>NC_057399.1:39552958-39878468 GCF_019320065.1 Cervus canadensis | reverse complement strand
GATAGAATGAATTCCAAATTTATTAATATTGCACATATGACTGACTTTATTCCCAATTTATCTCTCTACTCCCCTCCATGAAAACTATGCTCCAACCACACTGACCTGCTTTATATTTCTGAATGTTCCATGTTCTTTCAAATTCCTGTGACTTTGCTCATGGTCTCACTTCCACATGGAATGCCTTTCTCTACTTTAATATCTGGCTTCTCTTGTGGCTCAGACAATAAAGAATCTGCCTGCAATACAGGAGATCTGGGTTCAATTTCTGGGTTGGGAAGATCCCCTGGAGAAGGGAATGACTACCCATTCTAGTGTTCTTGCCTGGAGAATTCTATGGACAGAGGAGCCTGACTGGCTGCAGTCCATGGGGTTGCAAAGAGTCGGACATGAATGAGCACCTAACATACACTCTAATGTTTGGCAAATTCATTGGTATTCTTAAGACCCAAGTCAAATATCATCTCAATGTATGTTCTTGACTTTCCCCTCCTCAAATCCATAGTGTGTGCTTAATACATGTCTATAAATGAGTACTCAATAAATCTCCAAAAATATGAAGTGAAGAATTCAGTTTCATTGATGTTTATATAAAATATTAATAAATCTTACATTATAAAATCATTTTCTGAAAAGCTTTGCATATATAATGTTTTAATAAGTCAAAATGTATTTGCAAGAACCAACTGAGTAATGCTCTTTGAAAGTTAGAACAATGCTATTATTATATACATTCTCTTTTGCTAACACATTTTGAATATCTTGTATACATAGCCTGAAGATTGTTTAATATAGGGAAACCCAATAACCAATCAGATGTATATAATTTTAGTCTTGTGTCTGTTTATTGAGATGGGAATGTCAGACTACCTATTTTCTATAGTGCCTGATTATTATTGATATAATTTCTTTTTAAAATTTCATTTTAATTAAAATGTTTGCCCTCTATAACTAGCCTATAAGAGCTCTTCATTGGGAATATAATTTTAGTAATACAAGATCAAAAAGAGGAAAAATATTTTGTTAAAAGATAGGAAGAAATTAACAAATGACATTCTCGCGGAATTGTACAATGAGGGACTTGTGAAGTAATATTTTTTTGAAAATATGTAGCAGGCTGCTAAATGAGAGACAGTGATATTTGAATTAAACACAATGAACTGATGTTACTTGTAGAGCACAATGATGCATTTTCTCTACCTTTGTGCCTCCTTGTGGGCCTCTGAGAGGAAGTGGGAGTTGAAACATGGATGGGTAGTTCTTTTGTCAGTGAATTGACAGATAGAAGAACACAGTTCAAGTACAGTCACCATTAACTTTCTTTTTACAAAGTAAAGCTTTTACCTCTCCAAAGTGTGACAAAGATTGTGATTTTGCTGTGGCCTTGAACCTTAAGAGGAAGATCAATTTTAAAAAGTTAATTAGGATCCCATTTATAATGTCACATGATTAATTTAAACTACAAATGTAGTTTCCTTTATATGTGTTGGGCACTGCCAAGGAATGGAAATGCATTTACATCTTAACATTGTAGAAATGCCAAGTCATTTTTTAAAAAGCTTTTATTGAAGTATAGTTTACTTACAGTGTTAGTTTCTGGTCTATAGCAAAGTGATTCAATTATATACATATATTATTTTTCATATTCTTTTCCATCATAGTTTATTATAGGATATTGAGTATAGTTCCCCATGCTATACAGTAGGACCTTGTTGTTTATCTGTTTTTTTATATGGTAGTTTGTGTCTGTTAATTGCAACTCCTAATTTATCCTTTCCCTATCCCCTTTCTGCTTTGGTGACCATAAGTTTGTTTTCTATGTCTGTGAGTCTGTTTCTGCTTCATAAATAAGTCCATTTGTGTCCTACTCATGTATTTTAATCAGTTTACTATTAATCATGGTTTTTCTTTACAATATAAACAAAGTAGAGCAACTTATTTAGATTGTCATTTTGTTGATCTTTAATATTTTAAAACATGCCCCAAATCTTCATCTTTGTTTAAATACCATGGAATTGGTATAACCTACCATTTTAAAGTGAAAGTTGCTCACTCATGTCTGACTCTTTGAGACCTCATGGACTGTAGTCCTTGGAATTCTCCAGGTCAGAATACTGGAGTGGGTAATCTTTCCCTTCTCCAGGGGATCTTCCCAACCCAGGGATTGAACCCAGGTCTCCTGCATTGCAGGCAGATTCTTTACCAGCTGAGCCACCAGGGAAACCCCCCCACCCCCCCGAACACTTTTTTTAAGTAGAACTGAAAAATAGAAACCATTTAAAAGATTGTGACTTTCCCCAGTTCTGGAAAATAATATCTGGAGATTGTAATTCCCATATGCACATGCACAAGGAAGGAAGTAACAGAGTAAAAGAAAATACAGTTAGTAACTCAACCTATTATTTTCTAAGCATGTGGTTTTATGATTTAGATGCATATGAGAATTTACACTTGTCATTAGACCACAGACTGATTAGGATTATGGATTCTTTCATATTCTTCAATGTAGTGTTGATACTGATCAGTAAGCAGAGGCTGATTTGCTTCATCCATGTGGCTTCTGGCACGAATCAAACAAGAAGCGCCTGCAAAAATGACCGCAACCAGTAATAAGGCAGCCACTACTGCCATGGTGACAATCTCAGAAATACTGAAACTCCGACCTGTTTGAAAATAAAATGAGAGCAAAAAATAAATAGTAAAATCATTGCCAAAATTGGATACCCTAAATGTAGGCATTGTTCCAGGCACTTGACAAAATCCTCGTATTTAATTTTTATTGGCCACATTGCCTTTTATAGCACCTGGCATCTTCAAAGCACTCCCCAATTTCTCATAATGACTGCATCCTATTGGGATAGTTATTATATCTGTTCTGAAGGTGAGGAGATGATGGCTCAGTGTTTAAATCACTTGCCCAAGGTCATTTGGTTAGTAGGCGGTGGAGCTGGTTTTGGAGCCCAGATCTTTCAGGATCCAAATCCTGTGCTCCTCCACTGTACCCCATTGCCTTGGTTAAGAAAAGGATTTAAAATTAAACCAGGAGATTTTCAATTTCACACCCTCTCAAAAAACAGCTCAGAGTGTCTCACTTCATCTCTTTTAAGATAAACACCTGGAAGCACATTCATGTGGTAGAAAAATAAGAGTATATTACACAGGGCATATTTTACAGAGCTAAGCTCAAAATTCATTCTCTGTGCTTCTAGGAAGGTGTTCTTTGGTAATTACTCTCATCCCGTCTTCGTTATTTGTAAAATGAGGATTTTAATACCTTCCTCAGAGGGTTGTAAGTATTAAATGAAATAGTGTGCTTTGGAACCAGCTCAACCAGGTCAGAATGGGGTCCCAACAAATTTTAAATTCATTCTCTTTATCCCCAAATAAAAATTCAAATGAAACTATTTAATCATAGTGAAAGCTGTGGGTTACTTTATCTCAGAAAACTGAGATTACTTTAAAGGTAACAAGTTTGATTTGGAAATTTCCACAGTAAAAGTACATTTTCAGTACTCACTTGGCCATTGAACTTCGTAAGTATAGCCCAGGTTGTCTGTAGCAGTAACAAACATTTCTATGTTGGTAACTGGAGGCCAAAATGGTACCATATTGTATTGTCTGTTATGTCCAATAGGGGCATTTTCCAGTGGAAATGTGGATATATCTAAAATATGTCAAAGACACCTTGTTAATAGACATAATCAGGTTGTATTAATATATTATTATGTTCTGAAGGTGACTTAAAATGTTCAAGGATAACAATAAAAGTTCTTTCATATTTTATACTGAATAACAACATAAAAAATTATGACAGCAGAATTGGGAATTGCATGAAGCAGAGCTCAAACGCTTTGAGTACAATAGTAACATGTCACCCAATAGAAAAAGAAAGTTTAAAAGTAAGAAAGTTTTAGTATTTTCTTATCTATGATAATCACTAGTTGTTTTACTTTT
This sequence comes from Cervus canadensis, assembly GCF_019320065.1. Taxonomy (NCBI): domain Eukaryota; kingdom Metazoa; phylum Chordata; class Mammalia; order Artiodactyla; family Cervidae; genus Cervus; species Cervus canadensis. Next base: position 39,874,514 of record NC_057399.1, on the reverse strand, counting down.
AAATTACAGAAACTATTTTCAGTGAAATTCATTAAACTTACTTTTCAAAGCTAAAGAAAGATTAAACCTGTAATTTGCTGTAGCATCATCTATTTAAATTTAGGAGGCAGTGTATCTGATGGAGGTTTGTCCTTGACTATGCATATTTCTGTTTAGTACTTTTCATTTTTTCTGTTTAATTAGAACAATAAATGTGAGCTTATTCCCTGGGTTCTTACTCTGTTATCAAAAAAGCATTTAACATTTTGAATCAAGGTCCTATAATACTATTTGTTTCTTGCCACCTTTCATCTTTCTACTTAAATACAAATCATAGGCATTTATGTTATTAGTGCGTTTTTGTTATCAGAGATAAGAGTGATGCTCTTTGTGGCAAAAAATCTTTCTTTATTGTTGTTGTTTATATTTATGTTGGTACAATTAACTGCTAAATGGGATGTCACAAAACCAGAATTGGAAGTGGATTTGGGCAAGACATTAGTGGGAATATGTTTAGAAGAGCTGAAATATGTGAGAAGGCTAGTTAAGTATTAGATTTTCTGATTGCAAGAAGTAATCATAGGACAGTCACTACAATCCTGTGAAGCATAGGAAAGTTTTTCAACATCTACTCTAAAGAAACATTGATCATAGAAATGGCAGATAATGTTTATATTTTTGTGACCTTAAATTTAATTACTTTAAAATTTAATGATTTCAAATGTACTCTGAATTAATGGTAATTAAGTATGTATCCATTAAAGTCTATTGTGTTCCTCCTCATGCCAGGCACTGACCTACGCACATGAGCTGTAGCATTGAACCAAAGACAGGATTCCTGACCTCAAAGCACTCATACTAATTACTTATTAAAGTTAGATATTAAAGCTAATAACTTAGATAATTTTTTAAGCTTCCTATTTTTTCTTTACTGAATCAGCCTCAACTCAGTTAAGTTTCAGCTGCATCAAAAAAAAAAAAAAAGGTATGTCCATTAAAATAAATGGAGGAAAAGAAGACTAATAAAAGTAACAATTGCATTGCAATGTTACTTCCCTATGTCAGATCCTTCCATGGCTCCCCATCTCTCAGAGTTAAATCCCATGCCTTTAAGGATCTGCTCCAGTGTTTCCTCTGACCTTGTCATCTCCCTCCACTTTTCATCCCCCTCCCTACTCTGCTCCAGCAACAGTGGCTCCTTTGTTCCTTTCTTAGGACCATCTTTCTTTATCTATTTACACAGTCCTCCCTATCCCCTTTCCTAATATTACTTGTCTACAAAGAGACTCTCCCCCATACACTGTATCTATTTACATATGCTTGTTGTCAGCTTATACATTGCTATCTAGTTATCAGAAGTACAGGTCTAATAAAAATATGTTTTGTTCATCCATAAACCTATTAATTCGAGTTAATTGTTATTAAAATAAAAGTAGTGTAACAAAACATGCATAAACTGATAGTTGTAAATATAAAAAGAGAAGGATGTTTTCATAATAAATAAATGGACTGCTTTGGAAAGATTTATTAAGAATGAATGGCTATAACACTGCTATAGAATTAGGAGTGGGCAACTGTGACTATGAAGGGTTAGGGAAACATTATGGAAATTTTAGGATAATACTGTACTCAGCATCACAAGGGTTGTGGATTTCTTGTTTCACTTTAAAGAAACAGACAATGCAAATTATAGATAATTCATTATGGTTGCATGTATGTATATAAATACACATGAAAAATCAGGTGGAACTCTAATCAGTGACTTCACAGAAGATTAATAAGTAGATAAATATATTTAGGCTATTTGTTTCTTAAATGGTTTTCAGTTGAAACAAACTCTTTTGACCAACTCATCAATTAATAGTCCAAATCAGGTTAGATTAGAATCTACTACTGTATTTTCTCTCTCATAAGCACATACACACACACACACACATGAGCAACAGAAGTAAGAGGTGGCTGAATGAATAAATCAATCAGTAGATAATCTCCAGTATTATGTATATGTCCTTGATGAGATAAAGGTACATGAGCCAAAATTTAGAACACTTTTAAATGTGAAAATTTATGATGTTTTAACCAGTAAAAGCACATTCATAGTTTGAATAGTAATATAACCCTCTCAGCTGAGTGAAGAGAAAGTAGCCTCTAAATAGCATTTTAAAGAATGCATTAAAGTGAACTTAAAAGAGATGTTCTATGGTGTGATATAAAAACCAGCATTAACTTTTCAAGTTGAATAAAATTTCCATTTGTGAGAGGCTGTAAAGTAATAAAAATCAGAACTGTGGTTTATGAGTATAATTTTTCGGTCTTTGGGGTATCAAAGAAGAGCTCTTTCAGGTTTTCACATCCATATGAAAAGCAATGAGGATGTTCATTGGAAGATATGAGAAGGAAAAATTGGGGAAACATGGTAGTCATCTTTACATGGTAAAGAGGTGAAGGATTAGTTTTTAGTCTTAGTGAATGTTAATAAGTCATCTTTTTATTACTATACTGAGAGACTTCTTATCTGCCTTTTCAGAGTGGTTTAAAATATTTGGAAATAGCTAAATATTAGAACTATTTTATCCTATTGTAAAGTGTAGTTTAAATGTGTCAAGTTCTTAGCCTAAAGTGATAACTATGCCATCTCAACAGTCTTGTTTGCTGAGTTTGCAAAAAGCATATGAAAGAGTCTCACCAGCATTGTATCGCCTCAGCCATTCATCAAATACTGCATCAGTGAATGTATGTAGGAGGACAAAAATAGGATCATTGGGAGATAAATGAGTTTGTCCCCCTGTTCCATTCAGGAATAGATGAGCCAAATTGTGAAGGCTTCGCACAGCAGGGTCATACCTTCCTGTGGGTTCACTGTAACCTAGATATAAAAATAAAGATGAGAATAATAAAATCCATTATAAATATCTGACTTTTTAAGTCCAATGCAGTAATTATATTGGGAAACAATTTTTCCTGAGCTTGTCAGGCCAATTTTTACCTTAGTGTAATAGCACTGCTTCTCTGAACCTATGGGTGGTGACATTTGTTTGCTGTAGTAAGAGCTAGGTTAGTTTGAAGCTAGTGGCATGACATTCTAAGTGTAGCCTCTAGGTTAAAAATAGTGACCTGCAAAGGATACCAGTCAAAATATATAGAGCACTCTATTTTGACAAGTCTAACATTGGTCTACATGGAGATAAAGACAGTGGAAATCTCTAGCTTCTATAAAAACTGCTGATACAATTGGGAGAACACTGCTCTGATTGCCCTGAACCTAAATTGCCAGATGTTACTTTAGTCTCCTGCCTTACTTCTTCAGACTGTCAGCATGTATATTTTTAGAAAATTATTTCTGTGGAGAAGTTAGAATTTCTCAGAGCTTTTTTTTATCATCTCTGTACTAGTTTTAAATATCTGAAAAGACTGCTGTCAAAACATTTATAGAACTTTTGAGAATGCTCTCTATTCTATATATATACACACACACATTTATATATTTATATCTTCTCCAAAAACATTTCCATATTATACACTACATATATTTCATGTATGTTTCATTTATGTGCATGTATGCTCAGTTGCATCCAACTCTTTGAGACCCCCATGGATGGTAGCCTTCCAGGTTCCTCTGTCCATGGGATTGTCCAGGCAAACATACTGGAGTGGCTTGCCATTTTCTTCTTGAGGGAATCTTCCTGACCTAGGAATTAAACCTGCGCCTCCCACATCTCCTGTGTTGGCAGGCAGATTCTTTACCACTGCACCACCTGGGAAGCCGTGCGTTATACATATCCCCATTTACATATAACCCACATATTATATACCTATTACATATAATATATACATTTCTCATGTAGTATATATGTCATGTATAACACATATACTTCCCATATGTACTCTCATCACATATTGTTCATGTAAGTATATTAGGGAGAAGACACGGATAGATCACAAACAAAAGTAGGGAGTCTCTGACGTGGGATGGAGTTATAAGTGTGTAGCTAGCTTGAAGACCAGAGGTGGGAGAGCAGGGTATGCCTGTATATTATAAAAGCAATATTAGAATTTGAAATGCGTTAACTCAGTAGAGTAATTATAACTACTCATTCATTTATTCATTATTCTTTTTTATATGTTTATTCCATTATTTTTTAACTTATAAAACATTTAAAGATTGCTTACATTGTACATGTTAGGCGCTAACCTTTTTGTACATTCTGTCTGGAAATCAGTATAATTTGTCTTTTGATTGGGCATCAATAAAATACACTCTTATATTCTTACATTCTTTACAGAATCACTACTTACAGCATTAGTTTATGAATACCAGCTTAGTCAAAATATGGTGATTATTGGGGAACTCCAAGTCAGTGTATTCATATGTAGTTATTAAAATTAACATAAATATAGGAAAGAATGGCACCTAATTTTGATGATAAAAAGGGAGATAATTGAAATTAATTATCAGATTTATATATCAAGTATCTTAGATCAAGGGAAAGAGAGATCTATTCCCTTTTTCGGTTGGAGGGGAGGGTGGTCTAACATGTACAATACTGTATTTAAGGTAAAATTTGACAAGAACAAGTTTATAATAAAGTTAAACCTGATTCTGTTCTTTTAAGACTTTAATGTGTCATGAATAATTTAGAGGTGTAAAAGTTTTTTATAAAATAATTATAAATGACATAAAATTTTTAGAGGACTTAGAAATTTTTGATTTGAATCTGTGCTCTGTTACTAACTAGCTGGATATCTTTTCACTTCTTTGGACTTGATCTCTCAACTTTAAAATACTTGAATTATTTAAAGAAAATCAAATTAAATATCTCTAGATGTTAGTTTGATTTTTTATAGATCTTAAAAAAACTTTCAGGATGATACCTCAATAATATGTACGCCCAAAGCAGACTTTTTATTTGATGTCAACTACTGGATGTTCAGGATTTTTTTTAAGAAAAAAATTAATATCTCCAAGTCTTGAATATTATTTGCCTACACTAGAATTTGATACAGTTATACCCATATTGGCCAGCCAACTAACAGAAATTTGAGTTTAAATACCTTTTAGGTATTTTAAGAAAATGGAGGATCCTTTCCAAGGGATTCTCCTGTGATAAAAAGAGTTTCAGGGCCTACACTTTTCTTTAAGAAAGTTCTTCTATTGAGCAGAGGACTCTGACTATATCATGATAGGCAGCCCTATTCACATAAACTCACAGGATCCATACAGCATTCAAAGGTTTTTTTTTTTAAAGAGATTTAGTTTGAACACTTGAATTTTTCCGGTGACAACTAGATCGATTCAGAGCACCGGTTTTGTTTACTTGCCTTCCACTGTGTTTCGGAAGCTGTTTGTAGAGTTAGAATAAAAAGGAGGGGTGTCAAATGAACCAACTTCCAAGCACTGAGCGACATCCTGTGGTTCAGGAAGACGTTGCACCATTGGTCTGGCCACGTTTCCAGCAGGGTTCCTCTTAATTGGCCCACCCTCAGTGCCTGGGAAAAAGATGGAGTATGTGAACACGTATAGAATATTTAGAGATCTTAGCTTTCCTTATTAAACTTGTATACATGGGGTCTTGAACGCAGAAAGACAGGTTTTCCTTTGTAGAAGAGAAAAAAATTTTAATGCATATTCTGTGGTATTAAAGTGATAAAACCTAGGTTATCATGTCCAACTTCTGTGAATAGGGAAAATATGTGATACACAGAATCATCTGAAGAAAAAGATGATCGTAAAAACAGAGGTCCTTGTATTCGTTAAATCAGTATAATGTTATTAGCATATCAGTATATGTTAAATCTCTTTTTTCAAGAGAACACATTAAAACAGAAGTTCCGTGGAAGATTAAATTTTGTGAATATAATCTCATAAACCAAAATTCTACACTGAAATCCATATTTCACACTTACATGGAATTTTGGTCTTGAATGTTGTTTGTTTCAAGCTTTTAAAGAAATAATGTTAAAACAACCTTAACTCTCTTTGGGAAGTGATCTATATTTCAATCAACACATACTTTTCAGCAATTAATGTGAAAAATAAAAGTTTTGAAGGTCAGTAAGATAAACAGGTAAACAAAGGGCTGCTATACCAGGGATAATATATATCCCTAGGAATATAAAGATGCCTTTGGGGAGACAGGCAGGGAGAGAAAGAAATAGGGAAAGGAGGGAGGGAGGGAAGGAGAGAGAGAAAAAAAAAAGAGAGAGAATTCTAATTCTTCCCAATTGGGCAGCTTCAGGAAGATTTCATTGGGTAGACAGATTTGCAAAGAGTCCTGAAGATCTGAGGAAAATTGCCAGAGGTGAAATAAGAAAAAATGTACAAGTCAAGCATTTTTAAGCAGAGATAATAATAAAGGATGACAGGCTTTTTTCTGTGCATAATATAAGCCCCATCAGAGCACAAACTGTTCTTGATCACCAGTATGTCCTCCAGTTTTGATCGTATGTCCTCCAGTTTTGATCCAGTAGATGGCACATAATTGAAGCTAAATAGTTGTTTGGTGTATGTTGACTTATGAAAAGATAAGGTTGATTTGTATGAGAGAGCCTGTTAGGTGAACAGCTAGCCTGGAGTAAGTGGCAATGGAAGAGGGTAGTCGATGACAGGAAATATAGGAAGTTAGACCAGAACTATTTTATTTATTAGGCCCATGAAAGAAAAAAGGAAAAATAACATTTTATTGAACACCCATTAATGTGTCTGATATGATGCCAAATGCTTTGATAAAATATCTAATCCTCACGATAATTCTTTCCTCCCTCTACTTTTCTTCTCTGATAAAATTATCTATCCCTGTGGTTTCACTGATCATCTTTGACAGGACATGTATACATGTACATCTTTAGAGCGAAGCTTCCATGCTTATGTTCTCATATGCTTTCTAGACAGTCTCTCTCCTTTTACTACGAATGCACCAAACTCGGTACACTAAAGTTATTTTGGAGAAGGAAATGGCAACCCACTCCAGTATTCTTGCCTGGAGAATCCCATGGACTGTAGCCTGTCAGGCTCCTCTGTCCATGGGGTCATAAGAGTTGGACATGACTTAGTGACTAAATAACCACCAAAGAGTTATTTATTACCACCTAATATTCTTCTAGCCACTAAACTATCCAGCCACTAAACTATTTTTGATTCATCATATGAAAGACATGCTCTTTTTCTTTTTTTTTTTTCAGAAACAAAGGATAATTTATTACTCACAGGATAATGTCATTTTTTATGCCAGTTCCCTAAGAACTAAGTCCCACAGAGCAACCATATGAAGTTTCAATGTTTGTGTTTTCTGTAGTGGTTTTTTTTTTTTGTTTTGTTTTTTGTTTTTTTTGTTTTTTTTTTTTTAATTTTTTTATTAGTTGGAGGCTCAAATCTACTTTCTACTTCAGACACTCTGAACTTTTCATTCATTCCTGCATGGGAATCCCACAGGACTCTAATCCATAATAAGTTACTAGGTGCAATGACAGAAGTTGTCCATGTGCAAGCAAATTAAAAAAAAAAAAGTCACAGGGAGAGATGAATGTTTTGGTACCTAAATATACACCAATCCTCAATTTCATCTCATTTCACCAAACAAAAATTCTAATTTTATACTTATATAGAATAAAGATTTATATATGGTTACTTCTCTTATTCCTATATGCAGCTAAATAATCTAACGGTAAAAAATCTACTTAATTTTGTTGTTCTATTTAAAATATTCTAAGTTTACAATGTAATTTAATATTTGGTGCTTAAAAATATGTGCAGAATAAATGTTATGAGTACAATCATGAAAAAATAAATTTCAATAATTCTAGTTTTTATATGGAAGAACAAAAGTTCAAAATATTTAGACATGTCTGAAGAAGAAAAACAAAGTGAGATAGAAAGACTCTGATGATTAAGACCTTGTGTTAATATTAAGGGAGATGATAAAAATAAGATCCAAGGAAGAGAACAGACAGCTTCACAGGAACTGTTCCATAAAGACAGAAACATGACCTATGGCAGAGGGCATTCAGACCACTGGGGAAGGGACATTAGGACAGTTAGTTAAGCATTCTCTTTGTTAATCTAGCCAGAAGGTTGGAAATCAAAGTGACATAATAGTAAAAATAATATAATAACAAAACAATAGTAACCCTTATACAACAATTATTGTTATTAAATGTATATTTTTTACTCCCAAGGTACTTCCAACTCTTTCTGCAGATTTCACATTTCCTAGGGACACATTTTCTGTGAAATTCCAGCAGAAGACACATGACCACAAAGCAGCGCTGCGCTTACTAAGAGGATTAACTAGTACAAGTAGACATTTCCCAAATAAGAAAGCAAGCAATGCACCAACCAAGTTGTTCAGAAAAAGCAATGGAAAAATGTATAGGCACTTTCTTTTTTCCCTGGAGCACCCCAGATTGCCTGGACTATCCTAGGTACTTAGTGAATATCTGTACATCCATTCTCTGTAATAAAAGTGAACTTTAGTCTGAAGTCCTTAATAGAATGAAGGGCCTTCTGGCAGCACATTTAATCTCTTTATCTAATAGGGAATTCCAAATCCTAGTTGTCATTTGGAACTTACTGTTGCAAAGAGTTCCCAGGGTATCATAATCTTCCAAGGATTCGCAGACTACTCGCCATTGAGAAAAGACGGAGTTCGGGCTTATAAGAGTGGAATCAAAGTTGCTTCTTGCTCCCATCAAGTCATCGGTGCAAATGTCGCAGGTGTTCTTCCCAGTGGCAAAATTCCAGTAAGGGAGGGAGAAAGAAGGATCCTGCAACAATTCCTGGATCACAGAAACTCTGTTAGCATTCTCAGCTTTTGTTTAAAATTCTCCCTATCTTGGTTTACTCCCTGGCAGTCTGCTACTATTAGTTTTCTCAGCTACTTGGGAACCAGTTAGTGTCAGTGGTGTCTGCAGGGCTAGCAGGCTTAGATACCTTATTTAACAAAGCTCCTGATTTACACAAGAAGTCACTTAGGCACTAGAGGGAGTGAAACTCAATTCATTACACAGAAGTTTCTGCAAATGCTTTGGAGAGTTGTCTCTTCTTTTTCAGGCATGTTGGTTATACTAGAAATTATCAACAATAACTTCTACTCTTTGACATTTTCACTTCCTTCCGTTTTTCCTATCTCTAATTGAAGCATTAGGAACTCTTGTCTGGAGCTAGATCCAGCCTTGAAATATATTATGTGAAGCAGTGCTTTTTATTTCATTTCTGTTTTTTAATTTAATTGAGTCGACTTTAGGCATTAGATTCTATTTTGGCCACACACTACAGAGGCTTCTTTCAAATTAGCCTTATCTGCCTGGTGTTTTACTTAGAGACCTCTGCTTCAGAATCTAAACTATGAAGACTCAGGCCTTTGCCAGAAACCAATATAGACAGGAAATGCTTAACAGAAGCTGAATATTTTTCTGAGCATGCTGTTCTTTAGCTCAGGGACCTAGTTCCCATTTAGAGCTGATCTCAACAAATAAAAAAATGCTGGACTCAAGATCACATCCTTATTCTATTGGGTTCCTTTAAAGATATATTTATTGTACTTATTATTTCTCATTCCTTTAGGCCTTTGGGGAACTATATTTAGAGTGTGGGATAAATGTAGGGATTGGCATTGTTTAATCTCACCTTGCAAACATTTAGCACTTTTCTGCTTTTTTACTCTTAAACCCTTTCTAGGAAGCATTTCCTTGTCCTTGGGGTATTTTAGAGGGTCAAAAGCCTTCCAGTGCATCCCTCGTTATTGATCTCCAGGGCTTTAGAGGCCTTGTTGAGCAGTCATTGTTCTGGTTCACAAAGATTAGTGACAGCTTCTAAGGGATCATTAAGAGTCAGTTTGTGGTTCAGCAACTGGCATTTGGGAGCTGGAGCATATTCATGTGGCATTTCAACTGTGCATTACATTTAGATTATAATTTGTTGGATCCCTTGTGCAGTTGGGTTTTAAAAATGTAAGTCATAGAGGTTGAAGTTTACACAGGCACAATCGAAGCTTTTAGATACTTTCCACCTGCCCTTTCATTTTGATGCACTCGTGGGAAAATGACTTGAAGGCGAGAAGATCTGGAGTTGATTACAAATGACAGATTTATCTACTCATAATCTACTAAATGTCTTATGTGAAATCAGAGCTATAAAATATGAAGTTCAGAGTAGCAGCTGAGTTCATTTAATCACTCTCAAACTGCATACGGATGGGCTACGTACATGTGAATATTTTTTTCTGTATTTTAGTGCTTTAAATCTCTCCCTTCTAACCATTTATTTTCTTGGATAATGCTGGGCATAAGCGTCCTGCAAATCAATACTTGAGTCTGCCCTCAGATATTTTTTCCTGCCCTCCGATATTTTTAGATTTTAATTTGTGAGGAGGGAATCATTGCTCTTATTTCACCTAGAAAACAAATTCAACTTGTCGATTTCCTAGTTGAGCTCTAAGACTATTTAAAGGGGTTAAGAATTAGTTTGTAATTGACAGTAGTAAACTATTATATATGAAATGGATAAAAACAGAGTCCTACTGTGTAGCACAGAGAACTATATTCAATACCCCACAATAAACCATAATGGAAAAAATATAAAAAAGAGCATAGATATGTTGGTCAAAACATTTGTGTGGGTTTGTCCATAACATCTTACTGAAAACCCCAAACAAAATTTTTGGCCAAACCAATATGACTGAATCATGTTGCTGTACGGCAGAAATTAATACAATGTTGTAAATCAGCTGTACTTCAATAATGAAAAAAATTTAAATTCATTTGAAAATGACAATACTTTTCTTAAAATAGTACAAATAGTAAAAGAGACAATAAGAAAGTATCTTAACAGCTACTTTAATGTGATTTTAGTTTATCTGATTAAAAATAAACTTTAAATAACTGTTTAGGTTCACTTCATGCTAAAAAAGCCAATGTCTTTAGATTAAAATGATGTCTGACCTAGTGGATATTGTTAGTAGGTTTCTGCTATAAAGCCTCAAAGTGGTAGAGAACATGGAAACACAGGAGTTCAATTAGAATATGCCAATTTAAGTGAAAAGTATTATTTTTGTAGTTTAAACCCTGTATATATCATATCATACAATATCATCAACTTATAAAATGAGCTATACATTTGGAACTTGGAAGACTGAAAAGTCTCATGCACTTTCCTCATTCAAACCAGGAGGGGCTATTGGTTTACATTTCAGAAGGGAGACAGATCAAATGAGAGTCCTATATTGCAAACTGTATGAGGGTCATTTTTTCAATGACAGAGCTGTAGACTATGTCCAGTGCTTTAATTCACACCTACAAATACTTCATTTGGCTTCCTGACCATTGATGTGACTTTCTTTTCACCTCGCAAAGGATAAAGATTAATTAATAAGGAAGTGATTAGCATAGGGAGAGACTTAACAGAACGCCAAAGGCGGGTTAATAACGTGAAATCGCTTTGTCATCACCTGTTTTGATCATTCGGGACACAGTGAGTGAATGACTTACAAACAAAGTGCCCTGCTTGTAAAGGACGTGAATGTGGCCGTGCCTCATGCGTACCTGCATGTCTCTCTCCAACTGCAGCAGGTGGTACCTATGCCATGTGAGGAATGCTGGTCCCTCATGAGAGAAATCCACTTCTCCAAAGCTTTCCTGTCCTGCTCCCAGGAACGTCTTTTTGACTGAGTAGTAATGTGTCCAAACAAAGTAATTATAAATGGAAATGTTCTCAAACTGCGGTGTGTTGCCATCTGGCCCGAATATTTCTTCTGACCTCCTGGTGGCAATGACAAAGTGAGGGTGAGTGGTGCGCTTTGCCATATCCAGAGCCCGGAGAAAGCGGTTCTTTTCTTCTGTGCTTAAGTCCAGTAGGTTTCTCCTGACTTTAGGGACACAAAATTCAAATGTGAAAACATCTGCCATGTGAGCATGGATAGAGAATACTCAATCATCTTGGAACCCCATGTCCCACTTACCCCTGAATGATAATTTGCATTTGTGTTCACATCATTTTATACTTTAAAAAATATCCTTTGTTAAAATACCTTCTTCATGTCTGCTTTCTCTCTCTGATCTCCTCCCTCTTTCTCCAACTTACTCTACGCAGAGTAAGAGCTTTCTTTAATCTTACCAAGGACTTGATGATTCTGTGATCTTGTTGTAGATTTCTGCTCACTATTTGCATATTTCTTGTAATTTTCTACCTTTTAATACCATACATTTTGCAAAAACATAGTATGTGGTTTAGCATAGTGGTTAGGACCAGAGTCTAATTCTGTTACTTGGCATATATTTCTCTAAGCATCAGTTTTTCATCTGTAAAGTAAGTGTAGAAATACCTGCTCTATAGAGTTGTAATGATTAAAGAGGACACACATAAAAAGCACTTGGACCAGAGCCTGGTTCATAATAAAGACTCACCACAGACATAGAGGACAAATTTATGACTCCCAAAGGAGTAGGTGGGAGGGATAAATTAGGAGTCTGGGACTAACATGTACACACTACTATATATGAAATAGATAACCAACAAATATATACTGTATAGTCTGGGGAGCCTTACTCAATCTTTTCTAATAATCTATAAGGGAAAAATCTGAAAGAAATAGATATGTATAACTGAATCACTTTGCATTCCACCTGAAACTAACACAATAATGTAAATTTAAAACAGAAAGCTCAGTAAGGGTTCTGTGAAACTCTTGGTCTCATGTTTGGCACAAATAGAACAATCCAGTATTGCCGGCTGCTACTATTTAAATCTCTGTCATTTATTGTTGTTTAGGCTGCAGGCCAGGCTCACCCTTGTAGAATGGCTGAACTTGACCATCAGAGTGGGAAACGTGTTTGTGGTCAGCAAGGGCTGTGCAAGAAGCTTATGGATTAGAGCTGGACAGATCTCAGTGTGAGCCCCAGGTTTCCCACATACCAGTTACATGGAGTTGACCACTCTGGGCTCCAATATGTATTTACAATTAACCTAACTACCTTGCAAAGTTACTGAAAGGTCTAGTCATAAATATCTAGCATTGTTCCTGTTATAAAGGCATCACTCAACAAATCTTTTGAAAGGAAATGTTATTAGTTAGAAGACCTGAGCTTCAACTTCAACTCCTTAAATACATTTCTTAGCTTCCCTAAGCCTGTTTCCTTAGCTATGAAAAGTAAGGCTTAAGCTTTACGGTTTCTAGGAGTTCTTAAACCTCAACTGATTCAAAGGTCTACAATATTAAATGTGTTGAGTTCCATGCAGGACTGTGCATCCGTTCAGTTTCCACTTACCTGTGAGAACACTCTGGTCACAGGCAGCCCCTCCCCAGCCAGGGCGGCAGGTTCCACAGTTGTGTCCTGAGAAATTGCCATTGCAGCGGCATGTCCTGTTGAAGAAGCGTGTGGGCCAGCCCTCTCGGTCATCTCTGCCGTCGTGCGGGTACTGGGGGCTGTGAGGCCGGGAGTCGGCTATCACCACCTCACATCTGCCCCTCCCTGATGAGAGACCGCAGCGGTCAGACCCGGGCCCAGACAGTGGGGACAGGTCTGGGCAGCACACGCCATTCCTCAAAGCCTCCATGGTGGTGCACTCTCTTGGGAACTGAGCCCAGGCCTGCTGGAAGAAAAGCAGGACCAGGAACGTGTAACCCAGAGAGAGGAGTGTAGGAGATTTCATTCTGCTTGAAGCAAGTATCCAGGACCGCTTCTGGTTTGCAGCCCTTTGTGTAGAGACCGAGGCACGTAGATAAAAATCAAGCTGAAAAGAAAATAGCAAAATGAAATTATGCAAGTTTTTTTGTACCATTATAAATGGCATGAGGCCCTTCCCAACACACCTTCAAAATGCTTTTCATGTCTGTAAGATGACACTACAAACATGATAAAAATAGTAATTTACCTTTAAAAATTTGACAGGTATAGTATCTATGTAATTAAATCCCCAGTCCTAGTCATTTAATTTTCTTCATTTTAATTTCTATTTATATAAAAAGTACTTCTCATGGATGTCATTTATCAAAAATATTCATTAACAGATCAGCACCATTAATTACATTTACCCATGGAGCTGAAAGAAGAATTGGGGGCAGATTTCTAGCAAGTTAGTTTCCAAGACTTCAAGTCCCCCATATTCTGATGGAGTTTTGGTGGGAATCCACCCACTCCCTATAGAGTTTCTCTCCAGTACCTTGAACTCCTGAAGGCATTCTCTGCTGAACCTCGCTTAGAGCTGGGTGTTTTATATTTGCTTGTTCCCTGATGTCAGAACTTTTAATTGCTTGTGGGTTTTCTGTCTGATAGCTAATCCCAAATCAGTGCACCCCAACTGGGAGGGGCCAGTCCTCTTTTCTACCCTTTACTAATCCTTTTTCACTTCAGTGAGTTTTTCTGCCCTTTAAGTATTTGGATAGCACATGATTGCCTTCCCACTGATTTCCTTGTGATGCTTAAAGTTTTAAGAAAAGGTCAGAGCCATGAATTTGGAATACAAATCAGAGAAATTAGAGAGCTTTTGTTTTCATTGCAGAGAACTTTATTTTTTCCTTTGGCAATGTATCTTTAAAGGATGAAATGAGATTATTTACCTCTTTCTTAGTGATAAAGGGCTAGGCTAGTGTTTCTACCTGATGGTAGCTTTTGATTGTGTTTCATCTTACAAACAGATACTGCTGTTTTTAACGTGTCCAGAGAGAATAATTGTAGTAGAAAAAGCATCAGGTACAATTGCAACAACTCACTTGCCATTGCCTGCTGACATTGACACTTGGGTACTCCAACTCCCTTACCTTCAATAGGTGGGTGTTCATCTCCATCTCTGTGGCAAAGGATCCCAGGGTCACTGCTACATGTAATGTTTAGAAAACGACCACTGAATAGCTTATTTTTCCTGCAGTCCCTACAAGTAGTCTTAAGTTAATGGCACTTAGGGTAATAGATTCATGTATTTCAAAAGAAATTTTTCTCTGGAGTTGAAAACTCATACATGTGAAATTGGTCTTCAGAATAATCTTTAGTTTGAAATGCATAATTACTATGCAAAAGTTATCAGAATTTGTGATCAGGGTTAGCTGTCCTATTTGACTTTCAGTCATAAAATTGTCCAGAAACCTATATAAAGGACTTGGGTATATGGTACAAACAAAAAGCCAACCAAGGCTATGTCTATAAGATAAAAAGAATAAGGATTTCCTGTTTATAGCCTCTTGTTAAGACCACCAACATGATTTATTACAGCCTTATCAAGCCATGGTTATTAAGATTTATGTTTGTAAATCTAAAATGTTATTTTTTTAAATTTATTTTTATATTTTTTTATGTTGCAATAGTCTACTAATACAATATTAGGATATTTCCTCAAATGATTGCAAAAATGCTGTCATCATTACTATATAAGTAAGCTTTGGTGACCAGACTTTTTCCAGTATGTATTTGAGTGGAATACATAGTTGTTGCATGTGGCAGTATTTTATGTTTTTTTAAAGGTCAGCTTGATATGTCATTGTAAGACATTGTAAAATATTACCATTACAAGACATTGTAAGACAGCCATTACAATTACAAGACATTGTAAGACATTGTAAGATATATCTCTCTTTGTGTATATATCCATTCTCTTGTTAGTGAACATTTGGATTATTTTCTTGGACTTTTAATTTAATTTTTTTTGTCTTACAATGCCGCTATAAAGAGTCTTCTAAATGTTTCTTTTTGAACATATAAGTATTTCTCCCTATAAGTATCTAAAGTGACTTTGTAGTCATAGGATTCATGAATATTTATGTTAGTTTTAAATTGTTTTCCAAAGTGGTTGTATCAATTTATATTCCCACCAGAGTGCTTATATTGGTTCACAAACTTGCTAGCACTTGGCAATAATAGATTTAATTAGCATATATAGATACAGATAATTGATTCATCTTAATGACTAGTATGTTTTAATACTATTCTTGTGATTTGATCCCTTCTGTTTCTTTGTAAATTTTTTTTCATGTGTAGTGCCCATTTTTTGTATGTATATTTGACTTTTTTTTTTTTTTTTACAATTTATTAACCTTTTAATTTTGTATTGGACTATAGCTGATTAGCAATGTTGTGCTAGTTTCAAGTGGACAGCAAAGGGACTCAGCCATGCATATACATGTATCCACTCTCTCCCAGCCTCACCTCCCATCCAGGCTGCCACATAACATTGAGCAGAGTTCCCTGTGCTAAACAGTAGGTTGCCCATTGTTTAAAATTATATTATTTGTCTTTTTGCTAGATAAGACTTCTTTATGTATGCTGGCTTCCTAATCTTCTGTCAGATAACTATATTGAAAATATTGAAAGTATCATATTCTAATTTATGGCTTAGGTTTTGCATTCTTGACACAGTTTTCTGATGATTAGTAGTTTTTTCATTTTAGTGTCTTTGCATCAGTCTTTTACTTTATTGTTAGTAGCTTCCATATCTTGTTTAAGAAATCCTTCCCCTTGTGCAAGCAATGAACTATTTTTTGATATTGTCTTCAGCATTAAAAATGTAAATATTGCTTTTCACATTTCAGTCTTTAAACGCATATGGAATTGGCTCTTCTGCATAATGTGAATAAGAATCTCAGTTAAATTTTTATTTCACACCAAAACTCAGTTTTTTCTAAGCACCATTACAGACAGGTCTGTCCTCTCCCAATCACCTGCAGTATCACTGTTTCTGGTTTTCATTTATGAATGGATTTATTTCTACCATTGCTGTTCTGTTCTATAGGTGAGTTTGACTATCCCTGTGTCAATGCTATATATTTTTAAAAATCTAGTTACACCATAGGTCAGGGTTCAATGTCAAAATACATGTGGAACACTCCTTGGCCCCCTGCAGAAATTATTTCTGAGATTTCTTTGATGGAAGCTAAGTTTTGTATAATAATTTTGCCTTATAAGTTTAGCAGACGCACACTATTATATATAGAATGGATAGATAGCAAGGTCCTACTATATAGCACTTGGAACTATATTTATTAACACCCTGTAATAAACCATACAGGGCTTCCCAGGTGGCTCAGTGGTAAAGAATCCACCTGCCAATGCAGGAGACATGGGTAGAATCCCTGGGTCGGGAAGATCCCCTGGAGAAGGAAAGGGCAATCCATTCCAGTATCCTTGCTGGGAAATCCCATGGCAAGCTGTAGTCCATGGGGTCACCAAAGAGTCAAACATGACTTAGTGATTAAGCAGCAGCAGTAGCAGCAGCTGCCGCAGCAATAAGCTATACAGAAAAAGAAAAAAAAAAAAAGAATTGGGCTATTCAGAAATACACACATGAGCAGGATATAAAGACTTATTAGTAACCACCATTAGTGTGCATTCATATATTCAAAGCTGATGTGAAGCTCGTATCTCAAGAAAAAGGGTTAGTCCTTCCATTTTAATTTGTCCTTTGAAGTCTTACAATTGTCATTTATAAAAGATGAAATCAAAAAGCTAAATGATAAATACCAAGAATTTAGGTTAAGTTGAGGAGAAAAACAGTTTCAGAATACCTTTGTTTTTCCAGAAATATTTTAGATGTATGTTAATATATTTAGTGATCATTTGTGGTAAATGGTATTGAATATGTTCATTGTTCAATTGGATTAAATGTTATTAAACTATATGCTTAGTTATACTAAGCTTAGTATAATAGCCAGAATGCCAAAGGCATTAAGGCAACTCAAAGTCATCTGTTAGACTGGTCATGTGGCTTTGCCTCATGGAGAAGCTTAAATTCTGTAAAAGCAAAGAGGAAGAATGTTAGGGTTGTGTTTTTGTGTCACTGAGCAGAGATTCAGTCAAACATAACATTGCTATTTTATAATATTTCAAGTTGACATCTCAGACAATGTAGTTTCTGATCAAATGTGCCATTAATTTCTTAACTGAGTTTTCTAAACTCCAGGACGACAGAGGATGAGATGGTTGGAAGGCATCACTGACTCAATGGACATGAGTTGTTTTGGCTCCGGGAGTTGGTGATGGACAGGGAGGCCTGGCATGCTGAGGTTCATGGGGTCACAAAGAGTCGGACATGACTGAGCAACTGAACTGAACTGAGCACAGTACTGCAATTACTAGTGTTGGGGTGGTTAACAATAACTTGATTTCTGAATAGTGGAATTCTCTCTTGCTAAGCTAATATTAAAACAAAGTGTTTCTTTTACTGATGATCTCTGTTCTGCTTGTACAGATGGCCTTGTAAGAGTTCCCCACAAAGAAATTTTTAAATACATACTTATATATTAGGTGTTTAAGTCAAAATATAAAAAAATACTTGTTTTAGGGGTGGAATTAAGTAGTGCATTTTTTGTGTAGTTAAAATTAATTAACTACTCATTTTCAAAGATTATATCTGCACTATAAGATTTGTAAAAGATTCTTACCTTAAAAATGAATCTTTGAAATATGCAGGTGGAAAAGTGAGAATCTTGAAAAATAAATCATTGTCAAATTTACTAATAAAATAGAATGACATCTACATGCAGTAATGGATTGAGGAATATCAACTATTTTTGATCTAGCAAGCTAGTTATTTGTTTATATTTCAAATGTTCTTCATCAAATTAGCTTATATAATTTTCTGATTTATAGACAGGTAAAGTGAGACATTTAAGAGGTTAAAATTAGGGGATCCAGAGAGATAAATGAAAGCATGATAACACAGAAAGACCTTGTGTACATGTAGGATTAGTGCTATTGTATCTTATGATTAATCTTGAAGTATTTATATGGATTATTACCCCTCTCTTTCTCCCCTTTTTCTATATACATGCATGCACACATTTCTTACACTGAAACCTGTAAGGTCCATTTTGTTTGGTTATGTGAACCAAATTTAGGAAAGAAGACACAGCTTTTGTTTGTTTTTCTTTTTTCAATTATGGGAAGTTTGAAGAGACATCTGGTTTTGTTACTACTCTTTTAAAGATGTCTCCTTAATTTTTAGGTAACCTTCCAGAAGTCATACAATGGTAGAGACTCCCCTGTCCTTTCTACTTCTTCCCTAGAATCAAATTTTACCCTCTCCTTTTTCTCTCCTCCGTTTGATAATCCAAGGGACTTGGACATCAAAAATTACTCCCAAAAGGGATGGAATGAAGAAGTTGTGAGCCCTGAAATGCTGGGTGTATGTAGAGGGCAGCAAGGGAAAGATGTGGATGTGGAGGGTCCTGTAAGGTGACTACAAAGGACTATGTTAGGAGAGTGAGCATCTATGTAGGAGATGGTACTCAGGGACACGTGAAACACTAGAGGAGGGATTCTCTATCATTGGTGCCCTGTGGACTCTGCATGGCTGAGAAAGGCCACTTAACTTTAAATTAAGCAGATGATTAAAATAAGTTCTGACTTTAACGGTGTGAATTTTATCTGTTACGGCTTTTAACTGAGAGCACTCTACCAACCTAACCTCCAACATTAATGTTAGAGTCACCACACAAGGTTACAAATGCTATTTGTAATATAAATGAACTTCTGCACTTGATTGTTCTGGAACATTTATTATGAGGGGGTGGAAGGAAACAGTATTTCCTGGGCAGAAATTCTCATCCATGTAGAAAAGTGGAAGAAAAATTAGTTATTTTGGGTCACAATAAGAAAGTGAGGTATATAGGTTGGCATGCTATTTATTATAAATGTTCTTGTGCCTATTTATTCATATCTATATCTCTCAGCACCTAAAAATTCTTGAGACCTACAAAAAGTTGTTGTTAATGTCAACAGTGGCTTCTTACCTTTGTAAAATATAAAAATCCTTAAGTATGACTTTATGTGTTGATATAGACTGTAAAAAAAAAGCATTTTATTTTTATTAAGGAATGAACTATTAGCACTTCTTATTTTATAGTATCTGTCTTTCAAGGGCTCATTAATTTCTATTTTTCAATGTTTATGCTTGCTTTTTGCTTGTTTTATAACAGCTCTTCATCTAGACTGTTGATAATAAAGATCCACGTTTAATTAATCATTCATGATGAACCCTTTTGTCTCCATGGACATGAAAATGGATAGGGAACTCATACTCTCAAAGAACTTACAATATTGGATACAAATGTGTGGCATATCTTTCATTTAATCCTCACACAAACTTTATAAGGCAGGTATCTTTATTCACAGAGGTTCATAAAACAAAAACGATTTGCTCATGTTTATATACCAGTAACGAAGCAATCTGGGCTTGAATGTGTTTTTTTAGTACCATATCCAGCAGTATTTCCAGGACATTACAGCTGGCTGTGGTTGTTACTGTGTGGTTTGAAATAAGCATTACAGTTGTAGGCAGAGTACGGGGGTAGAGCAAGCAGAGAGGGAATTATAAAAAGCAGTAAACTGATGTCCATGGGGACTGAGAAATTGGTTAATAGATGTGTTTCATTTATAAGCTGTGTTAATGACTTGTATTAACCAGTATAGACTATAACCTTTCAATATCAAGCTCCTGTTTAACCCTGGGGTAATGTTCTAGGTGCTATTTGAGTCTCCTTTTAGTCAGTGGTCATTATTAAATCATTTCCTATAATTTGAAATGAGTTCTACTAGTAGGTTATTTTCTTATTCAGAATTATAAGTAGGTCAGTAAAAAATAGAGCTCTTTATTCTTTCTGAAGTAGTCAGTGATTTCCCTCCAGAATGCACAAAAGGTTTTAATGAACAAAATGGAAACCTGATGAGAAGGAAAATTAAGCCCAGATACTAATTAGTGGGAAAGATCAAATGGAAAGCAAACAAAACTTTTCTTTTGAATAAGTGAAGCATAGAAATCCAGTTATAAGACAGTTTATGTTCTCTATTCATAGAATACATATATTCAATATTTCCATTATTATTTTAATCACCAAATTCAAAAGGGTCCTTAAAACTTCAGGCACTGCCATTCTTGCAGTTTATTATCTTTCAGAATATAGTGTGGTACACTAAACACTTTTACCTGACTGGATTTAAAAAGGTAGCCCTAAATTGGTCAAAGATATTAAGCTTGCTTTTCTTATAATTTGAAATTTTCCACATAAAATTGTTCTTTAAAAATCAAAGTCATACATAGACAGCAACCAGAGTAAAAAGCAAACATTTCTTTTGTAGTAAACCACCCCCCTCCCTTTCCCCCCCACAACCCTACTGCACCTCTATTCCCGTCTTTTGGAGAGTAGCTTCTAAGAAATAGAAAGAAAATTAATTGACTGATTATACATTGTAATTTCCCTTAGTATTCTTAGCTTTTAAAAGTGATCTATTCTTTTCTCAAGTATTTGTTTATTCTTCATTCTTATAATAATTATGCCTTCTCCATTTTTTACCTTATTTTCGATAGTAGTTTTTCTTTGCTGTTTTTCAACAAATCACAAATATTGACAGCGACAGCCACAGAGTGGAACAAACTTTAGGAATGGTAAGGACACAGATTTGAGTTGAACAAATTCAACAAAGATGAAAATCCTTAGCAATGAGCCATGAGTCTCTTGCCACTGGAGGCATTCAAGCTAAGGGTCAATGAAGCACTAGTAACATCCTGGAAGAGATGTTCACATTAGGAAGAAGTTTGAACCACTGAGTGCTTAGTTAACTTGCAGATTCTATCACTGCTTCTAATATTGTGATAGCCTTTGTGATAAAGACTTGTAGGGCTCACGCACACAGGTTCCTGTCTTCTTAAAGTAGTGGGAGATTATATTTTACTGCCCCCTTGTAGCTAGGTAGGGCTATATGACAGATTTTTGTCTGTGGATCATGCACGGAAGTGAAGTATCACTTCCAGGCTGAAACAGTTAATTGCTTGGACGGTTCTTATGTCCTTCTTACTTGGGCCTGATGATTAGGAAGGTAGCCCCATGGCAAAATGTTAGGGCTACAAGATCCATGCTGTCTGGACTACTGAGAAGCTACCTAGAATCTCAAGCAATGCAAGAGAGAGAAATACACTTTTGTAATGTTAGGAGATTGGGCATTTCAACATTGTTAGCATGATATATGCCGAGCCTTATCTTGACTAATAATGTGCCTTAACATTTGAAAGGTATGCTTAAGTTTATTTCTGACCTGGCACCTATATGAGGAAACACAGTGTCTCATTTAGCTGACTCAGAAGCTGTGCAAGATAGATGTGTCCACTCTCATTTTCCAGACAGGGGAGCATCAAAGAGGTTAAATTAATAGCCAAAAGTAGTTGGTAGAAAAATTGGAATTCAAACTTTTGGAAGGGTTTCCTGGACACTCAGATAAACTTGAATTTCATGTAACCACAAATATTTTTTTTCATGTATGTTGCATGAAACATGCATATACTAAAAAATCAAACAAAACAAAACAAAACTGTTCTTTGTGATATCTAGATTTACTGGGAATCCTGTAAGTTTATTTGCTAAATCTGGCATCCTTTACTTAGAGTCATTAAGGCACATACTGTGTCTATAATTTCATAATCACAGTATATTTTGTATTCTGAAGAGCAGTGCCATTTTTTAACTGAAAGGTTTAAAAAAGGCATTGTTTATTATTTTTCCAGATTATTTTTTTAAAATGTGGATAATTTTATATGAATAAAACTGATGTATTCATTGCTTCTCAACTGAAATGCAAAGACCCAGAGACCACTGTTTGGTCTAAGGCAGCATATGACAGCCGCAGCAGACTAACCACAGGGCATCTCCCCCGTCCCTGGGTTTGTCTCACTGCAGAACTTTTCCAGTTCTTGTGAATGTTGTTACCATTGTTCAGTCACTGAGGCCCATTGGAGGCTTTTGCAACACTGTGGACTGTAGCCATGTGAATGCTGCATTGCATCAAATGGTTAAAAAATTAACACAGTCCTCCTATGAATCCCAAACCTAAAGCTTTGAAGGAGAAAGTCAAGTTTCCTTTTTGGTTCCCTGAGATGGAGAAAGATTTAACTATTTGTAAATTTCTCCAGCTTTCTAGAAGTTTGGAGAGACATCAGAATTAGATTATTATTATTTCTTGGTTTTCTAAGATGAAGCATTTGAAATTTATAATTCAGAAAACTCAGACAACAATGCTTGTGATTTGTCAGTGACTTGCTGCTGGATTTTTCATATGACTTTTAGAGTAAGAGCATGCTTTCAGGCAGAAATAGTTTGCATTCCTTTCTTTTTTTTTTTGATTATAACTCATATGATCTTGGAATAAACCCCATATTTGGAGGTTGAGATTCAACCTTTGATTAGTTAAGCATCTGAGTCTGGCCAAATAATTGTGTCTTTGTTGTGGAGAAGTAATAGAAGCAGCTTTCTCTGTCTTCTTTTTGCCTTTCAGCTGCCATTTAATAACTCCATCTTTGGGTCTGACCTTGGGAAACAGACCAGCATACACACACAGACAAATGAGACCTGCCCCCTATTCTCAAGGAGTTCACACCATTTTAAAAAACATTAAGTGCTAAAATGGAGGTGGAGTGATTGGTTAATGATTTCAGATCATTATTTCAGTCAATAAACTATTGATCATCTCTGTGCCAGGCACTGTGAATACAAGGGATACAGATATGCCTGATGCAAAAGTGGTCCTGGTCTCAAAAAGCTTGCATTCTAGTCAAAAAACCAGGATAAGTAGACACACACAAGCACATGCACACACAGAACAATTACCAAATAAATGCCAAGCCCTGACAGTTAAACTAACAGACTCATAAATTAAAATCATTACAAGTAGTGATATTTGATATGAAGGAAATGGACACAGGGTTGGAAACATGGGAACAAGGCTAACAGTGGGGAACTGGGAAACATACTTTATTTTAAATGAGGAGATCAGGAAAGTTTTTGTAACCAGGTGGAGTTAAATATAAAAAATGTTAAAATACTGCTTAAGATAGTGTGTACTCTTAGATTGAATTTGAAATTATATCCTTCCTCTATCATCTGTAACATGTAATTAATTTCCTGGCATTTTTCATTTCCATTATTCAGAGAGGAAATACATGCTTGCATTTACTTGACCCAACTTCTCTGAACATACATGGTTACACACAGAGCTGATAGCTGCTACATGTGAGTAGAGTTGTTATTAGTTGTTAAAATATTGAAATACTTTGCCAGAAATAGGCAAATCATTTCCCAGATTCCACTCCCTTTATAGCTCCTTTCTCATCAAGCTTCATTCCTTTTTGTGTCCCAACTGTTAAGTACAGGGTTCAAGCCAGGTGCCATAGAACTTTCCTTTTAAATCTGCCCAACTGATCTGTGAATCTCTCTTACTTAAAAAAAAAATTTTTTGAATATTACCCTTGATTTCATCTAATCATTATCAAAAATAATTGATCTAAAATGGAATACTGAGGTTGACCTCTTTACAGAGACTCCTGAAAGGTTCCAAAATAAGGAACATTCAGAGTCACAGATAATGGTTATATAATCATATTGTTGCAAAATTACAGTGAATTTCCTCTAATGCTCTTAAACATCAGGATTTTACATTCACTGACTTAACCTATTAATATTGATAGTTTCAGTTCCTCTGCTCCTCAGTCCTAGAGACACAATCTGAATCTTTTTGACTTTCTACATTAATTTGCCATTATATACATTTATATCTCCTATTCTTAACTAAATGATATTTATCAATATTATAAAAATGAATTCAACATTAAGAAAATTCAGAGAGCAATATTTGTGATTTGTCAGTGACCTGTTAGCAGAATTTTCATGTGACTTTAAAAATTTATAACCATACTTTCAAGCAGAAATGGTTTGTAAAAGGTATGATTTGTTTTTGAAATAATAACTTTTATTAGCTTTTTCATTTATTTCTCTCTTCTCTCTCATTTGAGTCAACCAGGCTTTTGGGAATCTTTATTTGAAGAGTAAGAATAACATGAAAAAGACTGTTTCAGAAATTCAAAGCCAACTGAAGAAATTCCATTTGATTTACTGACAAGAAAGGAAAGAGAGGGTATCTTTTCAAAGTTGATGCTGAAGTTTCATTGGGTCAGGGAATGAGATAGGGGTTGGGGTGAGTGAAGGTATGTTGGGGGGATTGTCCAGGGAATAATGGGGCCCAGGAAGTGCTCTGTGGTGAAGAAACAGGGAGGTTGCCAACCCATACAAGTGTTGGTGGCATGGTGCACCTCGGGAGATGAGACTTGAATCACAGGATTCTAAAGTGAAAGTCACTCAGTTGTGTCTGACTCTTTGCGACCCCGTGGACTATACAGTCCATGGAATTCTCCAGGCCAGAACACTGGAGTGGGTAGCCTTTCCCTTCTCCAGGTGATCTTCCCAACCCAGGAATTGAACAGGGATCTCCTGCATTGCAGGTGGACTCTTTACCAACTGAGCTATGAGGGAAGCCCCCACAGGATCCTACCCCAAAGTGATATTCCTTTATCAAACATGTGGCAAGAAATGGAGAGCCACTGGATTTTGAATGGTTGCTCTGGACTTGAAGATGAGGTTGCCAGCAGTTACCAGGATACACTGAAAATGATCATTCCTTCCCATAATTTCTTGCATCATTTTAAGTTTGAGTCTTATACCCTTGAATGAGGGACAGATTCCCACTACTCATAGGGATTTCTCACATCTCAGTGAGGAATGGGTTGATATAAGGAAAATAAGTGTTTCTCTCACACCTGAGTCTGTGGCCCAAGATCTTCAACAGGCATAATGGAAAACACCACATTCTAAGGGGGAAACACATTTTATTTGGTTGGTCCAGAGTTGGGTAAAAAGAAAGCATGTGTTTTTAGACCAAGCTTGCACTTCCAGTTTTCCCTAGCCCTCATCCATCAATTGTGTCTTCATCCTCCTGCCTGGCTGGAAATTCACTTTCCAACCCACCTACCCTCTTCTGTAAACAAAAACAGAGATCTTTAAACTCTCAGACTTTGAGTTTTTAAAGACTAAACTTGGGTCTTTGGAAATTAGTTCTTCTCAAAAACATATTCAGCAAATCATAATTTGTTTAATTTTTAAATTTATGACCTACCTTTTTATTAAGATTTTAATAAGCTTGCAAGAAATACATATACACAGAAAATATTGAGATTTAAATAATATGTTGACAAGATGAGAGAACACAAAAATCAGAAGATCAGCATGGGAGAAACGAAGAATGCATATGCTTATATATGTGTAAATCATAGATTTCTAAAGAGTTGACAGCATTACAGAATGACTATTTATTGAAAAACAAGAAACATCATGCTGCTCTGTTTAAGACCCTTGAATGGCTTCCTCTCACACATGGAATAAAGCCTTAATTACCTCTTCATGCTACAGTTCCAGCACTATCAATTTCTGTCCAGGTCTCCAACTTACCTGACAGCACACTAAGTCTAGTACTCTGCAGCCTTCTTCTCTTCCTGTTTTCCATCAGCAGTCAAGATTCTTGCCTTTGTTGACTTTTTTTTTGTCATTGCTGTTCCATTTGTTTAGATGCTCTGATCCCAGCACTTTGGCAGTTGTCCTGAATTAGTGAAAATTCAACTCAGTGTTGTCAATTTATTTAATATCATTCATAACATTGTCTCTATTGAATGTATTTTTCTCATGTATTTTGTTGCTTGTTTGTTTCATGTCTTTTCTTCCCAGTCTCCATGCCCACAAGAATAAATGTTCCACAAAAACATGTCATGTTCAATGTTTCTTTTCCAGTACCTGGAACAGAATAACTTCTGAAATAAAATGTACAAATATGATAAGTAAAAATTGAATAAATGAGTAAGTGAATTCTGAGTTTCCAACCAATAGAAGGGGAAAGAAGAATATGATCATTTATATACTTTTCACTGTCTGATGAAAAAATGTTGTCCTGATTAGAGGTTAAAATCTTTTTTGTCAATAATAATGAAGGGATTTCACTGATGGAGTGTCATATCGGGAGAAACACAATGTATTTTATAATGTCCTAAAAATATTCTGGAGGCCTTCTTAAAAAATATTTTTTCATGACACATTATATTTTAAAATTATTATGAAGCTCATTTTGATAAGTTTTTGTTTAGGATTTTATGTTTTTCTTTATGAGAAAGAATAGCTTCTAATTTGCTTCCTTGTACATCCTATCAGGTTTTGTTGTCAGTGTCATTCCAGATTCAAAGTGTGAGTTCAAAAGTTTTTCCTTGTCTTATGATCTGGACAACTTCATGAAGATTGGTATTATTTTTTCTTAAATTCTCGGAAAAATTTTGTTGAATCTGGGGCTTTCTTTGTGCCAATACTAAAACCTGTTCTTAACGGTGTTGAGCATCTTATCATGGGACTTTTGACTAGCTGTTTCTTTTTTAGACAAATGTCTATTTAGGTCTTCTGCCCTTTTTTTAGGGGCTTCCTAGGTGATGCTAGTGGTAAAGAATCCACCTGCCTGTGCAGGAAATGCCAGAAACGTGAAGTCAGTCTCTGGGTTGGGAAGATCCCCTGGAGTAGGAGATGGCAATCTGCTCCAGTATTCTTACCTGGAACATTCCATGGACAGAGGAGCCTGGTGGGCTACAGTCCATGGGGTTGCAAAGACTCAGATATGACTTGGTGACAAAACAGCAACAACACAATAGAATAAGAAACTTAGAAAATGCTATCATTTAGTGATGAGCCTCTGCATAATTCCATGTTTGAATAGTCATAAATACATAGCTGCGTGGTGCTGGAGCGGTGACTGTGTGGCGCTGGAGCAACTTTAAGGAGATACCCCACGTCCATGGGCAAAGCAGAAGCCCCAGCAAGGCAGTAGGAGGGGTGAAATCACATTTAGAATCAAACCCCATACCTGCCAGAGATGCTCAGAAGGCTCAAACAAACCTTGTGTGCAGCGGGACCCAGGGACCCCACAGAGATTGAGACAACTGTGTGTGTCTCCTGCAGTTTTGGGTCAGCGGTGGGCTGCCACAGGCGCGGGGGTCCTGGGTGGAGTAGACCTGGGTATGGCATAAGCCCTCTTGGAGGAGGTTGCCATTAACCCCACCATACAGCCGTGAGCACTAACACAGGACTGGGAGATAGACTCTTGGAGGTCATAAACAAAACCTTGTGTGCATCAAGACGCAGGAGAAAGGAGTAGTGACCCCATAAGAGACTGACCCAGCCTTGCCCATGAGTGTCCAGGAGTCCCTGGTGGAGGTGTGGGTTGGCGGTGGCCTGCTGCAGGGTTGGGGGCACTGGGTGCAGCAGTGTGTGCATGGGACCTTTTGAAGGAGGCCACTAAATTCAGTACCTCCACCATAGATTGGCGTCGGGTCACATAACAGGGAGGGAACCCAATCTAACCAACAAAAGAAAATTGGATTAAAGTATTACTGAGCATTGCCCTACCCATCAGAACAAGACCCAGTTTCCCCTCAGTCAGTCTCTCCCATCAGAAAGCTTCCAGAAGCCTCTTATCCTTCTACATCAGAGGACGGACAGACTGAAAACCACAATCACAGAAAACTAACCAATTTGATCACATGGACCACAGCCTTGTCAAATTCAATGAAACTATGAACCATGCCTTGTAGGGCCACCCAAGACAGAAGGGTCAGGGTGGAGAGGTCTGACAAAACGTGGTCCACTGGAGAAGGGAATGGCAAACTACTTCAGTATTCTTGCCTTGTGAACCCCATGAACAGCATGAAAAGGCAAAAAGATAGGACACTGAAAGATGAACTCCCCAGGTCGACAGCTGCCAAATATGCTACTGGAGATCAGTGGAGAAATCACCACGGAAAGAATGAAGAGACGGAGCCAAAGCAAAAACAACACCCAGTTGTGGATGTGACTGGTGATGGAAGTAAAGTCTGATGCTCTAAAGAGTAATATTGCATAGGAACCTTAAAGGTTAGATCCATGAGTCAAGGTAAATTGGAAGTGGTCAAACAGGAGATGGCAAGAGTTAACGTCAACATTTTAGGAAGCAGCAAAATAAAATGGACTGGAATGGGTGAGTTTAACTCAGATGATCATTATCTCTACTACTGTGGGCAAGAATCCAATAGGAGAAATGGAGTAGCCATCATGGTCAACAAAAGAGTCTGAAATGCAGTACTTGAATGCAATCTCAAAAACGACAGCATGATCTCTGTTCATTTCCAAGGCAAACCACTCAATATCAAAGTAATCCAAGTCTATGCCCTGACCAGTAATGCTGAAGAAGCTGAAGTTGAACGGTTCTATGAAGACCTTCTAGAGTTAACACCCGAAAAAGATGTCCTTTTCATTATAGGGGACTGGAATGCAAAAGTAGGAAGTCAAGAAATACCTGGAGTGACAGGCAAATTTGGCCTTGGCATACAGAATGAAGCAGGGCAAAGGCTAACAGAGTTTTGACAAGAGATTGCACTGGTCATAGCAAACACCTTCTTCCAAAAACATAAGAGAAGACTCTACACATGGACATCACCAGATGGTCAATACCGAAATCAGATTGATGATAGTCTTTGCAGCCAGAGATGGAGAAGCACTATATAGTCAGGAAAAACAAGACTAGGAGCTGACTGTGGCTCATCATTACCTCCTTATTGCCAAATTCAGACTTAAATTGAAGAATGTAGGAAAAGCCACTAGACCATTCAGGTATGACCTAAATCAAATCCCTTACGACTGTACAGTGGAAGTGACAGATTCAAGGGATTAGATCTGATAGGCAGAATGCTTGAAGAACTATGGACTGAGGTTTGTGACATTGTACAGGAGGCAGTGATCAGGACCATACCCAAGAAAAAGAAATGGGAAAAAGCAAAATGGTTGTCTGAGGAGGCCTTACAAATAGCTGTGAAAAGAAGAGAAATGAAAAGCAAAGGAGAAAAGGAAAGATATACCCATTTGAATGCAGAGTTCCAAAGACTAGCAAGGAGAGATAAGGAAGCCTTCCTCAGTGATCAATGCAAAGAAATAGAGGAAAACGATAGAATGGGCAAGACTAGAGATCTCTTCAAGAAAATGTGAGACACCAAGGGAACATTTCATGCAAAGATAGGCACAATGAAGACAGAAATGGTATGGACCTAACAGAAGCAGAAGATATTAAGAAGAGGTGGCAAGAATACACAGAAGAACTATACAAAAACGGTTTTCATGACCTAGCTAACCATGATGGTGTGATCACTCAGCCAGAGCCAGACATCCTGGAATGTGAAGTCAAGTGGGCCTTAGGAAGCATCACTATGAACAAAGCCAGTGGAAGTGATGGAATTCCAGTTGAGCTATTTCAAATCCTACAAGAAGATGCTGTGGCAGTGCTGCATTCAATATGCCAGCGAATTTGGAAAACTCAGCAGTGGCCACGGGACTGGAAATGGTCAGTTTTCATTCCAATCCCAAAGAAAGCCAATGCCAAAGATTGTTCAAACTACGACAGAATTTCACTCATCTCACACACTAGTAAAGTAATGTTCAAAGTTCTCCAAGCCAGGGTTCAACAGTACATGAACTGTGAAATTCCACATGTTCAAGCTGAATTTAGAAAAGGCGGAGGACCCAGAAATCAAATTGCCAACATCTGTGGGATCATTGAAAAAGTGAGAGAGTTCCAGGAAAACATCTACTTCTGCTTTATTGACTATGCTAAAACCTTTGACTGTGTGGATCACAACAAACTGTGGAAAATTCTTTAAGAGATGGGAATACCAGACCACCTGACCTGCCTCCTGAGAAATCTGTATGCAGGTCAATAAGCAACAGTTAGAACTGACTCATTTGAAAAGATCCTGTTGCTGGGAATGATTGAAGGCAGGAGGAGGAAAAGGGGACGACAGAGGATGAGATGGTTGGATGGCATGGCCGACTCAATGGACATGAGTTTGAGTAAGCTCCAGTAGCTGGTGATGGACAGGGAAGCCTGCGTATTGCAGTCCATGGGGTCACAAAGAGTCGAACAAGACTGAACTGAACTGAGCTATACATAGTCACAAATAAGTATTTATTTATTAATTGGTTTGTGTGTGCATTCTCAGTTGCATCTGATTATTTTCGGTCTCATGGATTGTAGTCCACCAAGATCTGCTCCAGTATTCTTTTTTTTAAAATTAATTTATTCATTTTAATTTGAGGCTAATTACTTTACAGTATTGTGGTTTTTGCCATACATTGACATGAATTATCCATAGGTGTACATGTGTCCCCCATCCCAAACCCCCCTCCCACCTCACACCCCAACCCATCTCTCTGGGTTGTCCCAGTGCACTGGCTTTGAGTGCTCTGTTTCATGCATCAAACTTGGACTGGTCATCTATGTCACATATGGTAATATACATGTTTCAATGCTATTGTCTCAAATCATCCCACCCTTGCCTTTTCCCACTGAGTCCAAAAGTCTGTTCTTTATATCTGTGTCTCTTGAGCATTCCATGGACAGAGGAGCCTGGTGGTCTACAGTCCATGGGGTCGCAAAGAGTCAGACACACCTGAGCACACACACAGTGCTCAATGTTCTTTTTCAAATTGAGTTATTTTTTCTGTTGTTGAGTTGTATGAGCTCTTTGTCTATTTTGGAAATTAAATCATTGTTGGCCACATCGTTTGCAAATGTTTTCACCTATTCTGTAGATTGTCTTTTCATTTTGTTGATGATTTCCTTTGCTGTGCAGATGCTTGCAAGTTTGATTAGGTCCTATTTATTTATTTTTATTTTTGTTTTTATTTCTATTGCTTTGGGAGACTGAGCTAAGAAGACATCGGTAGGAATTATGTCAGAGAATATTTTGCCTATGTTCTCTTCTAAGAGTTTTATGGTATAATATCTTATATTGATGGGCTTCCCTTGTGACTCAGCTGGTAAAGAATCTGCCTGCAATGTGGGAGATCTGAGTTTGATCTCTGGGTTGGGAAGATTCCCTGGAGAAGGGAAAGGCTACCCACTCCAGTATTCTGGGCTAGAGAATTCCATGAGCTATATAGTCCATGGGGTTGCAAAGAGTCAGACATAACTGAGCAAATTTCACTTTCACTTTTCATCTTATATTGAAGTCTTTAAGTCATTTGAGTTATTTTTGTGTATGGTGTGAGGGTGTGTTCTGACTTCATTGATTTATACGTGGCTGTGAAGTGTTCCCAACAACACTTCTGAAGAGACTTTGTCCACTGTATACTCTTGCCTCCTTTGTTGAAGACTAATCATTTCCTGTTCTTTAAATAAAATAAATCCTATAATTGTGTTGTATTTTTTCAACAGACTCATCATTCATTGAGCTTATAGTAAATCCAAACCTGAATTTTTACGCACATAGCTAATAAGGAAATCACTCCTCTCACTTTTTTTTTTTTTAATGTTATACTTCTTTTGGAGTTTGATTGTCCCTGTTCTGCTTCACTTGCTCAATTTTGCCAATTTTTAAATTTGATAAGCTATGTTGTAACCTATTATTTTTCTGACCTTTATGTCCAGTTCTGTGTCACTTGTAAATTTGATACATGTCTACTATCTCTATAAAAAAATTGACTCAATTTTAGTAGATAGGTTTTACAGAGTTGTTCTTTCATATGGGTTTTGCTTGTTACTAATGAGTAATCTCTCAGCCCATTGAATAATCTCTCAGCCCACTGAAAAGCCACTTGGCATTAATTCAGCACTTATTGTTTTAGTGTTTGCAAGATGAAATCACAAGACTATCAAAGGCTATTCAAAATCAGTCACACGATGCCTATAACATTTTAGTATTCTTGTAATAAAGATGTAAAGATTGAAATGAAGAATTGTAAAAGGTTTCCAAAAGTTGTTCACAAGTCAATTTATGATAATCAAATAAAATTTAACTAAAAATAATAATATAGATGATTATTGTAGCTTTTTTAAGAAATACATTTTATAGGATGCAATGTCCTCATTGATATTAGCACTTGTTTATTTATTTATTTTTTCATTTATTTTTATTAGTTGGAGGCTAATTACTTTACAATATTGTAGTGGTTTTGCCATACATTGACATGAATCAGCCACGGATTTACATGTGTTCCCCATCCTGAACCCCCCACCCACCTCCCTCTCCATCCCATCCCTCTGGGTCATCCCAGTGCACCAGCCCTGAGCACTTGTCTCATGCATCCAACCTGGACTGGCGATCTGTTTCACCCTTGATAATATACATGTTTCAATTATGTTCTCTCAGAACATCCCACCCTCGCCTTCTCCCAATTGATATTAGTACTTGTTTAAAAGCATGTCTGCCAATGTGAAGGAAGAATAAAAATCATTATAATAACAAAAGTTATTGAACACTCATCACATATTAGACACTGTAAAAGTATTTGTGAACATATCTTTTTTTAAAAATTTCCCTACAATTCTATGACATAGGGTCTATTACTGTCATTATTTTTCATATGAAGATACTCAGAGTAAATGGATTTAAATTAATTAGCTATGAATAAATGCAAGTAAGTTAAAAAAATAACTCTGAATTCAACTTCAGGTCATTAATGTGGTCTACAATGTCCATATATTTCATCACCTATTAGTTATAATATGTTGCATAAGGATAAGATCTCAGAAATTATCAAATCCACAGAATCTATTTAATTTGAAGAAAGTGAAACTCAAAAGACATGAAAGGAATCAATTATCTTGACCAAATCAAATTGGAGAAATTCCAGAATAAGAAAATTAAAACCGTTGTACTTTTTTAAATGAAAGGAAATGCCAAGGGAATAGATACAAAACGAAATAACTTAGTGAATTTCATAAATGCAGTTCTCATGGGTGCCTTGATAACTTGGTATTGTTCATTGAGCCAAGTGACGTCAGTCATGTACGCACACATGTGTACAAGTAACCCATGACCACAATGACAAAGAATACAATATTGTGTTTCCCTTACAAGTGTGAAATTCACCAGTTAAAACTTTGAAAAAGTGTTCTCATAAGTTCTACAGCACCATATTTCCTTTTCTCTAATTAAGTTTGTCATGCCACAGAACCTGTTTCATGTATAGTAATCTGAGATTTAAAGACATTAAAAAGAAAGTAGCACCTTGAAGTAATTGCAAATAGTTGGAGAACAGATTATTAGTTTTAAAGACATTCTGCCAACTATTTAGGTGACATCTCACCTAGAATTAGTTAATTAATTATGCATTCACAGCAATTAACTTATGGGGAATAATTAATCCCAAAGAAAAGCTATAAGATGTATAAATCACATTAGTTATTTACAAGGAATATGGTAGAACTATTTCTTTTTAAACTAATAAATAAGTCACTCTATATAACCACAGAGTAAAAGTCTTATACTATTGAGTAGCATTAAAATAAGACAAAATGAAACACATAAAAAAACAGAAAACAAATATTATGTTGGTATCAAAAGTCAGGTGTGGTGTAAAATCTATGCTGTGTGTTTCTGATAAAAGTAAACTCTTGATGAACTAATAACAGAAGACTATTTCTTTAACTTCTCTACATTAAAGAGAAACCTCTGACTCAATGTAAATAAAAGTCTTCCCCCCCTATATTTATATAGCAATTCCTGGCTTTCTTTGGAGTCTAAATGTGATCCTCAGTATCTGAAGAGTTTTGGGCACACTGATGTACTGATATGATTATTAAAAACTTGTAAGAAGAGTTAGGATAATCCTAGTCCCAGTTGTTTATCTGTCATAGAAACAGACTGTTTTTATTTCATGAAGCTCTAAAAACCCTATTCCCAAACCTCACAAAGACAATGCAGAAAAACAAATCTACATACAAATCTCACATTGGAATATAGATACAAAACTTTTAAACAAAACACCAATAAATACATTTCAGTAGCTTATTAAAATATAATAAATTATAATCAAGAATTCATTTAGGATATACAAATGGGAATTTAATTTTAGGAAACTGAATACTATTGTCTATCAGTACATAAGAGTAAAAACACTGAGGAGAGTTCTTAGTACATTCTTAAAAGACATGTAAGAAAATATAATACAGGTTTCTGATGAAAATAAACTCTTGATGAACTAATAACAGAAGACTATTTCTTTAACTTCACTAAAAAATGCACATATAAGTCAACAGCTAGCCATGCAGTTAAAAGGGAAATACCTAAGTAATTTTTATTAAGATCAAAACGAGACCATCATGGTAGCTATCATTGCTATCATGAACATTGTTTTAGAAGTTCCATCTAATGTTATGAGACATGAAATAGAAAAATATATTTATCACCTGGAAATAAGGCATGAGTTTAAGATGCTGCTGCCATGCTGATGAGGAAGAAAACCAAGTTAGACATTTATCTCATATGTTATATCAATAAGAACAATAAATGATTAAAGCAGTTTGTGTGAAACATAAATCTCTATGAAAAGAGGTAAATAATTGACCTAAGAAAGCACTTTTCCAGTGTGAAGCCATTTTATTCAAAGGAAAATATTTATAAAAATTACAGACTGAACCACACAAATTATACTTAGGAATCCATTAAAGATACCATCAGTTGACTAATGAACAAATGTTTTGCACAAATAGTTTAAATAATAAAAATACATGTTACCAATGAACTTAAGAAAATCTATACAATCTTCTAATAAATAAAGCCAATTTCAGATGGGTTTTTTTTTTGACTATTAAATTGACAAAGCTTTAAAAAACATCTTTAATAGCATTGAGGTGTAAAGCTATCCACATTCATACACAGCAGGTAGGCATGTAAATACTTATCAAATTCTTCTTTAAAGAAATTTTACAGAATGTAACAAAAATATTAAACTATACATGCTTATGATTTAGGACATTTCAAGAACTGTATCATTAGGTGATTATCAACTATTTGAAGGACATATTTATATAAAGCTTTCATTGTGCTTCCTTATTCTAGTGATAAATAATATTGTCCAAAAACAGTGAATAAAATAATTAATTAGAGCAAAGCCATATGAGCCATTCAGAGATCCCTGAGAGCAAGAAACTTATTTCCCTGTTCCCGGGAGTATTACTGCATATAGAATGGTGTCAGTAGCATAGTATATCCTGAACAACCACTTGTGGAATAAATGAGTTGAAAAAAATATGAAAACATAATATTCATGCTTATGAAGATTTATGAGGAGAATAATTAAAACATAAAGCTATATTAAAATGCAATAGAATTCTGTATACAGTAAGATATCAGGTTTTAAAATAACATATCTAAACTTAAAATACAGGTATTAAAGAGAAAATTATTAAGGTCTTGTAGTTTTTTAACTCCTTTTTTCTGTTTTCAAATCTTCCCATAACACACATGTATTATTATTACTATAAAGAAGATGTAATTATAATCATTTGTAATTTTAGATATATATCAAGCCAGCCAAAATAAGCACCCTTTGTTCAAAGAGAAATACTGTTAAGAGGTTCTGTCCGGATGGCTTTTCTCTCCCAACCCCTCAGCATGTTGTCTGAGAAGAGTATGGGCTCAGTACTTATTCGTTAGATGAATGAACCAGTTTTGATTATGATATTATACTTCAGAATCAGGTCCTTTAGGGTAGAGTACCTTACAGATATAATGATTTCAGTATTTTGTTCACTCAGATTAGAGATAAACTATATTGATTTTATTTCCATCATTTAAATTATTGTGTCAATTTAATTTTGTGTGATCTCAAATTACTCTTCAAGTTTGACCTTGAAATATTTTACAATTAATAAATAGCCCTCTCTATGTTGAGTGGTTTTATTCCTTTCACTAACAAAACCTCTTTGAATCTTCCACTTACTTACTCATGATGTTTTTCTATTGTATTCAATAGTAATTGTGATTATCATCATGTCTGTCTGTCTGCCAATCACTTTGACTGCTAACTATGTATCCACATGCCCACTTTCTGACTTTTCCAGGCTGTGATCTCCATCAGAAAGATCTACATGGTTTTTTTAAAAATTATTATTCCATATTTTAACACAGTTCCTAGCATAAATAGACAACCTATGTTTGTTGTTTTCATCACACAGCAGTGTCTTTCTATCAACAAATTCTATCAGTAACCATTACATCCTCAATATAATGTTAATCATTCCATACATAATTTATGTGATTCCACAGAGAAAAAAATACTGATATATCTGAAAGATTAGCAAACAATACAGAAGTAAGCAAATGTAAAATGGTGTGGAACAGACCACCGTGCCTTTGAAGAGAAGAGGAAATTGTGATCATTGAGGCTGGAGTTCATCAGAGCTGGCATCAGAATGGAGGTAAATAGAAGTGTAAATTGGAGTCTGCTTGCTGGACTCCACATGTTGCAGCCTGAGATATTGATCTGTTAAAGAAGTCAAGTATCTCATTCACTTTTGCAAATAAAATATTAATTAGAATTCAGAAATTTGCTTTTAGTGGGTAGATATTAAAGTGTTCATTGCATCACTGGTGTTGAATTTTAATTAATATTTCAGGAATGATGTGTGAATTATCTGATGAAATGTTAATGGGACATCACTTTCTTTTGGTGTCCTATAATATCATGTTGATACCCAAAGAATAGCACCAGTGCCAAATATTAGGGAGTGAAATAGGCTCTCTTGTGGATCTCTACCATATTTTTCCTCCAGGAAACCATGAACTGACCTATTACTGTATATACCTTGTCTGGTACTACACTTCCACCAGCTCTCACAGTGCCTCACCTTTCAGGTATCTTTTTATACACCTGAATGAGTAAGACACTGATGAAAAACAGTTTTCCTTTATAAATGCATATTTAAGTTTTGATTGATAATTTATGTTAATTTAGGGAATTAGTTAGTTAGCAGCAGCATATTCTACCATCAGGAACTGTCGGTCTTTTCAATGCAGATAACTCTAGGTGGCTTATAAGTCAGCCTATGACAAATTATGGGACTTTGAAGTCTAGTAATGTTAAATGTATCTTAAGTGTTTGAAATATGTAAAGCTGTGTGCATCAAATCTGAATGAACTCTTTAAGCTGCCAGTAATAGGGCTTATGGTAGGATTTTTTTTTTTTTTGTCTCCTGTTATTTTATAATGGGTCAGAGGTTATTTAGGCCTCATATGCATATTTCTGAAAGGGCAACATGCATTGAAAAAAATGTCACTGCATTAATGTCTGCCATTCTTGGCTTCCTTGGCCATGCCTGCTCGTCACAGTTATTGCCAAAGCAATGCCATTGTGTGTCCTGTGATTCTCTGCCCATGCCATTTAGACCAACCCATTTCCATGTTCTTAAGGTAATTATGTCCCTCCAAATGTCAGCTAAATGACTTTGACATTCAAGATTCGTTAACAGCTTTTGAACACCATGTTATCTGTGCTATTTGTAATTCATATTCATGCAAATCCCCAGCCCCAGACACTACACCATTCCATCTGCTGAGAAGGTTCCTATTCCCTTCGCCTTTAAAGTGTAGCTGGCTAGAGTCACTACACCTTTTGACACATTTTCAAGGTATTTATTGTCTCTGTAATTCTACTATAATTAGGATGTTCTGATCATCAGACGTGAAGAAACACCAAGATATTTATGTCAGCATGACTATTCTTTTTTAAAAACTTGGCAATTAATTGTTATCTTGGGATAACATGTAAGTAAATATATGTAACTACCTTCTTTCTTTAAGCAGTAGCAATAACTTTCCTAGATTATTGTTTGGTTATATTTATTTGGGGTTATTTGTAAAATAAACAAAATATGTACTTATGAAACATCTCAATAGAAGGAAAATATCCGGAGATATTGCAAAACAGATCACCTTTACATTCTTATGTGAAATAGGTAAGTGTCTGACTGGAAGATATACACATAACATTCGTTCAGTATAAACTAGAGAGCTAGTGAAATTATGTGGATAATCTAGACAAGTTATTGTGGTTGTCCTAAGATCT
This sequence comes from Cervus canadensis, assembly GCF_019320065.1. Classification (NCBI taxonomy): domain Eukaryota; kingdom Metazoa; phylum Chordata; class Mammalia; order Artiodactyla; family Cervidae; genus Cervus; species Cervus canadensis. Next base: position 39,835,833 of record NC_057399.1, on the reverse strand, counting down.
CTCTGCTAGATGTTTTTAAAAGTCTACTTAAAAAAATTTGTTTTAAAGAACTGTCATTGTATAGAATTACAAATCAAACCCAACCACACAGTATCATGTTCGTAGATGGCTAACCTTTGAAAATAGCTCTTTCTTCTGTAGCATTATTAGCCCCCCCCAATGCTTTTATCAGCCATATGAATTTATGTTTGATTAGCTGACCTCTCCAGTCATTCCTGAGGAAAATAACTTCCCATCATAAAATGAATGTATTCCTGATGCTACTCACCCAAGAAATACACTTCCTAGAACTGCTCATGTGAGCAGCAATTTAATCACAAATCAATGTTAGTAATTTTGTGTCTGTCCCTGTGAATTACACTTTAAGATTCATATTGGAATCATGCCATTTACTTCTGATTGGGAAATAGAAGGGCCTCTCCTATTCCTCAGCTTCTGCTGCTTTTAATGCTAATTGTCTATCTCATTTAGATGTAGCTTTCCTTTTGCCCCAGATCCATGCAAAGAAGATATTGTTTATGCTACATGGCCTAGAAGTAATTATAATAGAAGAGATAGAATCTTAATGATGAATTGAGAATATCAGTCTTTTACTCACAAATCCATTTAAAATAATTGAATTGTCAAATCGAATTAGACTTCCATCACTTCTGTTTGGAACTGTTTGGAAATATTTATCATTATATATTTTAGCTATTGCTTAACAATATTTGGCCAGAAACAAAGTGAAAATCAAGTGTTATGTCCTGGTTATTATTACATTGCAATAATTAAAACAAATCACTGATTCACCTTTAATGAACAGCCAACATTGTTCAAGAGTTTGCTGTTTGAGCAACAGTGTAATTCTGTTATATATTTTGAATCATACTTTACAAGAAATCCATATTATTAAAAGGGAATAAAATCCATAGTACATTTCACAGAGAGAATTTAATTACAGAATGAAAGAAGCAGTTTGCTATAATTGCTGCATATTAAGCATAAAATTAGCTTGTACTGCTAGGAAGGGAAGAAAAATAGTAAATATTTTTAAACACATGCTGTTTTTGGCACTATCCTAGGTTATACGTTCATAATAAATGTTACCACATTTTATTCTTCATGATCATCTTTTATGTTTATTGTTTTATGTATATTACAATCAGACGATGAGTTAGAAACTGAGGATACAATGATAAATAGGATCTTAAGTTATGGTACTGTATTTTCATGTCATGAATAATCAAGAATTGAAAATGTGTTTAAACTAATGACAGCAATACCAGATGAAAGAAAGTGCAGTCTGAACAGTCTGTGAGAGAGACAATAGGGATTCAGAAGATGAATTGTTTCTTCCATTTGCCTGTCCCTTTGACCTTTTAAAAACTGAAGTATGATTTAAATACAGTCAGGTGACTGAATCTTAAGTGTACAACTTGAAATTTTTTCTGTATATATCCACATGTGTAACAACTACCTAGAACCACCTATAGAACATTTCTAGCAGACCTGAGAGGTTCCTGCATGCCTCTTTCCAATTAATATGCCTCTCTAGTTAAAGACTATCCTGAAGTCTTCACTCAGCATATGGCTTTGAGGTTCATCCATGTTGTTCTATGTAGCAGAAGTTGCATTTTTTTGTGATTTCTATATAAATAATTGTATACATATACTACAATTTATTAGTTATGCAGCCTTAAACAGGAATTTGTATTGTTTCCAGTTTGGGGCTGTTACAAGTATACAGAATGAATGAACACCTAGTGGAGTATATTTGATGCACAGAAGTACTCATTTCTCTTGGGTATATACATCAGAGTTCAATTGCTTGGTCAGGGATTATGTGTACATACAGTGTTAGTGTTATTTCCAAATTGTCTTCCTAGGAGATGATACAAATTTAGACTCATACCAGCAATGTACGGGATTTCTCATTTGCTCTACACCTTCCATTTATTTAGGCCTTTAACTTTTCTTAGCTCTATTTGTGATTATTAGTTTAATGGCCTTATATAACTTTCATTACTTTTAGTCATAGATATTTTATATTTAATGATGGGATGTTTAAATGGCATTTTAAAATTCCTTTTTCATTTTTATGTCTCTAGTATATAGAAATGCAATTTATTTTTTATGTATTCCGACCTTGAATGGAGCCACCTCACTAAATTCCCATATTAATTCTAATAGTGGTTTTCTGTAAGTTCTTTTTAAATTTTTCTTTTCAAACAATCAGTATATCTATACATTAAGTCAATTTTAGTTCTTCCATTCAAGCCCCTTACATTTTATTTTTTAGCTTTACTGCCCTGATAAGGTCCTCACACAGTATTGATTAGAAGTGGTAATACTAGGCATCTTTTTCCTGTTCTTAAATAGGAAACAGTCAACATTTCACTAGTAATAATAATGTTACTTGTAGATTTTTTTTAGGAAGTATCCTTAATCAAATTAAGGGAATTCTCTTCTATTACTAATTTGCTGATACAGTCTTAATGTTATAAATGGAGATTGAATCTTTTTGAATCTCTTAAGATTCTCATATGGATTTTCACTTTTATTCTATTAATATGATAAATTACACTGATTTATTTTTTAATGCTAAATAAACTTTGCATTGGTGGGATAACTCATTTTGTGTTATACTTACAGATCACTAGACTTATTCTGCTAATATTTTTCTTTAGGAAATTTTTTTGCATCTATATTCATGGGAGCTGTTTGCCTATTGTTTTACTTTAATATCTTGTCACGTGTTTATGTCAATATTATCCTGGCCTCATAAAAAGGGCTCTTCTTTCTGTTGTTAGGAACAGTGTCCTAGATATGTTAATTAATTAACATATGTTAGTTTTTTTTGTTGTGCTAAGTCGCTTCTGTTGTGTCCAACTCTTTGTGACCCCATGGACTGTAGCCCCCAGGCTCCTCTGTCCAGGGATTCTCCAGGCAAGAATACTGGAATGGGTTGCCATGCCCTCCTCCAGGGGATCTTCCTGACCCAGGGATCAAACCCATATCTCTTACATCTCCTGAATTGGCAAGCAGGTTCTTTACCACTAGCACCACCTGGGAAGCCTTCGTGTGTTAATTACCTATTTATTAAAATTCACTGGTGAAGAAACCTGGGGCTTGGAGTTTTTTGGGGGGAAGAACATCAGTTACATATTGAGTTATAGTATTATTCAGATCAGTTATGGACTGAGTTATAGCACTATTCAGATTGAGTTATGGTAGTATTCATTATGTTTTTCATTTCCTTCTGTTCATCTAAATCTGAATATTTTCTACTATCCTTGGGATCATAAGATACACTGTGTATGATTTCAACCCTATAAAATATGTTTAGATCTGATTTATGACACAGAATATGTTTGATTTTAGTAAATTTCCATATCTGCTTGAAAAGAATTTATATTCTGCATCTCTTCAGTAAAATGCCCATTAAACATCAATTAAGTAGATTTGGTAAGTAATGTTCAAATCTTCTATATTCTTTCTGATTTTTTTAACCACTTTTCAAACTATGCATGAAGCTTTCTTTTGTTCCTATCTCATATATTTTGCTCTTATTGTCCTTATATTTAACTTCCCTCTTATAACCTTCATTTTTGAATAGCATTTTATTGCATATAATATAAAAAGTCTAAGTTATCAATCATTTCCTTCCAGCACTTCCCATATGTAATTTTTAATACTTTGGATTCTGTAGTCTCTATGGAAAAGTCAGTGGTAAGGCTATTGTTGACTTTTAAACTTCTCCCATTTCTTTTCTGAGGCTGCTTTTAAGGCTTTTTCTTTAGGTTGTGGGTCTCAGCAGTTTCATTACAGTGTCCATATCTGTGGCTTTGTTCTGCTTAGGGTTTGCTGAGCTTTTTGAATCTCTAGGCTATCTTTCTTTGGTCTCAGATGTTCTCCAGCCATCATTTCTTCAAATATTGCTTTTGCTCGTTCCTTACTCACCTTGTTGATCTCCATTTGAATTCATCCTAGACATTTTGACTGTCCCATATATGTCTCATGTTCTTTTTTGATTTCTATTCCTTTCTATTTTCTTAATCTGTGTTTCATTATGAATGTCTTATATTTTTTATTGATATCATTATTTCCAATTATTTAGTTATGCTTGTTATTGTTCCGCTCTGAATTTAAACTCATCTAATGAATTCTTAATTTCAAACATAGTTTTCAATTCCAGACTTTCCATTTGAAAAACCAAATTCTGTTTTTATGTTGAAATTCCTTATCTTTAATTATTTTGTTCATCTTATCCTCCTCTTTTCAAAACATTTGATTTTAGTCCGTATATAGTCCTTGTCTTCTAACTCTAATACTCAGGTCACCGTTGCGTCAACTTCTGTTGTCTTACCTCTTTATTTTTATTTGTGTTTTCTCATCTCTAGTAACTTTAAATGTTTTATTCTGGATATTGTGCATTAAAGGAGGTTGGAAGTTATAGATGTTATTATATTTCACCAGAGAAATTTCTCCTTCTATCTATAGGCATATAAGATGAAGAAATGATCACCTAAATCCAATTGGAGGTTGATCTATTGCAAAATTATGTTGATACTTTAGTAAGATTCAGTGTATCTCTGTTTCATCTGTAGGTTCTCTGTCTCCTTGGTCCTAAGATATTAGAGGCAGCCCACTTCTGCCCTTCAGATTTTCTCAGTCCTGCTCTCTAGACGTGTGTATTAATCAAGGCTCGCCATAGAAACAGAAATGATAGGATACACATATTTACATATCCAGATACAAACATATATCTATACATATCTAGAAAGATGTTTATTATGAGATACTGACTCCATAATCATGGAGCTAAGAAATACCATTATCTGCCCCCTGAAACCTGGAGATGCAGAAAAACCTTCTGTGTAGTTCAAAGGCCTTATAGCCAGAGAAACACTGGTGTAGATTCCAGTCCTAGTGCAAAGTCCTGAGAACCAAGAGTGGCAAAGACAAGAGACCAATGCCCAATCTCAAACAGTCGGATGGAGGATACAGATTTCCTGCAACTTGTGTACTATTCAGACCTGCGAAATTTGGATGATGTCCGCCCACTGAGAGGAGGACCACCTGTTCAATTACACAGTTCAAATATTAATCTGTTCGGGAACACCTTCACTGTTAGCATCACAACCCTCCCCCTCATAGTTAAAAAATCTATCTGATAACTTGAGAGACTAGAAGTGTGTTTAGGCAGGACGTCTCCCAGCAGAACTGTGCTTACGGGAAGTACCATGGGCCCTCACAGGAGTTCACTCTGGCTCCCTTGTCTCCTGGGGAGTCCCAGATTTCAGGAACTTCTAGAGGGTAAAGCTGACGCCACATTTGTGGCTACTCACCACCCAGTTTCTTACACAGGTCCTTTCAACTGCTAACGCTTAGTAGTTTTTCCTTTTCTCCAGTATAATCCCTTTGACTAAGCAAATCGCAGTAACACACTCTCTGCCTAGAATTAGCAGATGGCTCTAAGGGAAAAAAATGGGTAGGAGTAACAGATGTTCAAGCTGGTTTTAGAAAAGGCAGAGGAGCCAGAGATCAAATTGCCAACATCCGCTGGATCATCGAAAAAGTAAGAGAGTTCCAGAAAAACATCTATTTCTGCTTTATTGACTATGCCAAAGCCTTCGACTGTGTGGATCACAATAAACTGTGGAAAATTCTTCAAGAGATGGGAATACCAGACCACCTGACCTGCCTCTTGAGGAACCTGTATGCAGGTCAGGAAACAACAGTTAGAACTGGACATGGAACAACACACTGGTTCCAAATAGGAAAAGGAGTATGTCAAGGCTGTATATTGTCACCCTGCTTATTTAACTTACATGGGGAATACATCATGAGAAACGCTGGGCTAGATGAAGCACAAGCTGGAATCAAGATTGCTGGGGGAAATATCAATAACCTCAGATATGCAGATGATACCACCCTTATGGCAGAAAGTGAAGAAGAACTAAAGAACCTCTTGGTGAAAGTGAAAGAGGAGAGTGAAAAAGTTGGCTTAAAGCTCCACATTCAGAAAACAAAGATCATGGCATCTGGTCCCATCACTTCATGGCAAATAGATGGGGAAACAGTGGAAACAGCAGCTGACTTTATTTTTCTGGGCTCCAAAATCACTGCAGATGGTAACAGCATCCATGAAATTAAAAGACGCTTACTCCTTGGAAGAAAAGTTATGACCAACCTAGACAGCATATTAAAAAGCAGAGACATTACTTTGCTAACAAAGATCTGTCTAGTCAAGGCTATGGTTTTTCCAGTGGTCATGTATGGATGTGAGAGTTGGACTATAAAGAAAGCTGAGTGCTAAAGAATTGATGCTTTTGAACTGTGGTGTTGGAGAAGACTCTTGAGAGTCCCTTGGACTGCAAAGAGATCCAACCAGTCCATCCTAAAGGAGATCAGTCCTGGGTGTTCCTTGGAGGGACTGATGTTGAAGCTGAAACTCCAATACTTTGGCCATCTTCTGCGGAGAGCTGACTCATTTGAAATGACCCTGATGCTGGGAAAGATTGAGGGCAGGAGGAGAAGGGGATGACAGAGGATGAGATGGTTGGATGGCATCACCAACTCAATGGACATGGGTTTGGGTGGACTCCCGGTGTTGGTGATGGACAGGGAGGCCTGGCGTGCTGCGTGTTCATGGGGTCACAAAGAGTTGGACTGAGCGACTGAATTGAACGGAACAGTTTAGTTTAGTTTAGAAGGGCTCTCTTCTTTCTAGAAATTTAGGTCAGCTATTCTTTTTAAAAACATGATTTTTGTAATTTATCCTGCCTTCATTGATTGTCATGGGAATAATAGTTGACTGTGAACTTCTACCCTGGAGGAAAAAGCCAGATTGATTTTTCTTAGAATAAATGACCCATATCATCAGTTTGGAATGAGCTAGAGGGTTTGAGTACTATTCTGCCTCATTGCAGTTATTGTCTATAATTATCTGAATATTTATATGCTAGAGTTTATGGAGAGGTTCACAATAAAAAAAATAAATAGGAAATTATCTTTGCCTGAAGGTAGTTGTAGTCCAGAATGTGAGAGAAATATTGCTAGTCTCCATTCAGTGTGGTGTTTTTATGAAGGCTTACCAAATATTTTGAGGGAAAATACTTATTAGAGAATATTCCCATGTGATAGTTTTCTTATTGTATGACATTTGGAAAAACTTTTTAAAAACATCTAGGAGAATTAGATCAAAACCTCAAATCAAGAAAAAAAACCAAAACAAAAATGAATTTGTAAGTTCCTTTCAAGGCTCTGCATCCTGAATACAAAGCTATGGCCAGGAAGGTAAGGTTGGAACATCCTGTTATTATGCAAAGTGAGGAAGCACTAAAAACAATGGTGATGTCTGTCACACAGACAAGGGTACAACTTAAAGTACCAGCCAAATTAAAGACAATTTGAGCATCAAATAAAAAAGAAGATTAATGAATTATAAACTACTGGAATTATCAGAACCCATATCATTAATAAACAGACTAAAAATAAATGTGGGAGAAGGGTGAATGAGTAGTCTGGTTTAGAGTAGAATGCCAAATGTTGACTGTTAAATATGGAAAAAAAATGCTTAAGGTGGGAAATCCCTTTTTTGTAAATATCACAGTAAAAATTGGGTCAGGCAAGAATCATCATTAAACGCTTTCTCTAAAATGGAAATTTTGATGAAGAGAAAGATATGTGTTTGAACTTAAAAATCTCTTTCAGATCTCGTAAAAGTATGAAGGGAAAAGCTATGTAGTAGGGGAATAGGACAGCAGGTAATCAAAATTAATTTCAGAAATAGGGAATTAGGGACAGATCGACTTAATGTACCTCTGAATATGGTACCTTGAGAAAGACACAAGATCATTTATGTTGTATTCCAGTGGGGAATGTATAACCTGAATTTAACCATGGGGAAACATTAAACAGACAAAGTGAGGAGCATTCTATTTTAAAAGGAGATCAGGGTAGAGACCACTCAGCAAGAAAATTTCAATATAAGACAAAAGAAGACTGAAGAGCTATTCAAGTTAAAGGAAACTGAAGAGATACCTGATCCCAAGCCTGATCCTGCATTGCAGAAAAACTGCTGTAAAGGAGATTATTGGATTCAGTAAAAAACAAATAGCATAGCAGTGTTGGAGCAGAGATCAGTTCATCCCAAAGCTCAAAGATGCATTTGACTCATCATTTTTGATGAGAATGGATAAAAAACAAAACTCTTGTGAATGTACAGATTCTTGTTAATTTACCTCCTTGGCATGATAGAGAGCAAATTATAAAGCAAATGGTACTAAATTTGAACACGTGGTGACTTGAGTAAAGGGTAAATGTGCATGTGTACCCAGTCACTCAGTTGTGTACGGCTCTTTGTGATACCATGGACTGTAGCCTGCCAGGCTTCTCTGTCCATGGAATTTTCCAGGCAAGAATATTGGAATGGGTTGTCATTGCCTACTCCAGAAAGGGTGAATAGATGTTGTTTATGGGCTTGCTAAGTGGTGCTAGTGCTAAAGAACCCACCTGCTAATGCAGGAGACCTAAGAGATGGGGGTTTGATCCCTGGGTTGGTAAGATCCCCTGGAAAAGGGCATCATGGCAACCTGCTCCAGTATTCCTGCCTAGAGAATACCATGGATAGAGGAGCCTGGTGGACTACAGTCCATAGGGTTGCAAAGAGTCGGACACGATTGACGTGACTTAGCATGCATCCATATGCTTATTGTTGAAATTTCTCTGGTACATTTGAAATTATTTCTAAATTAAAAGTTTTATTTATTTTTAGTAAAAACACATGGGATTTAAAGTTATAAGAACAGATCTTCTAGATCATCTATGGACTATCCTTGATTTGGGTTATTCATATACTTCAGAATCAAAAAGCTCTCTTTTAAGTAGATAGTGGTGAAATGAATAATTTTAAAAAGAAAATAAGTAATCATTTAAAGCCCATATTTTAAGTAATTGAGTAAAATTGTTTCCTCAGCTCTAAATTTAAAATATTATATGAATTATGAAAGGTGGGCAGTAAAATAGTTTGTCTCTAATAGTCATTCATACTTACCCACCATCCCTTCTAGGCTATAAGATTTCAAACTCAATGGGAGTGGCAAAGAAAAATCAGTTGATTCAAATGAATTGAATGTTTGCTTAGCATGTTTTTCAGAAATTCTTTTTTCTCACTGTCCAGAGTGGGAATTCTTATTGAGAAACACCTAATAATTTTGATTTTAAAATCTAAATCTTTAAAAAATTTAAAAAAGTAAATGCATATGCCTTAAAAAGTGAAAGACATTCTAAAGAATTGCTAGGAATAAGACCCATATCATGTGTCCTAACACTTCACAACCAAATATAATTTTTTTTTAAGGTGAGGCAAATATTTTGACTAACATAACTAGGAGCTAGCTGTATGCAGTCATGATAATTGAAACAATTTTTGGTTCTAAGTTATTTAGATAGTTATCTTTGAGTGTTACTTTTTTGTCACACCAACATGAGTAGGGATGTTTTTCTTAGATGTGTTTCTTTTGTTTCTATGGAAAAGAGTTTGTAATTTATCCAAGAAGCTGTATGTTCACATTGAGTAAATTCTTATGTTCATATCCTGAAAGTTGAAGATAAATGAATGGAAAATTATTAGGTTTAAAAATTTTTTGGTAAGTCAAGGAAGAGGGAAGAAGCCTTGAGAGGTATTGGAACAAAGCTTTTAGTCCAACTCAGAGCTGGAAGAGGCACTTGACTTTTATTTATGATGAAAATGAATACAACGTACAGATGTCTTCCAATGTACAGATGCTCATCTGACTCAGTAGCTCTCTGACATGGTCCTCTTTTGCTTAAGCTCAGGACTGATTAAGTATGGCAGAGAAAAAGAACCTGATTTTTTTTAATGGTTCCTAGGTATATCTATTGGGCTTCCCTGGTGGCTCAGATGGTAATGAATCTGCCTGCAATGCAGGAGACCTGGGTTTGATCCCTGGCTTGGGAAGATCTCTGGAGAAGGGAATAGCTACCCATTCCAGTATTCCAGTTTTGGAAAACCCCAAGGACAGAGGAGCCCGACAGGCTACAGTTCATGGGGTCGCAAAGAGTCAGACACGACTGAGTAACTAAGCAAAGAACAGCACCTGTATCAATCACTAAGCTAGAAATATGATACTTCATTAGTTTTTTTTTTTTTTTAAATTTGAAGCAAAATTTACCAGGTGAGATTTACAGGTGTTAAATATATCACTTGTTGAGTATCACCCATGCAATAAACACTCTGTATTAATTTCTACAAGTTTTTGAAATACCCTTGCTCTGAATTGGCTCCCATCACATGGGAAACCAGTGTAGCTGATAAAGCAGGGCACTGTGGTAAAGTATTGACATGAACATATTCTAAGAAGCTGAGGTGAGCTATCAGAAGCCCTCTATGATCCAGATGTAGAATAAGTTACATTGTTTGTCAAATTATTTATTTGTTTCTGGCATATCTCTTGGATTAATTCATTTTATTGCTAAAATATTTTAGGATTATTTTCAAAGTTGTTCTTTGTGTGGGAACAGCCTGGGGCCTTAGATGACTGAGAAGGTATTTTGTTCTAGTATTGAAATGATGACATTAGCTAGACATAAATTTCTGAATTTGTTAATTTCTTTCAGTGCCTTGTGTGTATTACATCTTTTTTTTCCTTATAATCCATATTGCTGTTGAGTATTCTGTTGCTCATTTGTCCCTATTACCATTTCTTTCTCTCTGAAAGTAATCTCTCTGAAAGAAATCTCTAAAGAGATTTCTCTTTATTTTAAAATTCTTAAAATTTTACTATTTTTGTTTAGGATTTCTTCTTATATATCTTAATTGGCAATTTACTTGTTTGGGGCTTTTTTTCATGTTCTCATGTGTTACTTTGCATTTTGCTTAATTCTAGAAATTTCCTAGTTAATATCTTTTCAGTTATTTCCTCCTTTTCATTATTTTACTTTCTCTTTACGACTGCCTCTAGACAGATTTTGACAGTTTATTTCTGCTCACCTATATCTTAACTTGACATTGTAACCTCTTAATCCCTTTATGATAGTTCCTGGCTAATGTCTCTCTTCTACCAGCTCTTTAATACATTCTCCTGTTGTATTCATTATGCTATTTAATACTTCTTTTCCATGCTTTATTAAAAATTAATCATTCTATATCTTATTTCCATTTTTCTTTTTTCAAATGCTTATTTACAGGTAATACTACTATTTTATTTGCTTAGAAAATTTCCTTACACATAAATGCTATGTAGGTGCTTGTTTGTTAAAAATCATCCTACTATGTTCTCTTATGCTTTGAGAGTTCAGACTTATTTTAAATTTAAAACATCATTTTAAATTTTAATCTACATGTTCCATGTAGAACTCAAATTTGGCTTTATTGTTTACATATTTTTGAGAATGGTTATATTATTTTGTAATATTTGAGTGTGTGTCTCTGGAGGTATAATCTGAGTTGTCATTTTCCTTGTTCTTCCTTTTAGGTGGAAAGGCCCTCAGATAATGTCCAGTTTTAAGAGTTTACTGAGATCTAGCTTTGTGTGTTGGAGTTGAGGTAGTAGAGGAAGACCTTGAGAGCCATGAGGAATACTTATAACTCTGATTATCTCACCATCTCTCTGTAATTAGTGCCATATGAGGTTCCTCTCCCATCAGCCACCAGAGCAGAGCAGTAGCAGGTTTTTTTTAGCATTTTCTGTAGCAAGAGGCAGGTAATAATCCTCCCAGGGAAAATGTGGCATAAAAGAAAAAAGTCTAAACAAAAATATTTCTTCTAGGGAAAGTTTCCCAGTATTATCTGCCCTTCTCGGACATCTCCAGGAATGGGAGAGTCTTCTCTGGAAGATTCTTAAAGATTTTCACTGTCTTTTCTGATTTTTAAACTTTCATCATATTTCAAAGACATCATCTGGATGAGGCTGGGGCTGGGGGACTAGGGAGAAAGCCAATAGTTCTGTTAGTCTATCATCTTATTCTCAGTAGTATTTCCATGTTTATACTTTTTATTCCTGTCCTATTGAGTATGATTGCTCTGATCAAACATAGGGAAACCATAAAACACATGTAATTTCTCCCTGAGGGACTGGGAGCAACATGCAGTAAGATTTAAAAAAACAAAAAAAAAACCCCAAAAACTGTTAACAAGGAGCTTCAGAAATAGGATAGGGAATGTTTGGTGCACTCTTTCAAATTCAGAGTGGTAGTGATATCTGTTAGTTCTCTTATGTAGAAATACTAGCTATCTTTTAGTCTTACTTCACCTGTAATTTTTCTCATTTAATTGTCCCAAGAATTCTACAGGGAATTTAATAGTATTATCCCTGTTTTGCATGCAAATAGACACTGACTCAGAATTTTAGGTTTTGTTATTAACATCTAAGTAGAAGTACCAGAACCCGGGGCTCTTTGCTTCTGTGTTACTGGTATGACACATTTAATTGTAGATACTGGCGGTTTAAATTTCCATGAATCCTAAGATTTCAGAATTGGAATGAATTTCAGTTGTTGTTTAATTTAACTCCCCCCATTTCCAAAGGAGCTGGACATGTAAATAAACATGTTATGCCTTGGTAGAAATGAAGTAAATGCCTCTGGTCTCCTAATCAAGTGCTTTTGTGCCCTGTTCTATACCTTATTTTGTCACTCCTCCTAAAAGCTATTATATATATGCCTCAAGAAGAATAATCCTCCTTTTTATTATTAAAATAATTTATTAACATCTATGGTCTTTAAAAATAATTACCACAGTAATATGTTTTGAGCTAAGCATTATTTTTTGAAACGCAAGTAGGCAATTAAAAGTTTGGTTAAATTTATCTAAAGATCAATATGATGAAATTAAACTTAGCTAATTTATTGGAAGTAGAAAAGTATACTTTAGTATTGATAGCTTAGGTGAATAATGTAGGATTTGTGATCTCCGAAGATTTAGCTTTGGGACCTAGGACTAGGGACCAGGAACCAGGGTTGATCACTCAAGAGCTTTTGTGTAGCAGAGTTTTATTAAAGTATAAAAAGGGACAGAGAAGGCTTCTGACATAGACATCAGAAGGGGGATGGAGAGTGCCCCCCTCGCTAGTCTTAGCAAGGAAATTATCTACTTTTTCAATTGGGTATTACAATAAATCAAAAGAATGCCTCAAGGTTGTAAAGATCTTACTAGAGGCACTCCCACAATGTACATTTTAAGATGACAGGATTAGAACTAACAATAGAAAGATCTTACCAGACTCACTCCCATAATATACATTTTAAGATGACAGGATTAGTCAGAAAGTTCTCAAGAAGGAGAAACATGTCCTCAAGCAGGATACATTTTGTCCTGGTACAGAGTTTAAGGGAAAACATATCCTTGAGCAAGATGAGTTGTTTTGTTGTGCAGTCATCAGCTCTGGGGGAAGATCCCCTGAAGAAGGAAATGGCAACCCACTCCAGTATTCTTGCCTGGAGAATCCTATGGACAGAGAAGCCTGGCAGGCTACAGTCCATGGGGTTGTAAGAGTCAGACATGACGCAGCGACTAAACCACCATCAGCTCTGGGCTTAAAGAAAAAAAATATTTGTCCTTTTCTCTTTGAGAACTCCAGACCTCTATCTCCTCCTCAAAAGCCCCAGACCCTGCTCTCCTTCTCGGGGACCCCGGACTTCTTATCAACCTACATAAAAATTGCCTCAGTATTTTAAAGAAAATAGAAATAATGAAATAAATTTTCTTCATTCCTTAAGGCACTTTATCTGGTAGATTAGTTTACAGTAAAGTAAATGAATTTGAAATGATATAAATTCTAATTGCCCTAGAAATTTGTTATTTAAATGGTTATTTCCATCTAAAATGAATATAAATTCATTCTTTCCTGCTGTTACAGCACCCAGACTACTGTATTTTTTTGTAGGAACATAAAGTCATGTCACACTGCTCAAATTCTGTGGCATATTTGGTTCTTAATTGTCTAGGAGTATCAAGTATTTTAAAGAAAATAATTCCACTCTTTGAATATCTTGCTAATAGACTTTCTTAATTATATAGAAATAAAAAAAATAGTGGTCTATCAAGGTCCCTTTTGTTCTTACTAATTCAAAGGTTTTTTAAGTACACTGTGTCTAATGATCTTGGAACTGGAGAGAGGACCAGACTTATGTTTAAGCTCTGCTATTGATTTCTTGCTTGTCTTGATTACCTCTTTTTATCCCCTTCCTATTTTCCTCTACCATGCTTTATATTCTAAGATTGTTCCTTATTCTTTGGCTTCCTGTTGGGTTCAACCAATATAATGTGTTCAGTTCAGTTCAGTCGCTCAGTCGTGTCCGACTCTTCGCGACCCCATGAATCGCAGCACGCCAGGCCTCCCTGTCCACAAACTCCCGGAGTTTACTCAAACTCATGCCCATCTAGTCGGTGATGCCATTCAGCCATCTCATCCTCTGTCGTCCCCTTCTCCTCCTGCTCCCAATCCCTCCCAGCATCAGGGTCTTTTCCAATGAGTCAACTCTTCGCATGAGGTGGCCAAAGTATTAGAGTTTCAGCTTCAGCATCAGTCCTTCCAATGAACACCAGGACTGATCTCCTTTAGGGTGGACTGGTTGGATCTCCTTGTAGAAGGGACTCTCAGCATCTCCTCCAACACCACAGTTCAAAAGCATCAATTTTTTGGCGTCAGCTTTCTTTATAGTCCAACTCTCACATCCATACATGACCACTGGAAAACCATAGCCCTTGACTTAGACGGACCTTTGTTGGCCAAACAGTAATGTCTTCTGCTTTTTAATATGCTGTCTAGGTTGCGTCATATTTCCTTCCAAGGGAGTAAGGTCTTTTTAATATTTCATGGCTGCTCACCATCCACATGATTTTGGAGCCCAAAAAATTAAAGTCTGACACTGTTTCACTGTCTCCCCATCTATTTCCCATGAAGTGATGGGACCAGATGCCATGATCTTAGTTTTCTGAATGTTGAGCTTTAAGCCAACTTTTTCACTGTCCACTCACTTTCATCAAATGTGAGGTAAAGGTAATTCATTTCACCTGCTCCTTTTGAAACTGTTGCTCACGATGGATAAGGCACTCCTTTTACGTAGTGTCAGATAGTCCCTTCCATTCACCTTTTTCTCTAGATTCTGGTAGTTTTTGTCCCCGAGGTATCCTAAGCCTAGAGATAGTAATCACTTCCTACTAAACCTGCACCTTGTTGATTTCCCTGCATCCTAATTGTATAAATACACAGCCCCTCTATTTAACTCTCCTCAGTTAACTTGCTCAAGTTAACTTCCTGCCAGAACTCAGACTGATATACTAAGCTACCTTGAACAATTCCATTTGATAAATGAGTTTTAACTTCCACTTTATACAACATACATCATAGTGCCCATCACCAGCATTGTTGAGGCGGCTTATCTCTGATCTCAAGATAAAGTTCAAAGCTTACAACATCAATTCAAGGCTAGTGTTTACCTCTTCAGGTTTCTCTTTTGCCAAGTTCCTCTCAGTATTGATACTTCAGCCCTATTGAAATACTTTCAGCATCCCTGTCCCCACGGTGCTCCGTCCTTGATGGAGTATGAACAATTTATATCAATGGAAAACCTCTCTTCTTCTTGTCCTCTCCTCTGTTCCTTTCAATTAAGTCTTCTGAGAATCAATTAGACTAAAAAGCCTATTCTGACTAGTCTTATTCCCAACCTAAATTATGCTCAATAATTTTTTAAAACTTTCTCTAGTTGTCTTTTATTACACACATTATGGTACTTAATTTCCTACTTTCTTATCAGTTTCTCATTCCAGAATAAAAATTCCCTGGGTTCAGAACTAGGTGATACTCACTGGCTCTATCATAATCCAGGTCTCCCAATGGGCAATATATAAAAAAAAAATTTGTATGGCTATTTACAAATAAAAACACAGGATTTCTTTGAGCTTTTAAAAAATATTTTCAGAATATTAATTTATTAAGTCATTATAGGACAAATATATAATCAAAACAATAAGAACAAAGATGCTTTATTAATCTCCTCTTCATCACTTGCAACTAACTTGATCTTTACACCTTTCCGAAATCTGTCATTGAGGGCCTGTGTAAAAGGCAGTACTCCCATCCCAGGTTTTCTTGAGACCTGGACCAGTGAGGCCCTGGCAAAACATCTGAGGCTATTTCAGATTATATCTGGCTCCAACCTGACAGTACTTCAACAAAAAGGGTGCACAATGGTATCAGGAAGTAAAACTTAGTCAGACTATGTCACTATTGGTAGTGTTCTTCTGAGAACCAAACCCATCATTTGTTAAGTTCTTTAAAATTTAACAAGATTTGAAACTAAGTTATGCAGACAATTGTCTCATTTTTTCAATTCATGATTTCTTATAAGACATGATATATTTAGTGTACTGTGTGAAATAATTTTCAAGAGTCCTGGAAATACAGCCTGGCTAGTTTCTTTGCTGTCTATTGCTTTCTTGTTTATGCTTGCATAAAATAGATTGAATAAGCAATGTTTTATCATGCATTTTTGATTTACATTCTGGGTGATGGAGAACAAATCTGCTGTGCATGTGAAACACATTCAACAAAGATTACATTTTTTTCTCCCCAAATTAAAAAAAAAATGTCTAGGAAATTCCATTTCCCCTTATTTGAAATATATGATTACTCAGTAGAAGTCTATTATATATCTGTTTTGTAGATTGTGCTTAAAAACTTCTCGTCATTTTAGTAGTGTTATTGGGCAATAAAAACCATTTTTAAAGCATGGCCATTGACTTTTGATATACCTTTCACATCGTTTCACATCTTGATTTGAACTCATTTTCATTTTTTCTCAGAGACAGCAGGAAATCACATTAAATGCACAATAATGCTTGTGTTGTGATAGCAGTCATTGAAGAATCTTTTAGTAGGTACTTCCAAATAAAGATAAGGTTTCTGGGAGCCAACAAGCATCAAATAACCAAGCATGGCTGTCAGCTGAATTATACATCTTGATCATCTTGCTATTGTATTGTTGAATCTGATAATCACTCTGATGGGTTTTTCAGTCTGACATGACCTTTTCACCACTTGTAATGGAAAAAGGCACACAGCACATTTACTAAACAAGGATAGGATATCAGAACCACTCACTGACATTTTAAATTTTATTTTATTCACTTAAAAGAGCTTTTTGATACCTACCTAATGAGAATAAAGGGGTGTTTTAATTATTCTTTTAAACATAAATGGGCATATTATTGAATTTTTTTAAACTAACCCTTTTTGGACAAGTAAATCCCAAAGTGAGGATAGCCCCTTCTCACTTACCTGCTTCCCCAGTATTGTTGCCATGGGAGAAAATAGCACAGGCATAGACTCAGCATTGAAATGCAAGAATTTCATTTCTGGCCTCTTTATAAGAAGTGTGTGCAGGATGAAAAGAGAGTCCATCCGCTGGGGTTGGAACTTCAGTTCCTTAACTGATCACAAGTTTTGTCTGTCTTTCTAACTGCACCTCAGGCACCCTCTAATATGTGTCTGAGACTAGGAGATGGCATGTGAGATTATGGTAATAGATTAAAGAGAAAAAAGTATATGGGCTTCTATATTAGCTAACTTCAAAAAGTCTATTTGAAAGGGAATAGAGGACATGCATTTAAATATGTCACACAGTGTTCATCAAAGATTTAGGCCCTCTAAAGGAATTGCTAGTGGTAAAGAAGCCGCCTGCCAATGCAGGAGACATGAGACACAGGTTCGATCTCTCGGTTGAGGAGATCCTCTGGAGGAGGGCATGGCAACCAACTGCAGTTTTCTTGCCTGGAGAATCCCATTGACAGAGGAGCCTGGCAGGCTATAGTCCATGGTGTCACAAAGAGTCAGACATGACTGAAGTGACTTAGCACACACACACAAATGGATTGCAATGTTTGTCCTGGAGAGTAAATCAATGAAGATACCTAGAAACACACAGTTGGTCCCAAGGAGTATCACACATTCGTGATTTCCTTGTGAGTTGAGTTTTCAAACTTTGAGAATACAGTACATGAAGGTTGGTTGATTATGAAGGGTCTGATTTCCTCACAAGCAGGCAAAATATTCTATTGGGGTATTTAAGGACATATTAGACTTTAAATATAACATATTTTAGATGCAATAAAAGTAATTCAGCATTGCTAATATTTATTATATGGATTGGTAATTTCTCATTTTATTGACCAGTATTCCCTGTGGTCATAAAGCATAATTGATTTCACCAAGCTCAAAAAACATAAAAGCTGTTATAGGTCATTTGTCAGAACATCTGATTTATATTTAAAAAGATGTCTACTTATTAGCTAAATTTCAGCAAATTTCCTTGAATAGTTTGTTGCTGAAATTGAGAAATGAATATCTTAAGTAAGAACAGCCAATGATGACTTTGTTTGGTTTTATATAACTTTTTCTAGCTATGAAAGTTATTGAATGAGGTATCAAAATAAATTTCTTAGACTCAGATATTTGAATTATTGTATTACAAAGAGTTAAATGTTTTTCATTTAAAAAACCATACTAAATATTTTTGAAATATTTCATATGTTTAGCAAAATAGATATTTTCATTTAATCTTATTGTCAACTCTTAAAATTACCCATTTATGTGATTTATAAATAATATATTAATAGATTGCTAAGTATGTATCGTGTGTGAGTAAATACATTTACATGTATTAGTAGTGCTTGCTAAGAAACGTTTTTTCTAATGAGGTGCCTGGTCAAAAAATATTGTCAAGCCCTGAAACAGAAAAGAGATTCTTTATCTTACTGCCATCTTTCAAATAACTAAAATTCAATAAAGATGTATTTTAAATATTTCTATTTCTTTAAATATAAAATTTACCTTGCTCTTAAATGAGAAATACGAGGAAAGTATTTAACAAGTTAGCTGAAAAATTAGTGTGCTAAATGGTATTTAGAAAATAAAACAAAGAATGTAATAACTAAAACCTTAATTTTGATTATTTTAAGTAAATTTATAATGTGATTATTCAAATACATTTCAAAATTCTGAACTAAATAGAATTATAAACACACACAATTTTTGTTGTCTATCCAAATGGAATATATCCCTAAAGGGGTTGGTTAAAAATACTACACAGAATACCCAGACTTTTTTACATATTTACACAAACTCAAATAATAAAATGAAACTTTCCTGAAAATAGATGAAATATGATTATATTATTATAATTGTAAGAGAAGGAAAGGTACTAGAATCTCTGTCAATTGTCTCAACATCCTTACCAAGAATTATTCAAGGATGTTCTCATTTGGAGGACATTTACTTTCAAGAGCACATCCTTGTACATTTACTAATGGAGTTAGTTACATTTTCAAAGGAATATTCTTGACCCTGTGTAATCCTGTAGAAATATAATGATCACTAGTGTTCACAATGAGTATCATTAAATGTACACTATACATAATATATACATTAAACAGACCATATGTAAGAGTTAGAAGTTTCATGAAATGTACAAGTGTTTTTTAGATATCTAGTGGGGAGGAAGAGAGAGAGAGAATAACACATGTGACCACAAAGTATTCAAGAGCCTATAGAAATGATAGGGGGTAGGGATATGAAAGGAGACCTGAGCATACACCAAAATGATACGAAAAGATCTGAGGACATAAGCAGCCTTCCAATGCCTTACTGCTTGTAGTATGTGGTTCATAGAGTATAGTTCATAGAGTAGTCTGTGCTATAAATTAGAATTTATGATGTTTTCATTTTGTTCTTGTATTGGTCCATGTTTGTCTAGCACTAAGAATCTCTATGTAATTCAACATTTGAGTGGTGTGAGTTTTATAAATGTTTATGGGAAGGAGATAGATAATCCAAAAATCCTAGGTTAAAAATTGAACATACAAGAATTCTAGTTTTTAAAAAGTATACACACAGGAGCTAAAAAAATTTTTTATAAAGCCCTTATAAGAGGTTGCCATTTCTGATAAGAAGTAAAGGTACATTAAATATTTGAAGTCCTTATCATGATGTAGTTGGATGAGGTTTTTATGTGTCCCTGTAACTATCTAAAGTTAAGACCACGTCTTTTGAGGATAACTAGGTAGCACTATCAGCAATCAGGAATCTAGAATTAATTTGAGAAAATCAACTTTTACTGCAGTCAGTTTCTTTCATCAAAGATATTGCAAACCTTCAAAACTCCCTGACTGCCAGAAGGGCTCTAACTCTAGGGCTAAGCCAGGGGAGAAGAAATATTAAGCTAGACCATATTTCCTGTTTTCACAGCTGCACCCTCATCAGTGGGGCGCTGTCTGAGATCTTGGCCCCTGATCACCCAGGTTAGGAAGGAAACTAGGAAGCAACCTCAGAACACACACACCTCCTCATGGGCACTGTACACTAGGACCGAAGACAAGGCCAGCTAGTATGGTGGTCTTGTTTAGGCGCTCAGTTGTGTCCAGCTCTCTGCAACCCCATGGACTGAGTTGAGTTTTGAGTTTTAAGCCAGCTTTTACACTGTCCTCTTTCACCTTCATCAAGAGGCTTTTTAGTTCCTCTTTGCTTTCTGTCATTAGGGTGGTGTCATTATCATATCTGAGGCTATTGATATTTCTCCTGGCAATCTTGAATCCAGCTTATACTTCATCCAACCTGGCAGTTTGCATGATGTACTCTGCGTATAATTTACCCCAAAGCTTATTTTTTAAAGCTAAGTTCTTTGTCCTAGATTTCAACAAACCATTTCAGAAAGAGGGCAGGAACATATACAATTTCACTTGCCTTGAAAATGGGCAGCTGTTCCACGTGGAGAGAGCTGAGGTGAAACACCTTGCACATTGTTTGGAGACTGTGGGACCCTACATTTTCAGGCCTCATTAATCTTCACTTATATTCTCTAATTCCAGCAGGCTGTGTAAGTCTGTTTAATTACTCAGCATCACAGAAGTTGCCAGTTCCTTTTCTTAGAGCTATTTTATTCATTCTAAGTATCTAACCCTGGTGCCCTTCACTTGGAGGAGAGCATTATATGAAAGACAGGAAAATGGGAAAAACAGTAATATATTTATTTTTTTGGCTGTTACAAAAAATAGGAAAAAAAAATAGCCACAGAAAAACAAAGTGGAGCCTAGTAGGTTTTCATATCTGGCCTGTTACTCAGGCTCTAAACTTCGCTCCTGATCCAAAGAACTTGTTCCAAAGAGGCAAAAGGTATCATTTGTCATGAATTATCAGTATAGTTAAACAGATTTCATTTTACTTTTAAAAGAAAAAAATAGTAAATACATTTAAGTTTTTTAACAATGTGAATTTTTATTTTTGAATATTTAGTAAGTAGAGATAATATTTTGAATTATATTTCTAAGTACTCCCAAGTTTAAAATCCAATTGTTCAGTAAGGGATTAATAAAGAAGTTGACTAGCCTTAAGGCAGAATGCTGATAAAGTATCAGGTTGTGATTTACTGTAGTTAAGAGAAAGAACACTGAAAGAAATGTAATCAGAATCTGTATCCTCCAAATTGTTTTCTAAGGCATCTATGAACACCCCAGTCTCAAGTCCTAGAGCTTGTCTGATTTTGGTAGTGACTTTTTTGACCCCTAGAACTCTGCCACTGCAGCCCGCTTCTATTAACAGCATCTTAATAGTTCACACAAACACACACACACAAACACATGATGTTGGCATTTTGCCTTTGTTGTGCTTAACTGACTTCTCTGTAATATTGATGGAGATACTGTGTATGTTGTTCTAATTATGCCATGTCCCCTCAGTAGAATACTGAATTTGGAGAAATAATGCCTAAATGCCAGAAGGTGGCAGCTTCAGACCACTTTGGATTAACAAATCAGCCTTGCTTTGCAGAAAGCCTCTTACTACCTGATCTTAAGACATTCATGCTAGGAACCATCCAAAGGATGGCTTTAAATGATTTATTTTCTAATACAATCTTGATGAAAAATGACCTTTCAGAAAAGAAGTAATAAGTTTGGTCCCATTTGGTTTAAATCGAAATACAAGGGCCACTATTCAAAAACCTGCAGATTTTTGAAACTAGCAGATTTATGAGATCCGACTTTTACGAACAGTAAAAAAAATACATCTAAAAGTAAAAAATTCATAGCCGTGTCCTTGGAATCTATAAAGATACAACAGCTGCTAGTTTAGAGTTCTGAACTTAGATCTGATCATAAAAATTATAAATTTAGAACATATTTGGTCATGTCAGGTATCTGGAATTATTTAATAATGATTCGTGTCCCCTGAGAATTTTAACTTATTCCCTAGTACCTTTGGTAATGAAAGAGGGGATGAGAGACAGAGAGCATGAGTGAGAGTGAGAGAGACAAGAGGCAGGGAAATTAAGGTTATAACCAAAGCTTTAGTAATTATCTTTCAGAACATTAGATTGAGAAATATCTTTTCAAAGCAGTAATTTAGGGGGCAAGTTGAGGTTGGTATGTTGATATGCTGATGTTCCATACTTTTTGATGTCTTCAGTGCTTTCAAAATATTTTTTTAAATAAAATTTTCAAATAATGTCGAGTACTAAAAAATGTAAACAATTAAACAATAAACCAAACTTTTGCATTAATTTGCATGACTCACAGTAACATATAACGCTGACAAATGCTGAATTCTGTCATTTTATTTCTGTATCTGTTGTACTTTTTAAGGGCTTTCTCCTCTTTTTTTTTTTTATTACATTTGATAGTTTGTTTCTATATGCAAGTGTGTCTGTGCACTAGAATATACATTGACACGTAAAATGAGGTCTTCTCCTGGAACATTGCAAGTAGCTTGAAACTAAGGAAACAAAAGAGAACTTGAGTGGCTGAGAAAGATAAAATATGTGAGGCAATTTCATCAAATATTACTTATATAATACCTCCGGAGATTTATATATATTCTTTAAGGAAGGTCTATTGATAATCAAATAATAGATTTTAAATATATCAAAGGTTTCATACTGTGTTTTAGGCTTATGCCATAGAAATATGTGCAAAAGTTAACAAATTCACCCCTTCTGAAAGCATTTGTCACATTACTATCAAAGTGATTACCATATGAAATCATTAACTATGTGATTACTTATGAAATAGTAAGACTTTGGAAAGCAAGGAAGAGGGAGAGAGGATTTGCTAGAAAAATAAAACAAGGAAACTAATTAATTTAGAAGGAGTCAGTGCTTGCCTTGTGGTTTCCACAGTATTTCTATTGCCATATGGTGTATCTATGGAGAAGGAAATGGCAGCCCACTCCAGTATTCTTGCCTAGAGAATCCTGTGGACAGAGGAGCCTGGTGGGCTGCTGTCCATAGGGTCACATAGAGTCGGACACAACTGAAGCGACTTAGCAGCAGCAGCAGCATGGTGTATTTAATGCTTTATTTGGAAAGTGTTACTTGTAGTGTTACTTGCATTATCAACCACTTATATACTTTTATGATTTCAATCCAAAGATTTGTAACATAATATGTAAATGATTTCAGTATTATACCTAGATTTGAAATGTCAAAGATCAAGAGCTTGGGAGAAACTCTGTCAAACCGAGACCTACTTTTCAGTCATTTGACCTCATAAGACTTGTTCTTTGGTGTCAGCAGAGAGAGACACACTGGTTTTCTGTAGCTTTCAAATGTGTTCCAACGTCTTCAAAATTAAAGCTGTTCTTTCTTGAAGACTTCTTGAATAATTAAAGACAGGGTGACTAAAGGTTCATTGAAGTCTGAGAAGAGAAGGCATAATTTTCTGGTGATGTTCACACAGGAAAGAAAAAATATTCATTGCAAAAGGTGGGTGTTGGATCTGAAATCAGCCACATGCTCACTGTGCTATTATAACCACACAGTATCTGTTACTGTGGTTTGGATTGAAATGATTTTGTCCTTCAGAAGATATGTTGACATACACTCTAATGACCTAAGAGTCTGCCATAATGTTTATTCTTCCCAAATTTTGGTAGTGAACACTTGCCTTTTTCAGAGGACATTGGTAACACTGGAATCTGTAACTCTAGCCATTTATATTACTAGACATTTCTATGAGAGGACAAACATGAAGCCTCAAAATTCTATATTGAGTAATATAAAACTCAAAAGCTTTCCAAGGGACACATTGCTGCTTTCAATAAATACCCTAAACAGCAATTCAAAACTTGTAGTGTTGAAGTCACTCACTTCATTGCTGAGTGACTTTATCGCTTTGACAGTCATTTGACTTAGTTCTTTCTAGGGATTAAGATAATCTTCCATCTCTACTCTTGAAAATAACGGTGTAATCACTTGACAGCCCTCCTGATAGGTTAGCAACTGCTTTTCAGTTGCAAGGTAATTTACCTCTTTTTTTTTTTTTTTCTATTTACTCTGTAAACATATGCTTAAATTTGGTCCTTCATTGAATGCAAATGTATCACAACAGTCCTAGACTAAAAATATGCTGCTATTTAGTGCCCAGTGATAGGAGAGAAAAGAGGCAAATACAGTGCTGCAATGCTTGTTGTTTTCCTTGTCTAGGAAAATACTTCCAGAGTTCTGGATAAAACAACAGACATCTTCCTCATTTCAGACTGGCTTACTCTGTGGATGATAAATCTAAATTAAGTTGATTGTGTCTTCTAAAATTAAAATAGAAATGACAAATGGCTTGTTTTTCACACCTGTGCTTACTTCTTAATCAGTTTTTGCCTCTCCTTAGGCAAGCTCTAGTTAAGAAGATTCCAGTTATGTAAAATAAGAATATGTGTTATTATTATCATGATTCTCATTTATTTTGGATAGAACAAGTCCTTATGCCATGATCAAGCACTTTTTATTGAAATTTATTATACAATGAATTTTTGAGGTCAACATTAGACATGCAATAGTAAGCAAGATGGATGTGGTTTTCTGATGCTAAAGAGAATATGATCTAATTATAGATAAAGAAAAGTAAACAGGCACATCATAATTGCTGTGGAAAAACATATATGGTAATGACAGTGAACACATTACCAGAGAATACTGAGATGTATCTGAATATATGAGGTATGTAAGGGAACAATTCAGACACTATTCATTCAATAAACATTTAAAAACCACCCAGCATGTGTAAGGTACTATGATTAGTACTGAGATAGTAAAGAAGAGACACAAATCCTGTTATCATAGATATTATTATTCTCTAGGGGAGCTATATAATAAGCAAATGTATCAGTTCAGTGCAGTTCAGTTCATTTGCTCAGTCGTGTCCGATTCTTTGCGACCCCATGAACTGCAGCACGCCAGGCTTCCCTGTCCATTACCAACTCCCAGAGCTTACTCAAACTCATGTCCATTGCATCACTGATGCCATCCAACCATCTCATCCTCTGTCATCCGCTTCTCCTCCTGCCTTCAATCTTTCCCAGCATCAGGGTCTTTGCAAATGAGCCAGTTCTTTTAATAAGGTGGCCAAAGAAGTGGAGTTTCAGCTTCAGCATCAGTCCTTCCAATGAATGTTCAGGACTGATCTCCTTTAGGATGGACTGGTTGGATCTCCTTGCAGTCCAAGGGACTCTCAAGAGTCTTCTCCAACACCACAGTTCAAAAGCATCAATTCTTTAGTGCTCGGCTTTCTTTATAGCTCAACTCACACCCATACATCACTACTGGAAAAACCATAGCTTTGGCTAGACGGACCTTTGTTGGTAAAGTAATGTCTCTGCTTTTTAGTATGCTGTCTAGGTTGATCATAACTTTTCTTCCAAGGAGCAATCATCTTTTAGTTTCATGGCTGCAGTCACCATCTGCAATGATTTCGAAACCCCCCAAAATAAAGTCTCTCACTGTTTTCATTGTTTCCCCATCCATTTGCCATGAAGTGATGGGACTGGTTGCCATGATCTTAGTTTTCTGAATGTTGAGTTTTAGGCCAACTTTTTCACTCTCCTCTTTCACTTTCATCAAGAGGCTCTTTAGTTCTTCTTCACTTTCTGCCATAAGGGTGAGGTCATAAGGATGGTGCCATAAGGGTGGTGCATAGGTGTGTAATGTCAGGAAGGGAGAAGAAAGAGTTAGCAGCATAACAGGAAACAGGGCTGGGGAGAGAGACTTCCCATGATGGGGTAGTCAAGGGAGATCTCTTTGGGAAGACGACTGTGAGCACTGATCTGGGTGAAAGGGCAAGTGGGACAGGTGGAGATGTGGAAATGTTGTAATGGCCCTGAGATTAGGGTATATTTGGCATTATTCAAATTAGAGCAGCAAGGCCAGCCGAGGTTAGAGTGAGGAGATGACTGTGGGTAATCATGTCTGAGAATTTGCCAAAAGCCTGTATCCATGGGGTCTGGGGGGCATGGGGAAGTCTTTGGACTTTTCTCCCCCTCATTTGGATGGAAAACTTTTGGCGTATTTTGAGCAGGTAATTGACGTCATCTTATTCACATTTATATAGGTGACTCTAATTGTCATACAAAGAATAAGAGGTAGGATGGTAGAAATTTAGATAGAAGGGTATTACGATATCCAGCAATGATGGGGACCTGGATTAAATGGTTGTTTGTGGTTATAAAAAGTGATCAGATTCAGAATTTATTTCCACGATACTGTAGCCAGGAATTCTTGGTGTGTTGGATATAGTGTTTGAATAAAAGAAAGAAAGCAACAGAGACAGATAATGTTCTTGCCTGAGAAATGGGATAAAAGGTTTATACTTTTGCTCACTGGGGAAGCAGGTTTTGAGGCAATAGGAAATGGAGGGTATGGAGAAATGGAGAAGTTGAGGCTGTTGTCACTGAATTGATTTAGAGTTCTGTTTTGAAACTACTAAGGTTTTAGAGCCATGACTTTAGTTGAACCTGAAACATTAGTGAGAATTAACCAGAAATATGGAGAAGACATGAGGAAAGGGTTTTTTTCACTTTACCCAAATTCACTCAGTCCATATCTAGAATTTTAACTTAGGTCTAACTCCAATATCCATATTTCTTTCCACACTGTTCTACTGCATCATTACCAGCCTATCCTGCAGTAATAATGATTTGCATGTAGCCCTATGGGCATCTTTAGAACTTTGTAGTTTCAGAGGAAAGGAGGGAAATAACAGTAGTACATTAGTGCACAGAACATGAACTGTAGCCAACTTTGCCTGGCATTATAAGAATGTTTTCAAACTGAATTGTACAGGAGGCAAGCTTTTCCACATCATCGCTCTACCACTCTATAAGGCTTATAAGAACCTACATTATTTTATTACATTTAAAACATATATATATATATGTTGTAAATTATGTAATTTTGTAATTATGTTTGAGAATTTGCCAAAAGCCTATATCCATAGGGTCTGGTAGGCATGGAGAAGTCTTAGGACTTTTTTTCCCCTCATTTGGATGGAAAACTTTTGGCGTATTTTGAGCAGGCAATATATTGAACAACAGACTGGTTCCAAATTGGGAAAGGAGTACGTCAAGGTTGTATATTGTCACCCTGCTTATTTAACTTATATGCAGAGCACATCATGAGAAATGCTGGGCTGGATGAGGAACAAGCTGGAATCAAGATTGCCAGGGGAAATATCAATAACCTCAGATATGCAGATATGCAAATAACACCACCCTTATGGCAGAAAGCCATAATAACTAGAGCCACTAAATAGAATAGAGCCACTTTAGAATAACTAAAGAGCCACTTGATGAAAGTGAAAGAGGAGAGTGAAGAAGTTGGCTTAAAGTTCAACATTCAGAAAACTCAGATCATGGCATCTGGTCCCTTCGCTTTATGGCAAATAGATGGGGAAACAATGAAAGCAGTGAAAGACTTTATTTGGGGGGCTCCAAAATCACTGCAGATGGTTACTGCAGCCATGAAATTAAAAGATGCTTACTCCTTGGAAGAAAAGTTATGACCAACTTAGACAGCATATTAAAAAACAGAGACATTACTTTGCCAACAAAGGTCCATCTAGTCAAGGCTATGGTTTTTCCAGTAGTCATGTATGGATGTGAGAGTTGGATTATAAAGAAAGCTGAGCACTGAAGAATTGATGCTTTTGAACTGTGGTGTTGGAGAAGACTCTTGAGAGTCCCTTGGACTGCAAGGAGATCCAACCTGCCAATCCTAAAGGAAATCAGTCCTGAATATTCATTGGAAGGACTGATGCTGAAGCTGAAACTTCAATACTTTGGCCACCTGATGCAAAGAACTGACTCTTTAGAAGAGACCCTGATGCTGGGAAAGATTGAAGGCAGGAGGAGAAGCAGATGACAGAGGATGAGATGGTTGGATGGCATCACCAACTCAATGGACATGAGTTTGAGTAAAGTCCAGAAGTTGGTGATGGACAGGAAGGCCTGGCATGCCGCAGTCCATGTGGTCAAAAAGAGTCGGACAGGACTGAGTGACTGTACTGAACTGAACTGAGCCTAGTTGAGAATGTAAACAACCTGGGAACACCATGGTCCCTTTGCCTGGAAATCCCTTTCTCCTCCTGGTCAACTAGTGCATTTCTGTTTATGGGTTAAGATATAGCTTAAACTTTACCTTCTCTGTGAAACATTCCTTTATACTTCCACTTTCCCTCCTTCCTTTGCTTCTCCTCTCCATTATGATCATTGTCACTATGACTTAATCAATGGTTATCTATGGCAGGTACACTGCTGAGCACTTTACATCCTTAGTTACACTCAATCTTTACTGTGATGCAATAAACAGGTGGTTCTATTATTCTTTATTTCACAAGAGATAAACTTGAAGTGTAGATAGAACTAATAATTGAAAAAAAAGAAAAAAAGTGAAACCAAGAACACATAGCTAAGAAATGGCAGAGATGAAATTTGAACATGTGTAACCTAATCAGAAACCATGCATTTTCTTCCAGGTCAGTTTCGTTTTCTCTGGGAATCAAAGCTGTTTATTCATGCAACTGACAGTACGTGGCATATTGTAAGTTATCTGGCCTCCAGTTTTTTTCCTCACTAGAGTGGGTGTTTCTTCGGATTGTTTTCATTTTCTGAGTTATGATGTTTATTTAAAGAATGAATTTATCAGTGACTATTTAAAGTATGGGTTGAAGAAAAGTTGTAAGAGAAAGAGAGCATCAAGAGGCAATTTGGAATAACAGGAGAATAGGAAACAGATCCCTGAAACAAAGCAAGTGTTTCAGAAAAGGTCAATGGTATTGAAAGTCCTTCATAGTTGTCATTTATTCTTTGTCTTCTCTTTCGGGATTTTTTTATTGGTGCTTTTTATCTGTCCATGTGCCTTCCATTATTTTTCAAGATCCATGGATGCTGATTTTTTTTTTAAGTTGCAGAACATTTCAGCTGAAATCTAAATCTAACATGGAAGATAATATACGTGTAAAACATGAAACTAGAGTTCTGTGGCTGAACAGTAGGACTCTGAACTCCACTCACTGTTTCTTTCTCTCACTATCTCAAAGCTTGCTCTGAGAGTTGGGAAAAGCATGCTTCTTGATCTTTTCCTTCATTTACATTTGCTGCTTTGTACATACTCATGTGTCATCTAAGCTGAATGAACTACTAGCATTTTCCATTCCTTCTGAAGATGCGCTTCCCTCACCTAGAAATATCTCAGCTGACTTATCTCTACTCCTTGTGTGCCTGGGTGACTTCTAGTCATCTTTCAAACTCAGTGTAATGATTATCTTCTCCACAAAGCAGTTACTCATCATCCCATTTTCTCTTGATCATTCAACTACTACATGTAGGAAAGCCACCTTAAAGTGACTGCTTTGAAGTGTGTGTATGTGTGTGCAGACAGGCATTGGTTTTTATGTGGGTTGTTGATGGCTGTTTAATTACATTAACTTTTTCTCAAAATTATACAATTATTAGGTACTATCTTTATTTTCTCAACTATAAAATATGATATGTACTAAGCACTCAGTGTACTTTTGAATGAAAGAATGCAGTCAGTCATAACCCAATAGTGTTATAATATGTAATCTTCACATTTTCTCTATCAAAACAATTACATTCAACATTTTACTGAATTGTTTATCAAGAGCATCTCAGATTGAGTAGCACTGAAACATATGCATTACCATATGTAAAATGGATAGCCACTGGGAATTTGCTGTGTGACATAGGGACCTCAAGTTGGTGCTCGGTGACAACCTAGAGGGATGGGATGGGAGGTGGAAAGGAGACTCAGGAGGGAAGGGACATATGTGTACATAAGGCTGATTCATGTTGATGTTTGGCAGAAATAAACACAACATTGTAAAACAATTATCCTCCTATTAACAATAAATAAATTTAAATAAAAGAGCATTTCAGATCTATCTTAGGTTCCCAGACTTCTTTCTTCCCCTTACTCTTCTAGTTCAGTCTAATTGTCTGTCGTGGGATGTGTCGGAAATTATTTTGAGTCATGATAACTATCAGGAAGCAAAGATCCTGATCTCTGTAAACTTCACCACCGTATTGCTTGACACAGAAGACACAAATATTTGGAAGTGAAAATGGTGGAACTAGTCTCCATGGTCAAACCACTGTTTTCCTCCACAATTTTTATATCTTGTCAAAAAGTTTTGTGTGTGTGTTCATGTATACGTTACTTGAATATAGGGAAGGAAAATGCTTAAATCTCTTTTGTATATTTCTTGATACCTCCGATAGGTGAGAGGTTGATTGTTTTCTTTGAAATGGAACCTTCCTGAGCATTGTTGAACTTTCCTTACACTTAAGTACAATGGATATAATGTATGGGCTAACCTGGAAGGGCACAATGGAGAAACATCCTTTTTTTTCTTTTTTTCTTTACTAATACAGGAGCAGTTATCTTTTTTCCAGTCTAATTGGTGGCATCTTAAGCACACAATAAAACTTATTTGACCACTTCTGTCAGCCTGATTCCAAAGCATTGGGGCCAATTTTATCAACTTCCAGCTCAGATCCAATTCGAACCCCTTCCTCCTTCTTTTCCCAGATCAGGCCTGGTGTGGAATAAGAGGGCCTGTGAAGGGGAAAGAAAGCTAGATCTGATTTTGCTATTGTTGTTTTTGTTTATCTTTGTGACATGTCTCATCTACCATTCCCATGTGGGTTCTAGCCTCACTAGGGTCATTGTCAGGATCAAGGGAAGAAATGGTTTAAGATGTATATGATCATGTTATGACAATCAGATAGTCCCTTCTCTTTTTGTAGCAGAGCCAACATACTGATTCCTGTGCGTCACTTCGTACGTAGGTTGTTGTGCAAACATTGGTCTACTTCCTTTGTTACTGCAACTTTCCATTTCTTAATAGTGTTGCATTTTCTGACTTATATGCCTCATTTTCCCCTTGGCTGCTGCCCCATTGAAGGTAACTGTGAGGTTGCTTACCCACCAGGGCTGGTTTTTCAGTGGGATACTTTCTATACCATCAGAGTATCCTAGACACTTTGGTAAAAGGGAGCACTCATTCACTATTGCCTCTTCAGACACTACCACCCCTCCTTTCCCTCTTTGTTCATCTTTCCATTGCAGGCTGCTCCAGTTTGCCTCTTGCTCTGACATTTTTCTAGGAGAGAGGAACACCTCAGCATTGATCTCCTCAATGCTCCACAAATTCCAGAGGACATATTTGAAGTGTTTTTCAAGACATTCTTTCACTGTGCTCCTGTGGCAGCAAAGGACAGGCTGACAGATTTCTTTGCAACTATCCTACTGGTGCATAAGATTCCAGTCTCCCTTCTTTAGGGCCCCCTGTTTCATGCCAATAACTGGTTCACCTGTGACTTACTTGGAAAGGTAAAGGGGAAAGTCAGGCAGTCTGAAATGTTATGAATTCCATCAAGGAAAATTCCTTCAGTGAATCCCTAGCCTTGTCTTGTGTCAAGTGAGTGAAGGAATCACGTTGCTGGAGTAACTTCATGACCCTTTAGTAAGTCTTTCAAGAGTGTGTCTAGGGAGGAAACAAGATGGCAGAGGAGTAGGTGGACATGGAATATATCTCTCTCCATGGATATGTCAGGAATACACCTTCAGACACACCAGCTGAGAGTGGACAGGAGGACCTGACCAGCAGAAAAGAATATATAGACCCACACAAAACTTGGTAGGATGAAGGAACTAGGGGGAAAAACAGGAGTGTTAGTAGGACTGGACCTGCCCTTGGTGGGTGGAGGAACTGAAGCAGGGGGCCAATCCCCACATTGGAGCAATTGTCTGAGTCAGAGGAGAAACGTTTAAGGCTGAGAGGGAAACAGCTGATCTGTGGCAATCTAAATGGAATGAGAATCAGACAGTCCTTGCTGCAGCCATACATCTCCTAGATGGCACAGTGGCTGGGAGCTGTAATTTAGGGATTGTGGAGCAATCCCAGGGCGAGGGCTGCTGTTGACTGTGGAGAGACGGATCGAGGGGATGTGAGGGAGGAGACTGTGGTGGGAAATGGCTGTGGAGGAAAGCCAGGCAGCCACCGAAGCAAGGCGATACTGCTGAGTCATGCATAGAGGGTGGTGCCATCACCATAGCCTCTCTCCCCACATGGGCCAGCATTGTTAGCTGAACAATAGAGAGGCTGGCCCATCAAATGCCTGACGCACTGAACGACAGAGTAGGACCCCACCCAGGGTGCCCTTTTAAGTGCTTGATATGTGGGTCTACAGAGTAGGACCCCAGGTGGGGTGGCCCCTCTATGTGCCTGATGCACCAAACAACTGAGAAGGACCCCAGGCAAGGGATCCCTCTGAGTGCCTGAATGGGTGGAGCTACAGAGCAAGACTGGCCAAAGAGGCCTTCTGATCACCAGCTACAAGAGGCTCGAAAAAAGACTGAAAGGGCCATAACTTCTGCAGTGGAGGCAGTCTGTGTCCCTGCACACTTGGCACCGCCAGGGCCCCCACAAGCCAAGCAGCTGCACCACCATCATGCTCAACTCACACTGGGGCAGAGCTGCCACAGGCAAGAAATTCTTGCGTCTACGGGTACAGGGTCACTTAGGTAATGTCTGACTTTGCGACCCTGTGGACTCTGGCCTGCCAGGCTTTTCTGTCAGGGAGGGAGTTTCACCAGGCAAGAACACTGGAGCATATTGGCCAATACTGATTGCCATACCCTTCTAGAGCTGCCCTAGCCGCCAACTCCCGGGTGCTGGCAGAACCCCTGTGACTCAAGCAGCTGGCCCTCTCCAGGGCAAACCCAAGTTCTCTAGGGCAGCCTGAGGAGCAAATCCCAGTGGATGACCCATATCCAGAGGTAGAAATAAAACCACAAGTGAAACCCAGGGGTGATGTGGCTAAGGAAGAAGGCCCAAAACCCTCCCACCAGCTGTACAAGCTGCAGATTAAATCACATGATCAACTAGGCAGACTCTGTATCTGGAATATGTGAAAGGTCATTGAGAGCACCCACAAAAGAAAACACACTACTTCTGATAGCTGTGGACATTGGAGGCAAGAACAAGAGAGTCGGAGCAGGTTAGAATCTGAGCTGCCTTCACAGCAGGTCCAGAGATCAGCACAGTGTTAGAGGGCATCCTAGGGAGGTGAGGTGGACTGCGACTCCCAGCGAGGGAGAGGACTCTGACAGTAGTGTCTCAAGAAAAACATTTATTATTCTTATGTTTTGACTTCTTCTGTAGATTCTTTTGGAGTTTTTTTTTTTTTTTTCTTTTTGTTCCTTCCTCCCCACCCCCTTTGTTGTAGCTGTTGATTTCATTGGCACTATGAAGTCTAACCAAGCTTTTGAGCTTTTTTCTTTTTCTCTTTTTCCTCAGTCACATTTTTTTTATTGTTGTTACAAACCTCTGCCTCTATACTGGGCTTTTGCAGTTCTGGGGTGTTTTTTTTTTTTTTCTTCTCTTTTTTTAATTTTAATTTTTAATGTTTTAAACCTATTATTATTTTTTCTACATCTATTCCTTTGTTTCCTTTTCCTACTGTTCTTTTCCCCTTGCAGATAATCTTTAATATATATAAATCTTTTTTATCTACCTCTATTTAACTTTGCATATCTATTCTTTCTTTCTTTTCTTTTTTTTCTTTCTTTCCTTTAGACTGAACATATTTGTTAGTTTTATTTTCATTGCTTTTTATATCCCAATTGGCATCTTACTTTAGTTTTATTTTCCAGTTTGTGCTTTAGTTAGTTTTGTTCTGGTAGGCATAATTTTTGGTTTGCTTTGTGCACCAGGTCAATCTATTGTGCTTTATTTTTGTTGAACTGTTTTGATTTTGCTTATGGGTGTATATGTATATATGTATACTCAGTCACACTTTTTATTGTTGTTATAAACCTCTGCCTCTATGTTGGGCCTTTCCAGTTCTGTGGAGTTTTCCTTTTTTGCCTTTTCTCTTTCTTTTTCTGTTTTTTTTTTTCCCTCTATTTTATAATTTTAATTTTTAATTTTCTTAAGCCTATTTATTTTCTGTGCATTTATTCCTTTGTTTGCCTTTCCTACTGCTCTTTTCCCCTTGCAGTTAATCTTCAATGTAATAAATCTTCATCTATCTCTATTTAACTTTGCACAGCTATTCTTTCTTTTCTTTTTTCCTTTCCTCTCAACATATTGTTATTTTTATTTTCCTTGCTTTATTCCCCATTTGGCAGCTTGCTTTAGTTTTATTTTCCAGATTGTGCTTTAGTTAGTTTTGTTCTGATAGATGTAATTTTAGGTTTCCTTTGTTTGCTGAGTCAATCTATTGTACTTTATTTTTGTTAGACTGTTTTGATTTTGCTTATGGTGTATATATATGTGTGTGTCTATATATTCAGTCACACTTTTTATTGTTGTTATAAACGTCTGCATCTACGTTGGGCTTCTGCAGTTCTGTGGAATTTTTCTTTTTTCCCACATTTTTTTTTCTTTTTCCATTTTTTAAAAATCTTTTCTCTTTTTTTGTAATTTTAACTTTTAATTTTTTAAACCTATTATATTTTTTTCTACATTTTCCTTTGTTTGCCTTTCCTACTGTTCATTTCCCCTTGCAGTTAATCTTTATATATAAATCTTCTACATGTACCTCAATTTAAATTTGCATATCTATTCTTTCTTTCTTTTCTCTCTTTCCTTTCCTCTCAAAATATTTGTTAGTTCTGTTTTAATTGCTTTACTCCCCACTTGGCACCTTGCTTTAGTTTTGTTTTCCAGTTTGTGCTTTAGTTAGTTTTGTTCTTAACTGGTAAATATAGTTTTTGATTTCCTTTATTCTCTGGGTCAATCTATTGTACTTTGTTTTTTTGGACTGTTTTGACTTTGCTCATGGGTGTATATGTATATGTGTATATACCATTATTTTAATTATTATTTGCCTGATTTTGTAACTGCCATTGGTCTGGGGTTCATCTTTGGTTTCTCATTTTTGTATATTTATTTTAATCTCACTTAATGCCATAACAAACCACTTGTGTAATCTTCGTTCCTGACCAGAGATCAAGCTCTGAGCCTTTGGAGTGGGAACAGTGACTCCAAGACCCTAGACTACCAGAGAAAATGCTAGGGCATATCAAATAGTGAAAACTCATAGAAAGGAAACCACTTGAATACAAGACCTGGCATCACCCAACCACCAGCAGCAACCTGTGCAAGACTCCTCATCTAAACAACAAACAAAACAAAAATATAAACCCAATCAGCAGACAGGATTACTACCTCACTCAGCCTTGCCCATCAGAGGAAAATCAAACAAACAAACAAACAAACAAAAACTCAGCACAAATCACACCCTATAAGAAGCTTAGACAAACCACTGGACCAACCTTAGAGGGGCCAGAAACCAAAAGGAAGAAATAATTCAACCTTGAAGCCTGGGAAAAGGAGACATCAAATACAACAAGTTAAAAAAAATAATAATGAAAAGTCAGAGAAATACTACACAAATGAAGGAACAAACTAAAAACACAGAAGTCAAATAAATGAAGAGGAAACAAGCAAACTACCTGAAAAAGAATTCAGCATAATGATAGTAAAGATGATCAAAAACCTTGAGAGCAAAATGGAAAAAATGCAATAATCAATCAACAAAGATCTAGAAGAATTAAAGAATAAACATGCAGACAAACAACACAATTATTGAAATTAAAAATACTCCAGAAAGGAATCAGTAGCAGCATATCTGAAGCAGATGAATCACTGAACTGGAAGATAAAAGGGTGGAAATAACTTCTGAAGAGCAGAATAAAGTAAAAGCAATGAAAAGAACTGAGGATAGTCTCAGAGACCTCTGGGATGATATCAAATGAACCAACATTTGAATAATAGGGGTCTCAGAAGAAGAAGAAGAGAAAAAGAATGGGCATGAGAAAATTTTTGAAGAGATTATAGTTGAAAATTTCCCCAACATGGAGAAGGAAATAGTCAACCAAGTCCAAGAGGCACAAAGAGTCCCATACAGGATAAACATGGAGAAATATGCCAAGACACATACTAATCACATTAACAAAGACTAAATACAAAGAAAGAATATTAGAAGCAGCAACAGAGAAGCAACAAGTAACTTACAAGGGAAACCCCATATGCTTAACAGCTGATCTTTCAGCAGAAACTGTGCAGGCCAGAAGGAAATGGTAGGATATATTTAAAATTCTGAAAAGGAAAAAAATCTACAATGAAGATTTCTGTACCTGGCAAGGATCTCATTCAAAATTGATGGAGAAATCAAAAGCATTTCAGACAAGCAAAAGTGAAGAGAATTCAGTACCACCAAACCAGCTTTACAGGAATTGTTAAAGGGACTTATATAGTCAAGAAATACAAGAGAAGAAAGATCTACAAAATCAACCCTAAACAATTAAGAAAATGGCAATAGAAACATTAATATCAATAATTACTTTAAATGTAAATGGATTAACTACTCCAACCAAAAGATACAGACTGGCTGAATGGATACAAAAACAAGACCCATATATATACCATCTACAAGAAACCCACTTTAGACCTCAAGACACATATAGGCTGAAAGTGAAAGGATGGAAAAATATATTCCATGCAAATGGGATGCAAAAGAAAGCTGGAGTAGCAATCCTCATATCAGACAAAATAGACCTTAAAATAAAGAAAATTACAAGAGATAAGGAAGAACACTACATAATGATCAAGGGATCAATCCAAGAGGAAGACATAAAAATTGTAAATATCTGTGCACCCAACATAAGCACCTCAATACATAAGACAAACACTAACAGACATAAAACAAGAAATTGACAGTAACACAATAATAGTAGGAGACTTTAACATCCCAATCACACTAATGGACAGATCATCAAAACAGAAAATTAATAAGGAAACACAAGTCTGAAATAATATATTAGAAGAGATGTATCCCATTGATTTCTTCAGGACATTCCATCCAAATGCATAATAATACACCATCTTCTCAAGTGCATATGGAACATTCTCCAGGATAGACCACATCTTGGGTCACAAATCAAACCTCAGTAAATTTAAGAAAATTGAAATTGTATGAAGCATCTTCTCCAAACACAAAGCTATGAGACTAGATATCAATTACAAGAAAAAAAAAAAAAACTGTAAGAAACACAAACACATGGAGATTAAACAACACATTTCTAAATAACCAACAGGTTACTGAAGAAATCAAAAGGGAAACCAAAAAATTTCTATAAACAAATAACAATGAAAACATGACAACTCAAAATCTATGGGATGCAGCAAAAGCAGTTCTAAGAGGGAAGTTTATAGCAATGCAGTCCTACCTCAAGAAATAGGAAAAACACTGAATAGACAATCTAACTTTACACCTAAAAAAACTGGAAAAAGAAGAACAAAAACCCCCAAAATTAGTAGAAGGAATTAAATCATAAAGATTAGAGCAGAAATAAATGAAAAAGAAATGAAAGGAACAGTAGTAAAGATTAATAAAACTAAAAGCCGGTTCTTTGAGAAGATAAACAAACTGACAAACCTTTAGCCAGACTCATCAAGGAAAAAAGAGAGAAGAATCAGATAAACAAAATTAGAAATGAAAAGGTAGAGGTTACAGCAGA
This sequence comes from Cervus canadensis, assembly GCF_019320065.1. Taxonomy (NCBI): domain Eukaryota; kingdom Metazoa; phylum Chordata; class Mammalia; order Artiodactyla; family Cervidae; genus Cervus; species Cervus canadensis. Next base: position 39,797,958 of record NC_057399.1, on the reverse strand, counting down.
CAATGCAGAAATACAAAGGATTCTAAGAGACTATTATGAACAATGATATGGCAATAAAATGGATAAACTGGAAGAAATGGACAGATTCTTAGAAAAGTTCAATCTTCCAAGACTGAACCAGGAAGAAATAGAAATTATGAACAACCCAACTACAAACACTGAAATTGAAGCTGTGATCAAAAATCTCTCAAATACAAAAGCCTAGTACCAGATGGCTTCCCAGGAGAATTCTATCAAACATTTAGAGAAGAGCTAATGCCTATCTTTCTAAAACTCTTTTAATAAACTGCAGAGGAAGAAACACTTCAAAACTCATTCTATGAACCTACCATCACCCTGATACCAAAACCAGACAATGACAACACAAAAAAAGAAAACTACAGGCCAATATCACTGATGAATAGGGATGCAAAAATCCTCAACAAAATTTTAGCAAACAGAATTCTGCAACACATCAAAAAGCTCATACACCATGATCAAGTTGGGTTTATTCCAGGAATGCAAGGATTCTTCGATATACACAAATCAATCAATGTGATACACCATATTAACCAATTGAAAGATAAAAATCATATGATAATCTCAGTAGATGGAGAAAAAGCCTTTGACAAAATTCAAAACACATTTATGATTAAAACTTTTCCAAAAATGGGCATAGAAGGAACCTACCTCAACATAGTAAAGGCCATATTTGATAAGCCTGCAGAAAACATTATTCTCAATGGTGAAAAACTGAAAGCATTCCCCCTAAGATCAGGAACAAGACAAGGGTGTCCACTTTCAGCACTGTTATTCAACATAGTTCTGGAAGTCCTAACTATAGCAATCAGAGAAGAAAAAGAAATAAAAGGAATCTAGATCAGAAAAGAAGAAATAAAGCTCTCACTCTTTGCAGATGACATGTTACTGTACATAGAAAATCCTAAAGATAGTATCAGTAAATTACTAGAACTAATCAGTGACTTTAGCAAAGTTGCAGGATACAAAATAAATACACAGAAATCACTTACATTTCTATATACTAATAACAAAAAATCAGAAAGAGAAATTAAGGAATCAATTCCATTCACCATTGCCACAAAAAGATTAACTATCTAGGAATAAACTTACCTAAGGAGACAAAAGAACTGTATACAGAAAATTATAAGACACTAATGAAAGAAATCAAATACAACATAAACAGATGGAGAAATATTTCTTGTTCCTGGGCAGGAAGAATCAATATTGTGAGAAATGACTATACTCCCAAATGTAATCTAGAGATTCAATGTGATCCCTATGAAATTACAATGACATTTTTCATAGAACTAGAACAAAAAAATTTCACCATTCATATGGAAACGCAAAAGACCCTGAATAGCCAAAGCAGTCTTGAGAAATAAGAATGGAGCTGGAGGAAACAACCTTCCTTACTTCAGATTATACTACAAAGCTACAGTCATCAGGGCAGTATGGTACTGGCACAAAAAGAGAAATATAGACCAATGGAACAAGATAAAAAGCCTAGGAATAAACCCATGCACCTATGGGTACCTTATTTTTGACAAAGGAGGCAAGAATATACTATGGGACAAAGGCAGCCTCTTCAATAAATGGTGCTGGGAAAACTGGACAGCTACATGTAAAATAATGAAATTAGAACACTTCCTAACACCATACACAAAGAGAAACTCAAAATGGATGAAAGACCTAAATGTAAGACCAGAAACTATAAAACTCTTAGAGGAAAACATAGGCAGAACACTCGATGACATAAATCAAAGCAAAATCCTCTATAATCCACCTCCTAGAGTAATGGAAATAAAAACAAAAGTAAACAAGTGGGACCTGATTAAACTTAAAAGCTTTTTCACAGCAAAGGAAACTGTAAGCAAGGTGAAAAGACAACCTTTGGAATGGAAAAAAAAAATAATAGCAAATGAAACAACTGACAAAGGATTAATTTCCAAAATATACAAGCAGCTCATACAACTCAATACCAGGCAAACAAACAACCCAATCAAAAAGTGGGGAAAGCCCTAAATAGACATTTCTCCAAAGAAGACATACAGATGGCTAACAAACATGTGAAAGGATGCTCAACATCACTCATTATTTGAGAAATGCATATCAAAATCACAATGAGATTTCACCTCACACTGGTCAGAATGGTCAATATCAAAATGTCTACACACAATAAATGCTGGAGAGGGTGTGGAGAAAAAGGAATGCTCTTGCACTGTTGGTGAGAATATAAATGGATGCAGTCACTATGGAAGATGTTATGGAGATTCCTTAAAATACTAGGAATAAAACCACTATATGACCCAGCAATCTCACTCCTAGGCATATACCCTAAGGAAACTGCGGTTGAAAAAGACACGTGTATCCCATTGTTCAGTCCAGCACTATTTATAATAGCTAGAACATGGAAGCAACCTAGATGCCCATCAGCAGATGAATGGATAAAGAAGTGGTGATACATATACACAAAGGAATATTACTCAGCCATAAAAAGGAGTAAGTTCTGATGAGGTGGATGAGCCTAGAATATTATACAGAGTGAAGTGAGTCAGAAAGAGAAAAATAAATATTGTATTGTAACACATATATACAGAATCTAGAAAGATGGTTCTGAAGAATTTATTTACAGGGCAGCAGTGGAGAAACAGACATAGAGATTAGACTTGTGGACATGGGGAGAGGGGAGAAGAGGGTGAGCTGTATGGAAAAAGCAACATGGAAACTTACATTACCATATGTAAAATAGATAGCCAACAGGAATTTGCTGTCTGGCTCAGGAAACTTAAACAGGGGCTCTGTATTAACCTAGAGGGGTGGGATGGGGAGGGAGATGGGAGGGAGGTCCAAAAGGGAGGGAATGTTATGTATCCCTATGGCTGATTCATGTTGAGGTTTGACAGAAAACAACAAAATTCTGTAAAGCAAGTATCCTTCAATAAAAAGATACATTAAAAAAAAAAAAGAAGAAAGAGTTGTGCCTAGTACTTCTCTTTAGGTATTGAAGTTATCCGTCACTCATTTTCCTCAGATTTAATGATCAAGGTGAAATTCCAAGACGATAGGGAAATTGCAATTCAAATCTTATATACTATTTCTTCTATTTCTCTGAATTCCTTTGACCCATAGCACAGTTCCAGACACATTGATAGCAATATAGAAATAGTAGGAAATGCAGTAAGTCTACCTGTTTTAAATAAATGGCACATTTCAATCAAAACATAAACAGAAAAATATTTGGTACAAATTTACTTCTCACTGTAATTAAAATTTTCTATTGTAAAAATACAGAACTGATGTTTAAGCAATTAGTCAATGTAAGCCTTTTTTTATCCTTTGTAATCTGTATTCATTCAAAAGCACATGTCCTTGAGGTTATTAAATGCTACATAATGGCAGTCCCAGACCTTGATATACCATTGCTTTCCTCCTATTTGACTGGGGATTTAAAGATCGTTTTCTGCACATATTCATTTCTATAGGACTATGTACGTTGTAAAAAAAAAGAGTCTTTTCTGAAATAACATAAATGAACTTTATGGAGGAAAAGTAAACTAATCAGTCTGTAATTCATTCATGTGAGCTCACAAATCACTGTTCTGCAAGATATTAACTTGGGTTCAAAATAAATGAAGTTGCAGGAATATATTATAATGATAATTGAAAGCATTCTGTAGCAGCATTACTGTATATATTTTATGTACATACAATATGAAATATGTCACTACAATGAAAATGACATGTGAAAAAAAAGTGGATGGAGATATTGTGGATTCCTAGCTTTAAATAAATTATTTGGAAGGCACTCTACATTGAATTTTAAAAATAAACTACATTCTTATTAAGAAATTTAAACCTCTAATTGAGTTCTGTGAATCAGTACTCTATCTGCTCTTTACCAAGGTTTTTCTGACCATTTCAGAGACAAATTCTCACATAAGTTTAGCAATTGGGTCATTAACATAACTGAAATTTCTACTTTTTCTTATTATTGAGAGTGAATAACTTTTTAACCACCTTTTTTTTCTATTCTGTCATAGTATGTAAAATCAAAGTCATGATTGTCTTATTTTCAAATGGATGATCTGATTTAATTACAGTAAGTATTAAAAATTGGATGGGTCACATTTAAGTACTTTTAATACCTTCCTGAGTAGCTGGAATATATTGTCTTAATCATTCAGTTAAAATGATATATTTTTTATTATACTGATTTTATTTTTTATTTATATTTTTTATTATACTGGTTTTTTATTTTTTATTATACTGATACTGTATTCTGCACAATGTAGTATACTATTCTATATTCTAATCTGTCAATTAGTGGAATTTAGAGCAGTATATAAAAGGAGAGATCATCTACCAATACTGCCCAAAACTGGTTACAAAATATAGAAGGAAGTAGAGCTCATGAAATTGATGGAAAAGTATTTAGTACCAGACAGTTAATTTACAGACACCTGATAATGACTAAATATTATAAATGAATCTTCTCACAGTTGACTTGCTCATGTTAAACAGGCAAAACCTCCTTTTACTAAAGTGATTTCTAATTGTAGAAGGAACATCGTGGGTACTTTTAAAGACAACATAAGGCATTCACTGATCATCTTAGTTGACAAATCAGATAATTAATATTAGACATAAAAAATTAACATTCCTCCATTCTTGGTGAAATGCAAAATTTGCACTGACATTTAAAAATCAAGAATATTTAAAATGGTTATTGAAAATGGATGCAAACAAGTTCTAAAATCATTGATGTTTGTGTCTCTTTGTATTTGGGGTCTTCTCTGTGATCTCAATGTAATGTTTTAACACAAATAAATGTGATGTAAATGAGAAAAAGGCAAAAATGAGAATCCGTTAATAAGAGATTAGAAGAAACTTTTGAATATAAATTGATGTCATTTAGGAAGAAGAATGCTCAAAAGGGCTTCCTTGGTGACTTAGTTGGTAAAGAATCTGCCTGTAGTATATGAGACCCAGATTTGATCCCTGGAACGGGAAGATGCCCTGGAGGAGGAAATGGCAACCCACTCTAGATTTCTTGCCTGGGAAATCCCATGGACAGAGGAACCTGGCAGGCTACAGTCCATGGGGTTTCAAGAGTCAGACACTACTTAGCCACTAAACCACCACCATGTTCCAAGGACACTTGGACACTGAAAGTTCTATACCTTCAAGGGCACGAACAACAAACTGGAGGGAAAGAGTTATTCCGTGTCTGAAGATTGTAGGACAAGGAGCAATGTCCTGAAACCTAGGGAATGAAAAGCTGGATAAAAGAAAAAATAGCTCAACATAAAAGGAAATGGGCATGAGAGACTTCAAGGAAGACCAAAGACATTATTACATATTGCAAATGTTCAAGGGCAGAATATATACTGTGTTAACCAGAATAAGGTAGGGAGTGGTATGTTAAAAGTAAAAGGAAAAGGAAACGTTCTTCTGGGCTTTTTGACTTTTTTTTCAATAAGACATTCTCTACTGATTATGTATCTGTCAGATTCGATCAGAGGAGTAGAACTTCTGGACAGATATCATAAGGGATTCATCATAGGGACGTGACTATCCCAACTGTAGGAACTGGTTAAAAAGTCTGGGTGATGCCATTGATTTTGCATCTGCAAAAGGAAGAAGGATGGGTGGTGGGAGAAACAAGGCAAACTGGAACCTATGAAGGTGAGCAGAAAGCCATAGGTGTTGATTGGAACCAGCTTCAGCTTCTCAACTCTTCTGTGTCTCCCATTTCCATGATGACACTCACCTGGAGAAAAAGCCAGCCATCTTTTCCATGGCCCAGCTGTTGAAACACCAGGAGAAGGATCCAGAATAAATACAAAGTCTATGGGCCTGGCTGCTTCCCATGACAAGCAGGGGAGACAGCAGGTAAGCCATAGGCTCGTGCCCTGCTCCAGACTTCAGAGCCTGCAAAGTGAGGTGCTGCTGCTGCATTTCCACCTTCTGTGTCTCATGAGCCTTGTCTCTGTGGTCTACGCTCACCTGAAATCATGCAGGGAATGAAATTCTGGCAACTGGAATTTCTTCATAGCTTAATGGATAAAATGTTAATCCACCACAATATAATTTCAAACTTCCTTTACTGAATTGTCAATGAGATACCATAAAGATGATCTAGTGCAGTAGAGCTGAAACTCTAGGTACATTGGAATTACCTGGAAGTCCTGTTAAAACACACATTTCAGAGCTTCACCTCCAGTTTCCAGTATCAAGGTACAGTAAATGGGTTTCTCCAAAGAAACAGACCAATGTAATATGTGTGTATGTATATTTACCAATTCCTTAAAATAGATTTCTCTGTGTATGTACTATATGCTGCTGCTCCTAAGTCGTGTCAGTCATGTCCAACTCTGTGCCACCCCATAGATGGCAGCCCACTAGGCTCCACCGTCCTTGGGATTCTCCAGTCAAGAATACTGGAGTGGGTTGCCATTTCCTTCTCCAATGCATGAAAGTGAAAAGTGAAAGTGACGTCGCTCAGTCATGTCCGACTCTTCGCGACCCCATGGCCTGGAGCCCACCAGGTTCCTCCGTCCATAGAATTTTCCAAGCAAGAGTACTGGAGTGGGTTGCCATTGCCTTCTCCGGTATGTACTATGTATAGTACATACATGTGTGTATATATATATATATATATATATATGGACTGCAGCATGCCAGACAATCTATATGGATATAGGGGCTTCTGTGGCAGCTCAGTGGTAAAGAATCAGTCTGAAATGCAGGAGAGCTGGATTTGATTCCTGGGTTGTAAAGGTTCCCTGGAGAAGGAAATGGCAACCTACTCCAATATTCTTGCCTGGGAAATCCCACATAGAGAGGGGCCTGATAGGCTGACTATAGTCCAGAGGGTTGCAAAAGAGTCGGATATGACTTAGAAATCTAACAACAACATATATAGATATATGGTATATTTATAGACACATAAGGAGACTTATTTTAAGAATGATTTATGTGATTTTCTAGAGTCTGAGGATAATCTGGAGGCAATATTTCTTCATCCTCAGGGGACCTCAGTCATTTCCCTCAAGGTGTTCAACTGATTGGATGAGGCTTAGCTACATTGTAAAGTTTTTTTTTTTTTTTAATCAAAGTTTACTAATTTGAATGTTAATTACATCCTAAGAATTACCTTCACAGAAGCATCTAGACTAGCCTTTGATCAAATATCTTGGACACTTCATGACAGATAGGGAAACAATGGAAACTGTGACAGACTTTATTTTCTTGGGCTCCAAAATCACTGCAGATGGTGACTGCAGCCATGAAATTAAAAGATGCTTGCTCCTTGAAAGAAAAGCTATGACCAACCTAGACAGCATACTAAAAAGCAGAGACGTTACTTTGCCAACAAAGGTCCGTCTAGTCAAAGCTATGGTTTTTCCAGTAGTCATCCTTCTCCTCCTGCCCTCAATCTTTCCCAGTTAAATAGACACACAAAAGTAAGCATCACAGTAGGACCTGAAAATTTACATCTCTAGCAGGTTCTCTTCTCCAAGCATGCAATGCAAATCATTTTCTTTAGCTTGACTCAGCCCACTTAAATTTTGTACTCTACCTTAGACTGATAACTGTTGTCAGGAAATTGCTATGCACTGATTGGCTTAAACCATTCAGGGTTATGTTAGGATAAATGAAAACAAAGGGAATCCTTACTGATCTGCTGATATACATGTCATATGAACTGCACTGTATTAATATAAAAAGGAGAATATGACTTTCTAGAAACTCAATATTGTGTCTTTCCTACTTGGACAGGTCTTCTCTAGTGTTCAGGTATTTAAAAAGCCAAAGTAATACTTGTAGGACTGTCAGAATATTTGGTATATTTTAAAACTGTAGTGGGAGGATTTTATTTTTTATGCCACATTTGTTACCAAGAAGAATTCATATGATCATTGGGTTCCACAAAAATGGGGATCCGATGGCATGACTGTATTTCACAATAATTTTTAATTATGGAAAATACTTAGAGACCTGAGTAAGAAAACTGCCCTGTTTGGGGGGCCACAGAGGGGCCTTCTATGCAGACTTTTTAAGTGTTGTAGAAAGTAGATTGCAGGAAGAAGCAATTGTTTTTACAATCTAAATCTTTCAGTTATTTAAACCATTCCTCCCAAAAGCATACTTTAAGTTACAAAATTAAGGAGCAGTTATTCAGTTGTCTAAAACAAACTACACTGAGTCAATGTGCAATTATTACTCTTTATATTGCAATATAAAAAACAATTCCTGTTAATTCATTTAAATGATGGGGTTACCTGCTGTGCCTCCCTACACTGCCCCAGAGAAGTATTACAGAGTCTTCTGTTTTGGGTTCACAGTTCCTCAAGGGGGTGGATATACCTGTGTTCCCTTATGAGTCATGGGGGCCACAGAGAGTCAGCATCCAGGCAGTGGGATGGATCTGAAGCATGTGTCATTCTCTACATGGCACACACTTATGGGCTGTGCCTGCCTCCTGGGAGAGATGTGAAATGCAGCTGTATTGTTAAGTGTGAACACTGTCACAGCAATCTCACAAAAATGACAGTTGTCTGTGATACATACCCAGTGTATCAGCATCAGTGGGATATTTGTTCAGTGTGGCTTTTCAAGCTACTTCCTTGTCTCTGGGGGGATGTGCTCCAGGTAGTGCTAATGGTAATCTGGTAAAGCCTGCTCAGAGTGATCTTCCTTCTGGCCCTGGGAAATTCCAAGTGAGAAGAGCATCTTTTTACATGGCCAATCACGGGATACTGATACTCCAAAGTAAACAACTTAGATAATTTTAAAAATTATGTATAATAACCTATTTAATTGTCAATTGGCTCTTTCATCAAGGTTCTATTATAATTTCTTTCCCTGCTAGCAGATCATTTCAGTCACTCTTCAACTAGCAAATGTAACCACTGTGAAACTTTGAGGGGAAGGAATGAGTGCTTTATAAAGTACAAGGAAGTCTGGGAGTCTGCTTTTCTAGTTGTCTGATAATAATGGAAGCTACCATCTATTGGATGTCTCAGAAGTCACAGACAGTGTGCTGCACACTTCACATGTTTCATCTAGTTGTTAATTTTACTTAATTGTTGTAGACACACTTGAAGAGAAGAAACAAAATAATGGGGTTATCTTAATATCATATATTACATTTAGAAGTGCAAAATCAAAGTGCTTACTGTCATAACTGATTTGCTTTTCCTTATAAACCTATATATTACTACAATATGAGAATGGTTCAAGAGAAAACCAAATTTATTCCAATTTGGGATATTTATCTCAGTCTAACCCCTACATTTAAATCTCTTACAGACACATGTGCAGACTTCTGGGTCTTCTCTCTCTTTTCTAGCTCTTCTGGTGGCCGGTGGGAAGGAGTAGGCTGGGACATCATATGACCAGGAGGCTGTTGGAGAAAAGAGGGCTTAGGAACCGCTTCTCAGGTGGCACTAGTGATAAAGAAACTTCTGCCAATGCAGGAGACATAAGAGATGCGGGTTCGATCCCTGGGTTGGGAAGATCCCCTGGAGGAGGGCATGGCAACCCACTCCAGTATTCTTGCCTGGAGAATCCCATGGACAGAGGAGCCTGTCAGGGCTACAGTCCATAGGGTCCCAAAGAGTTAGATACAACTGAAGCGACTTAGCACACACACATGTGGCTCTTGCACACTCATTTGGATCCTGCTGTCCTGCTGACATCCAGTACTTCAGTCTAGAGCTTGTTTACTCTGAGCTGTCTTTTCTCAGCAGAGTCATGGCCATCCTTGTGTTGGGAACTTGCTTTTGTCTTGCTAGTGCTGCCTGCACCTTAGGCTGAAATTGTCTGGTCTGAGATCCCTGGCTAAAGATTCTCCTCCTTTCTTTACCTCTCTTCTGACCTCCAACCTGCTCCCTCCCCCCGCTCACACCACAGCAACTCTGGATATTTTCGCTAGACCACAGTATCGGTGACCTTAAGCCCTTGTATTCTTCTCTAGGGCGCATGCAAACCACTGGAAAACTTTGACACTATACAGGAACCAGAATGTTCTGGCAAGCTACACTTGTGCTGCCACTGTTGGTTTTACTTTCCTGCAGCTGCCCTATTTTAATGTATGTGTTTGGGTGTCCTGTGAAGTGGTTTCCTTCCAGAAATTTGGATATGTTGGCCCCAAGCTCCATTTCTACTCCTGACTTTCCCTTCAACCTATTTAATTTATCTTCCTGCTCTGAGAATTCCTTTCATAAAAGATGAGAACACATAAATCTATTGCCTTCCTCCCCTTTCCATCTCCTTCTGACTTCTGGTAGAACTGGATTCAGTCTGCCTCCCTTTGATTCTTTGGGGCTGTATGGCTGATTTTGAATAATGGCTGCCAATGATTTACCTCCCTGTGGTCTATGACCCTTTGCAACTGACTTTGCTCCTCCTGCCAACATGAATCAGTTCACAGATTCTAATGTTGCCTTTGAAGCAGTGAAGACAAAAGGCTAGAGAGAGTAAGCATTTACTCAGAGCCCTGTAGTTACTCAATAGTAGTGTGGAGCTTCAGCAGGAAGGGGAAGGGGGACAGAGAAATTTCTTTGAAAAATCAATGATTTTATAAGGTCTAATTATTTCAGTGTTTCTCTTTTTGACTTATAGCATTTTTGTATCCACATATATTCAGTTGATGAAATGATTAATTCTCAAACCCAAGTATCTTGATTAGAACATTAATCACCATGTAGCAAATTAGCTAAGCCTTAAGATTTTTTTTAAAAAAGTGTGTTAGTTTGTGTTGTCTATTTTCCAACCGATTGCTACTTCTGCATGAAGAAAACAACACCTTAGGTGTGAAATATTAGCACAAAATATCACAGCATCTTGGTAAAATGTTATTTTCTACCCAAACACTTCTACCAAAGTGTTTCAGTCGACAGTTCTACTATTTAAAAAGCTCTCATCTTCCTCACTGGTTAATGTTCATAGTACTTTAGTTTTAGTCTTTAAAAAAAATCATGCTGTCTCTTAAGAACTCTGCTGGGTAACATGAACCTGAACATTGCTAATCCCTGGAATTGTCGATCAGAAACAGCAAATCTTTGTAATAGATATGCCTTCATGTTACAGATTTTATTTAGCTGTGGAAATTTTGCCTTTGAAATGACCATTTAGATCTTTGGCTGATTAAAGAAAGTTAATATACCAGTAGCACATAAAAATGCTATAAAGTGAAAGTAGAAAATTTTACATAATTAAATTTAATGTATACATTGGTAAACCATATTCACATCTTAAAAATCAAATAAATCTGATATTTTTGAATTTATCTGCTAATGTAGACTTCATGTTTTTTAGAAAAAATGATTTCTTTTTGTTTAAAATGGACAATAAATGTCATCCAAAGAGATAAATTCAGATTAATGAGATTATTTTATAGAATTAAATTGAAGATCTTTTTATCTTATTCTGTTTGTATGCTCATACGTTTCTACTGGAGAAAAACATGTAACAGTAAAATTTAAAGACAGTACTTTCTTTCCTTAGGTATATTTGTTATTATAAGTTATAAATGTTTTATAAGTCTTTTTTCAGAAGAGTAAAATAAATTTTAGAAAAAATATGCAGAACCTTGGGTATGAAAAGATGAGTTTTGCTCCAATAAAGAATTTGTTATGAAGTAATTTTTTGACTTTTAGTTAAAAAAGATTTACACAATGCCCTTAGATTTTCTTTATAATAATATTGATCCTTTGAACTAGCTAAATGCTTTATGTTTGAAGGAACTCATTGTCTTTTTAAAGCCCTAAATATAGACTCCAAGTACCCAAGTGGGAGGATAATGTAATTTCTTTTACTTCATAGATTTGGAACATATTAGATGAAGTAGGTCTACGGGTTTATGGAGACAATGTACTTCACAGATTTAGTGTTTCACTCTGTTCTTTATGGTTGATCTCTCCTCAGTCTCTGAAGTGGCATCTTACCATAACCTCTCAAAATATTTGTTCAGGATGACACAGAGTTGGATTAGGAATTTGGAATAGTGGGTGTAGACAGCAAGGTAGAATTTTGTTAAAGAGGGGAGGATGCATGTGAATGGGAAGCTGAATTAACTGTAGAGCTGGTCCCCGGGGAGGGGAAGCAACAGTTTGAATCATTGCTGAAAGCTTGTGTCAGACCTCCTTTGTTTTTTTGTGCAATTTTGAGTTAGTCCATGGGATAGACATAAGTTATCCTCAAGCAGATGTGATGTCAGCTGATTGGCAGCATTACATAGTGTGGATAGACCTAGAGGGACAGCCCTCAGGAAGATGTACCTGCTATCACCTGAGGTCTGAGCACAGATTCTGGTGTAGAAAGAAACTGCAGTTCTGGGAAGAAATAGAGGAAGAAAACCCCAACTGGTGCACTTAAAACTGTCAATGCCTAAGTCCTACGCTGGTGAGGATGGGAATATAATTCTCATCTTGATCAGGAGGCATTTAGGTATTACCCCTGGTAGCTCAACTGATAAAGAACCCTCCTGCAATGCAGGAGAACTTGGTTCAATCCCTGGGTTGGGAAGATCCCCTGGAGAAGGGAACTGCTACCCACTCCAGTATTCTGGCCTAGAGAATTATATGGACTGTATAGTACATGGGGTCGCAAAGAGTCAGACACGATTGAATGACTTTCACTTCACTTCTTAGCTTACAGATTGAAGCTAACAGTGTTTATTGTTGAAATGGGGCTGTGAGAGAAGGGGGTAGCCTCATCTGTGGCTCATAGGGATGGGGCTATGGGAAAAGTGAGAGATTTAAGAAGGAAAAGTTTGCTTCCCTTAAGTTCATCCTCCAAAATTGCAGCCTACTCAGAAGTAGACACACATTGGCACTCCAATTACAGCTCTTTTTTTTTTTTTTTTTAATGGTATTGCTGCCCTAAAGATAGAAACTCACTATGAGTCTGAAGAGATACTCACTCTATAATGTATCCCTCAAATTTTTAAGTAAAAGTCCATATGTGCAATCCTGATGAATTATTTGCTAGATGATTCTGCGAAATTTTTGTAACTAAGTTTTACCTTTGTTAGATACAGTTTATATCTATATAAATTTGAGCTTTAATTAACTTTTGTGAACAAAATTATACTGACACATTGACTAGCTTTATAATTTCATGAGGCTTTAGCTTTGATTGTCCTCAGATGCATGTGGCTCCTAAATCCTTTTGCTAGTTTCACTTAACAACTGCACTGAACTTCTGTCTACTTTTGTCTGTTGTTGTTCATGTCTGACTTCTTGCTACTCCATGGACTGCAGGACGCCAGGCTTCCCTGTCCTCCACTATCTCCCAGAGTTTGCTCAAGTTCATGTCCATTGAGTTGGTGATGCTGTCTAACCATCTCATCCTCTGCTGCCCTCTTCTCCTCTTGTCTCAATCTTTCCCAGCATCAGGGTGTTTTTCAATGAGTTGGCTTTTCAAATCACATGGCCTAAGTATTGGAGCTTTGGCATCAGCCTCTCTCTACTTACCTGAAATACTTTTTAATTTTCTTGAATAATACAACATTTTGAATTCTCAACTGGAAAACTCAGATCATCATTTTTCCTTAAAATCATATTTTCAACACTATTTTAAAAGCAACGCATTGTATACCATTTAAAGAAAGATCCATCTTTTATTATAAAGTTGGGATTGTATTAAGTATACCACTTTAAATACTTAGTATTTCCTCCAGATACTATACAGAGACAGTTGATCCTTATTATTCCTAGATTTCATATTTGCAAATTTGCTACAAGTTAAAATTTATTTATGACCCCATGGTCAATACTGGTAGTGCTTCTGTGGTCGTTCCCTGAACAAGCTCAGAGCAGTGAAAATGAGTCATTCAGTGCACACCTTCAAAGCTAAGGTTGAAAAAGATGATGTGCTGCCTTCTTGTTTTAATAATAATATTGTAAGCAACTTCTTTTGGCCATCTCTTTAGTGTATGTTTTGCATTTCTGTACTTTGTCTTGGCAATTATGTTACTTAAAATGGCCACTAATTACAGTGCTGAAATGCTATCTAGTGTTCCTGAGTGCAAGAAGGCTGAAACGTGCCTAAAGGAGAAAATATGTGTGTTAAATAAGCTTTGTTCAGGGATAACATAGTGCCGTAAGTCCAATGGTAGAGAAACAGCAATAAATAGTAAACAAGGTGTCTAGTTGGTGCTAGTAGTAAAGAATCTGCCTGCCAATGCAGGACACATAAGAGATGCAGGTTAGATCCCTGGGTTGGGAAGATCCCCTGGAGGAGGGCATGACAACCCACTCCAGTATTCTTGCCTGGAAAATCCCATGGACAGAGGAGCCTGGCAGGCTACTGTTCATAGAGTCCAAAAGAGTCGGATATGACTGAAGCATTAACAGGCATAATCCAAAATACACATAAAGATATGTATTGTCTTGTGAAAATGTGATCAGAGGGAAGTCAACACAATATTTTAAAATAATTTTCCTCCAATTAAAAGATAAATTAAAAAAAATAAAAAATGTGACCAGAAGTTGACAAAAACCTAATCCCGCATTTCCCCTAGAAACAACAGAACAGCTGTTGCCAATTCAGTATTCAGAGCACCTTGATGAACTTTCTTTGGCAATTTTCCTCTAAGAAGAGCATGTGTGTGAAAACACAGCTATTCCCAGATTATTTCTCTTCATCCAAACAAATACCACACAGTCTTACATGTCTTACCATACTCAAGCTATTAACCTTGGTGTCTAACTCCATCATCCCCCAGATGCCCTGACACTGTGTTGGGGCTCCATTTAAGAGAATCACCCATCACCTTTGTTTGCCTTTAACTGACACCAGATGTATCTTTCCTTAGTGCACTGTGGAGAAAAGATAATTAAAACCTCTAGGCTTAATGACCTACCTCCTAAGAACCTGACAGTTTGTAATTCCTATTTCCAATTGGGGTTAAGGAAGTTGGTCCAATTGCTTGGATATCTCTGTTTTTGAGGTGGAAACTGAATGGGTTTTGAAGTGTGTCAGTTGCCTTTGGCTGGCTCCCTAGGGACAAAATCAGAGTTGAACTTTAGGGGAGACACCAGGATTTTGTTACCATCTGCAGGAGCTGTTTGCATTTTTTTTAAGTAAATCGCACTCTTAAATCAACAGGGAAATGGCTTCAGTGCTCTTCAGTTCCTATTAACTGCAGCTAGAACTCCTAGAAATAAAAAAATCACTTGAAGCTCAGATTAGTATCCTAGAAAGGGACTGGAAATGGGTGATTTCAAGTTTAATGGGGCATTGGCTTTTATGGAGTCCTGTCTGCTAGGCTAAATTCTGTATAGAGATTATTTTATTTAATCCTCACAGCAATCTGATGAGGTAGATACTATCATTAATTTAATTTCTTCAGCTCAGGAAACTGAGTCTTACAGAGGTCATGGAGCTAAGCAGTCAGGATTGGAATGCAGACAGCCCAGCCCTGCAGCTGGCATTTTTCACTACAACACTCTCATTCTCTCCGGCTTCACTTATACAGACTCTTCCCAAATGTATTGAGCCCCAAATTTCTCACACAGTTATAAAAATATAAGGCCAGATTAACATTAACCTGAATGATAACATCATGACAGGTGGGCACTTCTAAAGCACATTTTAAAAGAAATAAATGCTTCCAAGGGAGGTCAGTGCCTTGCTCACTAATCCTTCATTTTCCCTTATCAACCAGCACCAAGTGATTAACTTGAAGTCAAAAGTCCTTCCTTGAAGCTTGTCCTCAATCTCTGGGCTGGCTCAGTTTCAAAGCTTCCCAGGGCTGCTTATCGTTACCAGATGGCTATCTTTTCTCTGACTCAGCTGCAGTGGGTTTGTTCACCCTATTTAGGCTATTTAAAGACAGTGAAAAGGATGGCTGTATTTTTCTTTTCAAGCCCTGAGAGATCCTGCATACGTTCTCCAGCATCCTCAGGAGAAAAAAAAAAAAAAAAGAAGTTCCTATCAAGGACATCTTGCTACAGAGGACATTAAACATCTGTGAGTTTTTTCCACCCATCTGAAAATCTGTCCACTTCACACTCATTTATCTCCACTGTACCAATAGATATTTCAAAATGCAGAAAGGAGCAGTCAAAACATACAGAATATCTTTTCCCATCTCTATCTGCCTATAACTATGCTTTCAATTTATAAATGGCCTCAGAATTCCCAGACTTATTTTCTTAAACGATTCACACTTCTTATGGGGGCCAGTAAATCTTGACAAAATGGACTAGAGAACTAATTTTAGTAGGGCACTCCTGAAAAAAATACGGGTTTTGTTATTCATTGAATCAGTTCTTAGAACTGAAAAGCACAGCCTTGAATTTTGTGATTTTTCATTGATTCTGCAGGAAAATACCTTTCCAGAGCTAGAGAGAATGACAATGAGAGAATCAGTAAAGAACTATCATCATAATAATAGTAGCCACATAATAACCTCTTCCTCTGTGCCAGGTACAGTGTTTTGACTTTGTGTATATCATCTTAGGTATAGCCTTTTATTGGGCCTGATGAAGACTCGGGGGGGTCTCAAGGTTCCACAGTTTTTGAAAAGCCTGTTTAAGAACAAGAACAGAAAATGATGTATAGAAGCAAACATTTAGATTGAGAAAAGTTATCAAAATAAATTAGAGATTCTTAACTCACAAATACAGACATTACAAAATCCACAAAAATAGTGTTTTAAAATATTAATTACTGGACACACTTGTAATTTTTTTGCCCTTTTTTCTTTGATTGAACACTGATGTCCTCATATGAAATGATGCTGTACTGTCTTTTATCTGTAGGAAAAAAATGGGAATATGCCTACTATAATATTTTAAATAGGTTTATCACTTTGATGTAATAATAGGTTTATAAATAGACTGAGAGCTTCCTGAATTTGGGGGATGAATGTGCTATTGATTCCAGGCAGCTAGAATAGTGAGTGATATATAAAATTCACTGATGTTTGTTGAATAAAGAAATAATTCAGCTATGGAGAAGGGTTAGGGTAAAAGGTGATATAGTTTAACTGGGAAATTTACCACTTCAGATGTCAAGAAATGTTCCATGTGTCTCCCTCTTGTCCATGGAATGCACAGGAATTCCTAATGAAGGCTCCTTCATGCTCAGTCCAAGCTTTCCTGAACCAATCAATATTTGTTGACACGGATGTGCTATGTGACTCTCTAATACTGTTTTAGATGAAAATACATAATGAGTACAAGTTTCTAGGATCTAACAAGGAGGCATGACAAAACAAATGCTGCAATGTGTTCTGTTCTCAGGACACCCGTTCTAGTCTAATCACCCCAATCATCTTCCTTGGCATCAGCTCAATGGTCTTTGCAAATTACCATTAACATATGTTTTCTCTGAACCCCTACAGAATCCATTCCAGCAATGTGCAAAATAAAGGAAAATAAAAAGAAAACACATTTTGTAAGATAAAAGGTTTTTCTTTTTTCCTTTTAAATAAAATGAGCTGGGAAGAGGCAAAGAACTTTTATGATTCAGTAATGGCCAAGATATGATACTCTCTAGCTCACAAATCAAAGAGCCTCAAGCTGCAAAAGCTTCAATTTTGAACAGAACAGCTCAGGGCCAGGCAAAATGTCATCCCTTTTATAGGTTCAACAAAATTCTTCTGTTTTTCATCTTGCAACACAGGCATTAGATCAGCTCTTCAAGTCCCTGGGATGTCAGGAATACTGACTTGTGTGCACTTTCTAAAACACAGGGTCAAGTGCAAATAAATGCTACAGAAGAAGAGGAAATAACAGTAGAGAGACCCAAAATGTCTGAGTAAAATCTTGACTGGAGGAATGTCATGTAGAGTTCTTTGGTGTCACATAAATACCCCCTAAGTCTTATCAACATGTGCACTTTCACTAATGAGAGTGGCCAGCTTAGAAGACAGTGGGTTCTGTAGGCAACGTCATGTTACAGACTGTTCTTAGTCACATTGAAAATTTGGGACTGAAGGATAAAACTGGCTCTGAAGGTTTATTATGGAGAACAAAATGTTTAAAAGAAAGAGCAAGCTCTGAACTTAACCTAAACTTCTTATCCACTTATGTTTTCTGACTTCCATGATGACACTTCAAAGCTGACATCCATGTCTGCATTTAAAGAATTTCCTCTTATTATTCAACTAGTTTTAAGTTATAATATTCCTCTGTTTCAAATTTTCCACTATAAAGTTTTATTTTTACATTAAAAAAAAAACAACACTAGAACTAAGGAGAATTAGGTACTACTTTGGAAAGGAATAGTGCAGCGTTTAATGTTTTTGCTGTTGTTCACTCGCTCAGTCATGCCTGACTCTTTGTGACTCCATGGACTGCAGCATGCCATGTTTCCCTGTCCTTCGGTATCTCCTGGAATTTTCTCAAACTTATGCCCATTGAATCAGCGATGCCATCTAAACATCTCATCCTCTGTTGTCCCCCCATCCTCCTGCCTTCAGTCTTTCCCAGCATCAGGGTCTTTTCCAATGAGTTGGCTCATTGCATCAGGTGGCCAAAGTACTGGAGCTTCAGCTTCAGCATCAGTGCTTCCAGTGAATATTCAGGATTGATTTCCTTTAGGATTAATTGGTTTGATTTCCTTGCTGTCCAAGGGATTCTCAAGAATCTTCTCTGGCACCACAGTTTGAAAGCATCAGTTCTTTGGCATTCACCCTTCTTTATGGTAAAACTCTCACATTTGTACATGACTACTGGAAAAACCATAGCTTTGACTGTATGGATCCTTGTCAACAAAGTAATGTCTCAGCTTTTTAATATGCCATCTAGGTTTGTCATAGCCTTTCTTCCAAGGAGCATCTTTTAACTTCATGGCTGCAGTCAATGTCCACAGTAATTTTGGAGCCCAAGAAAATAAAGTCTGTCACTGTTTCCATTCCCCGCCCTTCCCCCCACACCCTGCCATCTGTTCAGCTTTCCTTCCAAGGATTAGCCATCTTTTAACTTCATGGCTACAGTTACTGTCTGAAGTGATTTTGGAGCCCAAGAAAATAAAATCTGTCACTGCTTCCACTTTTTCCCCATCTATTTTCTATGAAGTGAAGGGACTGGATGCCATGATCTTAGTTTTTTGAATGTTGAGTTTTAAGCCAGCTTTTATATTCTCCTCTTTCATTTTCATCAAGAGGGTCTTCAGTTCCTCTTCACTTTCTGCCATTAGGGTGGTGTCATCTACATATCTGAGGTTATTGGTATTTCTCCTGGCAATCTTGAATCCAGCTTGAGCTTCATTTAACCTTTAGGCCCAATACGAAGGAAGTAGATATACCTTATTCACAGTCAATTGCTTATTTATTCATTTCATAAATGTTAGTTGAATACCTATTTCCCACTATATATACAACCTGTACAAGTAAGTAATAAAGTTAAAAAATCAAAATCCCCATTTCATACATAGAGTAAGCTGGTTCAAGTTTAAAAATTTAAAATTAGATTTTTGTGCCTATGTGGATATTGATAGATTAAAGCTACTGAAGAATAAAACTAAGATATTATATTTACAATTATTTGATAAATATTAATCATCTACCCAGTATGCATCCTCACATTGCGATAGGTACCATAATGGATACAATATGCAAGAAACATATACTTTGTTTTTGCATGTTCAGTCACTGAGTCATGTCCAACTCTTTGTGGCCCCATGAACTGTAGCCTGCCAGGCTCCTCTATCCAAGGGATTTTCCAGGCAAGAATACTGGAGTGTGCTGCCATTTCCTTCTTCAGGGGATCTTCCCAATTCAGGGATCAAACCTGCATTGGCAGGTAGATTCTTTACCAGTGACCCTCCTGGGTCACCCATTTTGTCCTTACAGATAATAAAATCGAGAAAGTACAATAGTCATAGATAAATAACCATGACCATAGATTCAAATTTTTGTTATTGCATTGTGAATTGCATCTAAAAGAGGAAGTGAATTTTCTGTCTGAATGATCAGGAAAGTGTTGTGGAAGAGACAACATCTATGTTGGGTTCTAAAGTATGGATAAGCTTTGGAGAGATGGCAATGGGGAGGGGACATTCTGTTCACCACAAGCTAAAAATGGGAAAAGTTCAGAGCAGGTATAGGGACAGTGAGAAGACCCAGAGGGCCTGGAATGGGTTAGTGTCAAGGACTAATAGGAGGTGAGGCTGGAAAAGTAGATTGTCATCAGGTTTTCAAGAACTTTGAATGCTACACTAAAGAGAATCTGGTATATATTCTTCTGAGCATGGAAAACTTAGAGAAATTTTTAGATCAAGGGAACAATATGAATGAAGTGATATTTTAGGAAATCAGTTTGGTTGTTGCAATATTCCAGACATGAGATGTTCAACATCTGAGTTAAGCCTAGAAGGGGTAGGAACAAGAATTTAGAGTCTAGAAGAGCTGATCATTTACCAGGTGTCGAAATATGCTACAAAAGTCTTGATGTGGGTGATCGTGAGTGTGCTTAACATTTTTTTAGGATCTGGAAGATATTAGCCACTTGTTCCAACCAAGAATATATTGAAATTTTCTTTAGTTGTTCTTGTTGATACACTTTGGAGATGGGTCAGATCCACACTCCCTTTAGGCTAATGACATTATTATGACATCAAAACTGGCATTATTAGAAATTTTTCTCATTTAATGTTCAAAGAATCTTAGTAAAGCCATTGTTTTTCTTTTACAAATTAAGAAATTTAAGCTCAGAAAAATAATTTCCCCAAAGTCCCAGTACTTGTGTGTTTAGAAGGGATTTAGACTCAGGTATTTGCCCCTAACCCCCTCCTTCCTCCACCCCTACTTCAAGTTAGTAGTTTCCTACTTGTAAGACACTATTTTGGCTTTGAGGGAAATATAGCCCTGGTAGGATTCCAAGAGTGAGGGTTAGGGTTCAGCGTCATTCTATGTAGTGCTTGTATCATGTGCCTGTCAATTGAATAATATAGACTGTACTACTCATGGAATTGTGATTTAAGTCAGGTGCTACTGAAATATTGAATGATATCTCTCACCCCCAAATTTGCTGATACCAAGGGCCTTGTACATATCAGCTTATGAAAATGATTTGTTGAGTGAAATCTACTCCTGAATTAGAACAGAAACACTATAGAGTTAGAACATCAACTTTACTTCCCCATAGTTTAAAAAGGAGTTCTCAAGGTGGAGGTCTGACCCTCATCCATGTCGTCTTGGGTTCGGTACCTAGACAGAAGCCAAGTGGAGTCTACAAGTAGGGCCTGAGGAGGGGATTTGAAAGTATTTTTGCATAATATTAGTTCAGGTATATAATATAATTCAGTGCATGTGTATATGTTCAAGCAACCACTACCTTAAGTCTAGTTAACATCTACCACCACACATAGTTACAAAACTTGTTTTTCTGTGATAAATTTTAAGACCTCCTTCTTAGCAACTTGCAAATACACAATACAATATTATTAACTGTAGTTACCCTGCTGACCATTACATTCTTCAGACTTATTAATTTTGTAACTGAGAGTTTTTACCTTTTGACCGCCTTTACCCATTTTGCCAGTTTCTCACTTCCCAACTCTGGCAACCACCAGTCTGTTCTCTGTACCTATGAGTTCAGGGTAATTCTTATTTTTTGTTTTGTTTTGGTTTCTAGATGCCACATATCAGTGAGATGATAAAGTAAATGTATCTCTATCTGACTTCTTTCACTTTCTGTAGTACCCTCAAGGTCTATCCATGTAGTCACAAACAGCAGAATTTCCTTCTTTTATGGCTGAGTAATATTCCATTGTGGCCTCTGTGTGTGTGTGTTTGTGTGTGTGTGTGTATGACATCTATTTTATCCATTTATTTCTCAATTAACATTTAGATTTCAAGTCTTGGCTATTGTAAATAATGCTGCAATGAACATGGGGGTGCAGATACCTTTTCAACTTAGTGTTTTCATTTCTTTGGATAAATATGCAGAGGTGGAATTGCAGGATCCTATGGTAGTTTTGTTTAATTCTTTGGAGAAATCTTCATACTATATTCCATAGTGGCTGCACCAGTTTACATTTCCACTGATAGTGCACAAGAGTCCCCTTCTCCATATCCTCACCAGCACTTGTTATTTCTTGTCTTTTTGATAATAGCCATTCTAAGACATGGGAGGTGATATTACATTGTGGTTTTTTAAAAATGTATTTGCGTTTCCCTGATCCCCATTTTCAGATTGAATGCTTTATGCTAAAAAGTTATATGAGTTTTTTTTGTATATTTTAGATACTAAACCCTTTTTAGATATGTGACTTGCAAATATCTTCTTCCAATGTTGGGAGAACGTTGCCCTTTCATTTTGTTGATGGTTTCCTTAAAGTGCAGAACCTTTTTAGTTTGAGGCAATGCCACTTATTTATTTTTACTTTTTTTGCCTTTGCTTTTGGTGTCAAATCCAAAAACCATCAAGAAGACTGATGTCAAGGAACTCACGATATATATTTTATTCTAAGAGTTTTATGATTCAAGTTTTTAACCCATTTTGACTTGATTTTTGTGTATGGTGTAAAATAGTGGTCCAGTCTCATTCTTTTGCATGTGGTTGTACAGTTTACTAACAACATTTATCAAAGAGACTCCTTTGCCCACTTTGTATTGTTGGCTCCTTATGTATATATGTCAGTCAGTCAGTCAGTTCAGTTGCTCAGGCGTGTCTGACTCTTTGCGACCCCATGAATCGCAGCACGCCAGGCCTCCCTGTCCATCACCAACTCCCGGAGTTTACTCACACTCATGCCCATCGAGTCGGTGATGCCATCCAGCCATCTCATCCTCTGTCGCCCCCTTCTCCTCCTGCCCCCAATCCCTCCCAGCATCAGGGACTTTTCCAGTGAGTCAGCTCTTCACATGAGGTGGCCAAAGTATTGGAGTTTCAGCTTCAGCATCAGTATGTATGTATGTATGTATGTGTTAGTCGCTCAATCATGTTTGACTCTTTGTGACCCCCATGGACTGTAGCCCTCCATGCTCTCTGTCCATGGGGTTTTCCAGGCAAGAACACAAGTGGGTTGCCATTTCCTTCTTCAGGAGATCTTCCCAACCCAGGGATCGAACCCGGGTCTCTCACATGGCGGGAAGATGCTTTACCGTTTGAGCCACCAGTTAACCATATATGCCTGGTTTTATTTCTGATCAGTTTTGCTCCATTGATCTTTATGTGTGTTTTATACCAATACTGTTTTGATTAATATAGTTTTGTAATATATTTGGAAATCAGGAAGTGTGATGCTTCCAGTTTTGTTGTTTTTTTCTCAAGATCACTTTGCCATTTAGGGACCTTTGTAATTCTTCACAAATTTTAGAATTGTTTGTTCTATTTATGTGAAAAATGCTGTTGGAGTTTTGACAGGAATTACATAGATTGCTTTGGGTACTATGGACATTTTAGCTATATTTCTTCCAATTAATGAACATTCAGTATATTTCCATTTGTTTATATCTTATTTAATTTCTCTCATCAGCATTTCATAGTTTTTAATGTACTGGTTTTCACCTCCTAGGTTAAATTTTGTTTAAATTTTTTGTTAAATTCATTTAAATTTTGTTTAAATGTTATTCTTTTTTCAGGCAGTTGTAAACATGAAAATTTTCTTAATCTCTTTTTCTGATAGTTTGTTATTAGTGTATAGAAACACAACTGACTTTTTGTATATTGATTTTGTGTGCTGCAAATTTACTGGTTTTGTTTATTAGTTCTAAAAGTTTGATAGAATCTTCAGAGTTTCTATATAATATCATACCATCTATAAAGAGAGACAGTTTAGTCTTTTCTAATTTGGATACTTTTTATTTCTTTTTCTTGTCTGATTAGTTGCTCAAACAAGAAATTTTAATACTATGTTAAATAAAAGTTGAGAGTAGCCATTCTTGGCTTATTCTTAACCTTAGGGAAGTGAAACTCAGTCAGTCATGTCCAACTCTTCGTGACTCCTTGGACTGAAGCCCGCCAGGCTCCTCTGTCCATGGAATTCTCAAGGAAAGGATATTGGAATGGGTTGCCATTTCCTTCTCCAGGGGATCTTCCCAACCCATGGATTGAACCCAGGTCTCCTGCATTGCAGCTGGACTCTTTACCATCTGAGTCACCAGGGAAGTCATTTTTAACCTTAGAGGAAAGCTTAAATTTAAAGCTTTTCACCACTGAGTATGATGTTAGCTGTGGGGCTTGTCATACAAGCGCTTAATCATGTTGAAATATATTCCTTCCATACCCACTGTGTTGAGAGGTTTTTTCTTTTTTATCATGAATGAATGTTGAATTTTGTCAAGTGTTTTTTCTGCCTACATTGAGATGATCATATTATTTTTATCCTTCGTATTGTTAATGTGGTGTATGACAGTGATTGATTTTTGGATGTTGAACCATCCTTGCATCTCTGGAATAATCTCACTTGATCATGATGTATGACCCTTTGAATGTGTTGTTGAGTTTTATTTGTTTTTATTTTCCTATAGATATTTGCATGTACATGCATCAGGAATACTGTCCTGTAATTTTCTTTTTTGTGTGTCCTTGTCTGGCTTTTTTATCAGAGTAATACTGGCCACACAAAATGTGTTTGGAAGTATTCCCTTCTCTTCTGTTTGTTGGAGGAGTTTGAGAAGAATTTGTATTAATTCTTCTTTAAATATTTGGTAGAACTCATCAGTGCATACATCTGGTCCTGAACTTTTGTGTGCTGGGAAGTGTAAGTGATTTATTCAGTGAGTGCTCTCAGGGGAAACCTACAGTGAAATAGAGAGGGAATGCAAAAAAGAGAAAGGAGGTTGAAGCTAATGAGACTTATTGGATATAAATTATTTTTTTCACCTGGAGGCAAAGTTGCTCCATTACTATCATTCACTACTAGCATGAGGGTAGGGTGGGTACAGTATAATCCCCAGCCCCTTGGAGTGGGAAGGCAGCTGTAGCCTTCTAAGAAAAACTTGATGGAGAAAATTGAAGGTGTGGGCACATCAAATCAATAAAAGAGATCATAGAGGATGTAGGCAGGGCACCACATCATCTGCCTGATGTAAAACCTTGAAATAAAAACACTTTAGTAGTTACTTAACCCATGTGGAAGATAAATTCCTATCCCATATAATGATTCTCAACTGCAGGAATAGCAAATAATTTCCTACTTTGCTGCTGAATCCAGTTTATTGTCAGACTTGTCTTAGAGTCTTTGTTAAGAAATTTCTGTTGAGACCAATCTACCTAAAAACACAGTATGTCCAGTATCAAACATTGATCTCAACCTGATCCTCCAAATTAATACCTGCTATTGTCTTCCCCATTTTAGTAAATGGCAGTACCAGCCTTTAATGTGCTCAGGTAAAACATCAAAATCATCACTGGATATTTAACTTTGTCCCAAATCCCACATTCTATTAGCAAATTCTGTTTTCTCTGCTTCCAAATATGTCCAGATTCCAGTCCTTTTTACTACCTTTTTCTGTTGCTACCTTAATCAAAGACTTCATCTCTCATCTGGATTGTTCAATAACTTCCTAACCAGTCTCCCTGTGTCTGCCCCTGCCTGCTACAGCCTATTCTCAGTCAGAGTGAACTTTAAGTGGTACAGTCAGATCATGTGACTCTTTAGAAACTTCTCATTGCTCTTCTGAGTCACTCAAAGTTAATCCCAAAGTCCTACCAAGATCCACAAGGCCTTAGAAGATGGGGTCCTTATACCTCTAGCTTCTAGGTATTCTCTTCCTCCTTTCACTTAATCCACTCCAGCTACATTTCCCCTTTCCTTATTCTTGTGACACATGAACCTACTCAGGCTCTTTGCATTTTTGTTCCGTCTTTCTTGAATACTCTTTATTTTCAGCTGCTTGCCACCTGCTTCCTTTACATCTTTGCCCAAATACCGTTTCTCTAGACATATAATGCAACTGCACTTCCAAGCACTGCTTATTATTGTAAAATGTTTTATGTTTTCGTATAACACTTATCACCATTTGATATATTACATATTAATTTACTTTCTGTCTTACTATAAAAAATAAGATATATAAAACCTTGGGTTTTATTTCACTCACTGCTGAATACATAAAACCTAGAATAGTTTTTAATACAGTAAGAACTTAATAAATATTTTCTGACTGAAGTAATGAATGGTGCAATTAATACAAATTTTGTGGGAAGATTATGGTAAATGAATAGTGATTCCTGCCATGGCACCTTAAGGAGGATTAAAGGCCAAGTGTTCATTTTATTTGTTTTTAACATCCCTGTATGATTATTTATTTGGGATAAGAGTACCTGATTAAACTTAGACACAAAATTGGATATAGGAATTTGTATCTACATCAGTGGATATTTATGAACAAATAAACAACAAGTGAGAGATTCATAAATGTTTACAACTAGAGACACAATGAGATATGTCCAAGTAAAATGGAAAAAGCAGAAAGAGAGAATAGAATATTCTAATCCAGATCACTGACTTTGACTCAGCAAAGGGAGAAGATATTGATAGCCGCAGAGCAGTCATGTAGATCTGATTAAACGTCATAATTTAATTCTTTTAGGAGTTAAGCCTCAGAGATTCTAGGCAAGGTCTTTGGAAATAGAGAGATTTTTGCATCTGCCATTTGCAAACTACGTGACCATGGACAAGATCACTTATTCTCTTTGAGCTTGAATTTTCTCAGTATAAATAGCAGGATATTTGCAAGGTCAAAATATTGTAAACAAGTATCTCACATAAAACCCTCAGCATAGTGCCTAGAATATAGTAATGCTTAGTAATTGTAAGCACTTTGTTTTGCCAGATATATTCATGAAGACATTTCTTACTGTCAATGAGAGAAAATCAAGAATAAACAGAAAGATGGAAGGTATAAGAAGAGGTTGGTTGAACAATTTTGCCAGTAGAGCAACCTGGCAAACTTTTTGTTACACCTAGAAATAATGGAAAATTCCTTGGGGCTTACTTGTACTTTAATTTTTAGATTGTGATCAGATACATCTACAGCCAGATACAGATTAATTTTCTACACTCGAAAGATCATATATAATTCTGCTTCTCTGTCAGGATCAAGATAGCTTCTTTATCATTTTTATTGACTTCTAGGTGATGTCTAACTTTTAAAAATTATTTCTTAGTCTTTCCATGCCAATTCAAGCCTTGAAAGGAAAATAAAATGCATATTGTAATTGAATAAAGATATATAAAATGAGGCTCATCATTGAATACTTAAATATAGTTTTCCCATAGCATTATAAAAACTGAAATTTCACAAGTTAATCAGAATAAAAATTTTTGGAAGCTAAATATTCCTGGTGAAGTGCTTTGATCATTTGAATGAAAATAAGTTTATTTCATGCAGTAATCTTAGTATATACTTAATAAAAGTGATGGCAATCATTCAAATCAGATGGAATATATTAGTATACCATGTATTGTGTCAGATTCTAGAAGCACAAAAAAATACAACAGGGTACTTTCCTCCACTACAGAACTGATACACTGGCAAGAGAAATAGACTAAAAGATCATTTCATAAAATACGTCATCAGCATGCTATCCAGTTAGGGGCTATTTAGGGGTGTAGGGGGAAGGAGCAGATCGTCTTTCTACTGGAATCTGAAAGAGTGGTTAAGTTAACTGGAAGAAGAAGGGTAGCAGAGACATAACAGACAAGGCATCAGGATGTACAAAAGCACTGAGACGTTGAACAGCAAAGGGTGTGAGAGATTATAACAATTCAGCATTGTTTAAGTAAGCTACTCTAGAGTGAGTTTGGTAGGTGTGGTGGATTAAAGATGGCCACAGCCTTTGATTGTCTTCCTTTTGAGAGGGAGAGTCTGTGTTCCTTTCCCTTCAATTCAATCTCTGTCTGTCTGAATACCTGGATAGACTCCGGTGGAAGTGACACTGTACCAGTTCCTGGACCAGATCATAGAAAACTGGCAGCTGCACTTCCTGAATCTTGTAATCAAGGTGGAGGAAGTTAGCCATCACGTAAGAAGCCTGATTACCTCCTTAAAAAAAAAAAAAAAAAATCATATGAAGAGTCTCTGTGATTACATGGAGGGGCTGAGAGGCTGAGCTGAGCCCACCCTTCCAGCTACCTCATCAAGGTCCCAGAAACAAGAGTTAACCTATCCTGGACCCTCCAGATCACACTAGCCACTGGGTGAATACCACCAAGTGAATTGGGGAATCATTTCAGAATCACTTGACTGACTCCTAACAGAATTCCTGACTTTATAGGATCATGTGATATAATCGATGTTGCTTACAGCCTATAAGTGTTGGGGTGATTTGTTAAATAGCAATTGAGAACCTGACCAGTAGAATGTGGAGCTAAAGAGCTATCCAAGTGCAAAATGGTAGAGGGCCTGGAATGCTAGTTTAAGGATTGTGGATGTTTCATCTTAATGTTTGCAAGTAGTAAAATTAGCTCCTCTCACTTCACACACATACAAAGGTTCCCCGATTTATCATTTGCTAAATAAGGCCATTTTAAAATTCACTGCCATTTTCTGTCAACGTAATTTCAGAAAAGAAAGGGAAATTTAACTCCCAGAAATTTGGAAGGGCAGAATTGCAAAGTAATAACAAGAGCCAAATTTATAAGCACTTATAATATAATAATCACTTATTATTAAGGCACTTCCTTAAGTGTTTTTCATATGTTAATTCACTTAATTACTATAGCAATCCACTAAGTGAAGTCATGATATCTGCTCAGTTTTACCCATGAGGAAACTAAGACCTAAAGAAGTGACAGAACTTGACAAGGCAGCGTCACTAATGAGGGGCACGAACGGGGAGTCTGAATCTGATCTCTGGGGGAGTGACTACTGCACTTCTCTTGCCTCTTGTAGGTAACAGCTCTCTCCTCAGGAAAGCTTTCTCTGACCCTGCAGTCTAGGTTGGACCACCATATGAAGTTACACTGTGATCTCTCTTAAATGGTGTGTGTGTGAGTATAGAATGTGATGAGCAGGGTCTGTCTACTTCAGCTAACTGTGAACCCGCTGAGAGAGGCAGAGGACCTTTTCCTTTTGTTCTTCATGCTTTCCTTCATGCTTATCCTAGTGACCATTACATAGCTACTCAATAAACTCTTGGAGAATGAAGGGTTGAATCCACTAACAATGGAATGATTTCTTAAACTGAGTAAAGTGAGTTATATGGAAACTGCATTGTCCCTATTATTAGCAAGTTGTCATGAATATGTACAAATGTGAGAACCAGTTCTTGTTCTCAAAACAGTTTAAAAAAAAGAAAAGCACAAGTTGAGGAATTCAAGTAAATTCTTTCAAAGGGGTCCATGGGTCAAAGGAGCCATCAAGGAAGGAAAGATGTCAAGGATAACTAGACAGCAAGAAGAGCTATCAGCAGAAGATCAAAAAAGTCTAAGACATTTGGGTTAAGAACCATGGAAGGAAAGGAGACATGACACTGTGCCAACATCTTAAAAGCCTAGTGATAAGCAAGTGGCAAGGATGAAGTCTCTTTGGTGTAAAGGTAGGAGTGGAACAGAGAAATAAGAACTCAGAGATCTAAAGTCATAACATGTCAAGTGCTCTGGGGAATCAAAGTAGGCTGGGTGAAGAATTGACATTTAAGCTGAGACTCAAAGGGTAAGTCTGAGATACCTGGATGAAAGGTGGAGAGGTGACTGCCCTAGTACAGGGACCAGCATTTCCAAGTTTCCAATGTAAGAGAAAGAATGGTTCATTCAAGGCAGGAGATGGTGGCTACAGAGAGTCAGTGTTGAAAGCCGAGGCTGGAGAGTTAGAAGTCAGCCTGCTGCTAACTGTTCAGTCAATGTTAGGATGTTGGTTTATCACCTAAGGACTGTGTCAAGTGACTGATAGGTTTTAAATGGTGGAAAGACATGGTCTGGTTTGCTCCTTTGCTCTGTAGCTGCACATCTGTGGGCAGATATGATTTGGTTGAGTAAATGTTATTAAGGACTTTGCTTGGCAATGGAGATGCAAAGAATCAGAAGAACCACATCTTTGCATTTATTGATCTCACAATTTGACCAGGGGATCAGGACTTATTAAAAAAACAGACAAACAAAGCTTGTGGGACATTTGTGCCGGATGTGCGATGAGGGATCTGGGAACACAGTGTAGGAAGAGAGGATTAAGACTGGAAAAGAGAAGAGGACTTGATAATGGAAGACAGAAAAAACAGATGGAAGTACTGGAGAGGTAGGGAAAAATCTTACAGCTGGAGCAAGATTGAAAGTGTAGGATGAAAAGTGTGTACAATCTTAATCCAGTCTGTGTTTCTTATATGATAGAAAGAGGAAACAGCTGCTCTGTGATCTTAGAGAAACTTTGTGCCCCAGTGGGAGCAAAATACTTCAATGGGGAGCTTTAGGATGCAAAGGAGCATCTACTTTCTTTTATGGATTCATTGTTCTTATAACTGTATGAATTTTTTCTCTATTCATAAAAATAGAGATTTTTACTTAACAATTAAGTGCTCTGCCCATGGCTGCTTGGCTTTGTGGCTTAAACTCAGGAATTCACATTTGAAGAATAAACTTTAGGCCAGAAGAAATAGGTCTCATCTTAGCTTTTCCACTGACTGAATAACTAAGTGATCGTGGATAAACTCCTCAACCTCTCTGGGCCTCACTTTATTCCTTTGTAGGATGAGAAAGGTGGGATAGATGAACCTGAGTGTTCCTTTCCTCTCTGGCAACAACATCTCTGTATTTTCCTATTCAGTCTGAGACAGAGAGGTTAAACTTTAATGTACATGACTATTAATTAATGACAATCATTATAATAGCCTGCTTTCACTGAGTCCTAACTATTAATATATAGTGAGCTTTGTATTCATTTCTTTCTTTAATTTTTATTCTCTCATCCCTTTATTTAATCCTCACAGCATTAGTTACTTTATAGTCAAGGAAAGTGAGGTTAAGTCCTTATCCAAGGTCACACAACTGGTATGTGACATAGGTAAGATTTTAATTTGGTTCTCTTTGGCTCCATAGCCATTCATATTAGCCATGCTGACATCATTGGCTTAAACACTTTTTTTGGTGAACATTGCAATATAACTGAAGTTAAAATAGTTAGATTTTTAGCAGAGCAGCCAGTGGGGTATGAATCTGCTATTACTTTGATTCAGAAGAAAGTCTTACTCAGCTTCACACATAGTGTGAATAATGGCATCAAAATGTTCAACATAAATCTCCTCCAACCTAAGGCCTGGATTAGTATGCTAATGTGTAAGCCGTTGCAATATTTCACAGCTAGGAATAAATGGCTAAACATAAAAACGTGTATTTAAATGTGGATGGATGTGCCTACAGAGGCACCAAAGGCACTTCTAATATTATCCACATTTCTTTATCCATGGAGGATGGAAGCCCTTTAGAGTCTACAATGAGGTGGGATCATCTCATTGCTAAGCCTAAGGCAATCAGGCTCTGAGGCCAAATGAAATAGAATTAGAGAGTGTTGTAAAAAACCTAGAAGAGTACATCACTAGGTGAATGGCAATATGTTGCAGTTATTAGGCATCTGATGTTCCACCCTTTAGGAACCTGCACTGGTGGACCCCAAAGTCAGAGTCAGCCTAGAGGAAACATCAGAAAAATAGTATTAAAATATGCTTTCATGTCTAACCTGCAGTTAAAGTGGAGAAAATATCAACCAATCATTTTTGGAAAAGTTTCACAAGCAACTTTATCACTGTGGACTGTGGATGCCTTGGGAGTTTCGGATTCTCTGTGGAGATGGGCAAGTGTGGGTTTGACAGAAAAGAGATGTCTTAGAGCAAGTTTGACTTGATCCTATTCCTAAAATTTGGGGAGGGGGGACAAACAACAAGCAAATAAAAACAACAGAAAGATGATCCCAATAGGTAGCAAGAGTCCTTTGAAATCTCCTTTTATAATTACTTTTACAATTTAAAGTTGCTTTAATTTTATGTTGTTGGCACTTGCAGCCCTTGGTGGAATTGATTAAGCCCATGTCTTACTTCTGAGAAAAATATTTTGAATATAAACAATGACATATACAGGATTTCAAAGATTACAAATTATATACCTTACAGTTATCAAAAATTTTAAAGAAGTTTATAACAAAGTAAAGAACATGCTTCTTTATTCTCAAAATAATTAAGTAGGTTCTGGTAGTGATGCTACCATTTACTGTAATTTCAAAGTCATAATGAAAGTAAATGATGTTTGATGCCTTTACAACAACTGCAGTGTGATATGAAAATGTATGTGATTTCTATTGATGACAAGTTACAGGCACTGCCAATACTAGCATGATAGTTGCCTCTGTTTATGATATAAGAAATGCTTAATTTCACTTAGCAATAAATAAGATATCAATTTTTCTTATTTGTGTTCTTGGATCACTTGAAGTCTAGAGTCCCTGAGCCCCAAGTGAAGAACTTCTGCCCTATTTGTGAATTACAAAACAGATAACCACAATACCTTCGGAAAATAATGTTAGAGACTGCTGCAAGGTGTTGTTAATCTGCAGATGATGGGTAGGTTTAGGTTTTATTTATTAGAGCAAAGAGTAGGTTGTGAAAATGCCTGTTTGGAGTTTTGTTCTCAAGGAGCTCTGCTGTATCTAGCAGTGATATTTTTTGCAGGTGAGAGTTTTGGATGAATTCTGAAATTCACCTAGCCAGTGCAATTTATTGATCTAGAGCAGCTGATTATATGAAATAGACAGTAAACATGAGCATTCTACTATTAAATCAGAAACTCTTCTGATGCCAAAGAGTGTGCCCAGTATGATGCACCCTGTGTTTCATGACCCTCTCTCCTCCCATGCTTTTAACTTACACAGTGATTATCTGCACTGCCCCCTTCTCCACCAGATTCATAATTACACAGTGGTGGTTTTTATGCGTCCTCTAAGGCTTGCCCCTGTCTCTTGCCCCTCCCATTCCTTCTCTCTAGGATGGGTTAGATATTAATGTTAGTTTCCATAATGTCTCATGTATGTCCCAGTCATTGTGCTGGTAACTTTGCTTTGTCTTTATTGGGTTATTTGTATATTTCCAGTTTTAGACTCTGAACTGCTTACAAGTAAGTTCAGTGTTAAGATCATCTTTTACCCCAAATCTCAGCATAATGCTTAACAAAATAAGGTTTCTCAATAAATGTTTATGAAGTAAATGAGCAAAATCATGCTAAGCTCTTGGTGTAGAAGGATGTATAAAACATCACATACCCTCAAGAAGCTTAGATGCTTGCCATAATTTGAAGGGTGTGTGTGTGTGTGTGTGTGTGTGTGTGTGTGTGTACACGCACAAGCAAGAGTAAGAAGAGTAAGAGCAGCTGGTATAAGGTCCCCAGATGCCAAATGCTAAATACAATAAAATCTCTATGAACAAGAGTTCAGAGAAGGAAAATATTACTTGTGTTTGTATTGTAAAGCACCTTGTTGGAGATGAAAACTGGGCTGAAATTGGGAATGTGGAAAGAGTTAACCAGTATTCGTGGGATGGAAATGGCCCCCTTATGTACTCATTGGCTTTTTCTTCTCCAGTTTTAAGACTTGTAATTGTTTTGACTGTTTCTTATATAGTATGATACTTAGGGCCCATTATTTCCTAGTGATTTTCATCTATGCACTCTTTTTATCTGTTATTTTTTGGTAAAGATGTGCGTCAGGGACAGGATGTAGTAATTTAGACATGCTCTGACCTGGTCAGAATGGTTCCTTAATCCCCTGATTTGAGCAATGCGTTTATTGTACTATCATCTATAATTGTGTTTGACTCTTTGGTATCCATGGCACATTACTGGGGGAAAAAAGCTAAAGATTATTTAAAACTCTGGGACATTTTTCACTGACCTATCATTTAGAATTGTCCCCATTTTTGTCAATTCATGTATTAAACCATTTACTTTTTTACTTGCTTAATGTGAAATTATTAGAACACTACTATGTAGCAGGCATTATTCAATAGATTGTTTAAGCTAAAACATGAATTTTATAAACTTTTATTAGGAAAATCTTGAAATGAATGAAAAATTGAAAGGATTATACAGTGAATAATCACATTCACATAACTTAGATTCTATAATTACCATTTGCCTGCATTTACTTTATTACCTATCTGTCTTTCTATCCATCCCTCTATTCACTCATAAGACAGTATTATTTTATGACGGTAGACATACTCACTTTATAAAAACCCATAGATACCTCAATATGTGTACCATGGACTGGAATTCAACACTTGTTTTGATTGAAACACTTTATAAAACATCTATGCTAAATTTTCACGATGCAGTTTACTATGCTAAACAAAATATCTAATTTCAATTATACTGTTGAACCTCTTTAAGTCAGGGAAATAAAATAATACAAATAATATTGTGGCATTTATTTGTTTTTAGATTTTCTGAAAATGAGGGATTCCAGTGTATTTTTTCCTTGAATTTTAGTGGCATATTAAAATTGATAAATGCTACTAATTGACTTTGAGGGATAACTTTATAATCTGGTGCAAATCTGCCCAAACTCAAGATTTAGGACATTATCATCCCAGTTTCTTCATGCCCCTTTCACATCAATTTTATTTTTTCCAAGTTTTAATTGCTTATTAAATTCCAATATTTTATCCTGTCTAAATAATTTTGAATCTTGATTTCATAATTTTCATGCTATAGGTATATCTGGCTCAATGCCATTGACTTATGTTTTTTATGTGTACAACAAAAGTTGTTGATTAAAGAAGTAGAAATAATCAAAGTTAATGAATTAAGACAGAAAGCCTTAGGATATATGACTAGGCATTTCCCTTCAGTTTGCCTGGCTTATTAATTATTATCCAACTGTTCTATCTTTAGCAATAATCAAGTAGATAGCACAAGAGAGTTCTTAAAAGATTGATTTAATTGAATAGTTAATTGCCAAAGTGCTCTAATACTATGCATATTCTTTAGACATCTTAGTGTATATCTTAATGTTTGGATTCAAATACTTTTATATGTCCTAATTGTGAATAATTTCATAAATTTTGTGGAATCATAAGATATCAGACTTGAAATGAAACTGACATATCATCTGGTCCATTGTTCAGCAGAGTTTAAATATTAATTTCGAACCTCAGAATAAGGGATATCATCGTTTCTTCCTGTACTTCTTTAGAAGTAAGACTTGAGCTCTTTATAAGGAAACTTATTTCGGTAAGTCAGAATGGTGAATATTGGAATATGAGGTTTTATCCTTATTATCACATGTTACATAGATCTGAAGTGCATACAGGATAAAAAGTAAAAAGAAAAAAAAAGTCTTATTATCTATGCCCAAGATGTGTGTGAGTGCTTAAATATAAGTAACAAAGTTTTCTTAAAAGAAAGACTATACTTCTCACAGAGTGTCTTTTTGTAAGCATGCTGTTGGCAAGTTTGTGCCATTACTGATATAAAATTTTGCATCTTTTATTATCAAATAGTTATGAAAAATATTACCTAAAGATTTTATATCTTGTAACTTTTAAATATGTTTGTTGTTGTTGCTTAGTCTCTCAGCTGGGTTGAACACTTTGAGACCCCATGCACTGTGGCCTGCCAGGCTACTCTGTCCATGGGACTTTCCAGGTAAGTTTACCAGCGTGGATTGCCATTTCCTCCTTCAGGGGATCTGCCTGACCCAGGGATGGAACCTGAGTCTCTGTCTCCTGCAATGCAGGCGGATTCTTTACCACTAAGCCACTGGTGAAGCTCTTTAAATCTGTTTAGACTTCCTTAATTACTAACAGAGATTCTAGATTTAC
Source organism: Cervus canadensis (assembly GCF_019320065.1). Classification (NCBI taxonomy): domain Eukaryota; kingdom Metazoa; phylum Chordata; class Mammalia; order Artiodactyla; family Cervidae; genus Cervus; species Cervus canadensis. The sequence continues at coordinate 39,762,244 of NC_057399.1, read as the reverse complement.
TTTAATTTTAGATGAAACTTTTTATCATTTTCAACCCAGGCTTGGCAGTTAGCACAATAAATTATGTCTATCATCACAAATAAAAATGTTGGCGAGTAAAAGAATTGTTCATTTGCATCAGTTTATGACACTTTTTCTCAAGGTCAATTAGGAGTATTTTATCATCTGAAATACGCCACTAAAAGTCCCATTGTTAGAAAATCAAAAGACAAATGTGACAGTAATTTTTTCATTGCTTTATTTGCCAGACTCGAATAGGGTCACTAGAATAATGGAAATCTTGTTTAGCATAGTAAACTGCATTATGAAGGGTTGACATAGAGCTCATAAAGTGGCTCAAACAAAAGATTTATTTAAATCCCACCCAGTAATTCATAATGCTAATAAGTAAAGGTATATTGCATTTAAACAGTAAATACTACTTAAAATAGTGGAACACACTGCTCCTCCATTGTTCAATTTTGTGGATAAAGTTATGGCACAAGCATTGAAAGGTATCACTTAAATGGACTGCAACAAACCTCAGACTGCATTAGATCACAGCTGAAATTCAGTATGTTCAATTTGTTGTAGCCTGCAGCCCAACAGCTTGATCTTTTGTCACTACGTGCACTAAAAGAAATCATATATCTCTTGTGCACTTGTGTCAGGAAAAGTACCATAGCCTACTTATCATACTTGCAAAACACTTAAGAAAACAAGGTAAATTCCCCCAAAGTAATTCAGCTTTTGGTAAGGGTTTTATTATTGCAATCAATTACAGTGTTGTCAAGCCTGACAAATTGAAGTTCCTAAATAACTGGCTCATAACTGGGTCCCTTAAAACAAGGAGGATAATGCACTCCTGGCCCTTGCTGATTTTCATATACAGCTTTGAGAATCATTGCATAGTGGCTGAAGAGGAGAACTGTCACATAAGAATGCAATATATAAAGTAGACTCATTTTATATCATCAAGGATAGTGGAGATATTTTAGGATAAAACATCACACTGATAATATGATAGAACCAGTCTAATAAGAAGCTTTCAATGACTTATTTTAATAAAGGCTAATTCAAATATCATTTCTTACTCTTTTCCTATTGCCCATGCTGTGAGTGCTATTGTGTTGACTAGGAAGAATCAGTGGTAATTAAAACTATTGCAGAAGATCACAGCAGCATGGAAGCCTACATGTATTATAGAAATGCGAAGGCATTTTTTCCAATAAATTCTGAGCGTCAAATGTTTCAGATCTATATTAACTTCATATCTAGTCCTATTATTAACATTTTGAGGAGTGAGTACCAAATATGTTTTCTCTTTTGTCTGGAATGATATGCCATCTTTATTCATCCATGCATTCTTACACCAGGCTAACACAGTTTTAGGACATATAGTAAGTCCTCAATGAAGTAGATTAAATGAGTAAATAAATAAATGAAAATATTATGTATGCAATGTAATGCACGCTAAGCAGAATTAATGCTCCCAATTTTCCACTGTCCCCTGTTCTCATTCCCAGAGGTGTGCTGATAAATGTTTAACAACTGACTCAGAAACAAGCAAATAAACAAACCCTCCAATTTTTAGCATTTGATGATTTGCATGGTCCAATTCTTCTGCCATGGGCATTTCAGGCTCTCAATATGGTATCACAGCATGCAATGCTGAGAAGAAATCAGCTCTCAGAAGCCAGCATACCACTATTCCTCTTTCCTGTAATCCGTCTTTATATCTCCTCCCACTGGACTAGAGATAACTTCTCCACCACACTAAGTTGAGTATGGTCATGTGACTTACTTTAGTAACTGAAGTGATTGATACTGGACAAGAAAGTCCTTGAAATGTGTCCATGCATTTGTGTTGCTGTTTCATGCTTCTTTCATCATCACCAGAAAAATAGGGTGTGGGTCTAAAGTGGAAAGGGTCACATGGAGCAAACTGATACAGAATTCATCACTTAGAACAAAGCCCCACCAAACTGGCCCTGAGTTAGCCAAACCTCAGCCAATCAATGAACACCTGTGAGGATGAGAGATCGGTGTGTACTGTGTTAACCCACTGAAATTTTGTGCTTGTTTTTTTTTCACACCATTAACTGACCCATCAGTTCAGTTCAGTTCAGTCACTCAGTTGTGTCCAACTCTTTGCGACCCCATGAATCACAGAACACCAGGCCTCCCTGTCCATCACCAACTCCCGGAGTTTACCCAAACCCATGGCCATCGAGTTGGCGATGCCATCCAGCCATCTCATCCTCTGTCGTCCCCTTCTCCTCCTGCCCCCAATCTTTCCCAGCATCAGGGTCTTTTCCAATGAGTCAACTCTTCACATCAGGTGGCCAAAGTATTGGAGTTTCAGCTTCAACATCAGTCCTTCCAATGAACTCTCAGGACTGATCTCCTTTAGGATGGACTGGTTGGATCTTCTTGCAGCCCTAAGGACTCTCAAGAGTCTTCTGCAACACCACAGTTCATAAGCATCAATTCTTCGGCACTCAGCTTTTTTCACAGTCCAACTCTCACATCCATACATGACCACTGGGAAAACCATAGTCTTGACTAGATGGACCTTTGTTGGCAAAGTAATGTCTCTGCTTTTAAATATGCTGTCTAGGTTGGTCATAACTTTCCTTCCAAGGAGTAAATGTCTTTTAATTTCATGGCTGCAATCACCATCGGCAGTGATTTTGGAGCCCCCAAAAGTAAAGTCTGACACTGTTTCCACTGTCTCCTCATCTATTTCCCATGAAGTGATGGGACCACATGCCATGATCTTAGTTTTCTGAATGTTGAGCTTTAAGCCAACTTTTCACTCTCCTCCTTCACTTTCATCAAGAGGCTTTTTAGTTCCTCTTTACTTTCTGCCATAACGATGGTGTCGTCTGCATATCTGAGGTTATCGATATTTCTCCCGGCAATCTTGATTCCAGCTTGTGTTTCTTCCAACCCAGCGTTTCTTATGATTCCCAAAGAAAGGCAATGCCAAAGACTGCTCAAACTACCACACAATTGCACTCATCTCACATGCTAGTAAAGTAATGCTCAAAATCTCTAAGCCAGGCTGCAGCAATACATAAACAGTGCACTTCCATATGTTTAAGCTGGTTTTAGAAAAGGCAGAGGAACCAGAGATCAAATTGCCAACGTCCGCTGGATCATCAAAAAAGCAAGAGTTTCAGAAAAACATCTATTTCTGCTTTATTGACTACGCCAAAGCCTTTGACTGTGTGGATCACAATAAACTGGAAAATTCTGAAAGAGATGGGAATCCCAGACCACCTGACCTGTCACTTGAGAAACCTGTGTGCAGGTCAGGAAGCAACAGTTACAACTGAACATGGAACAACAGACTGGTTCCAAATAGGAAAAGGAGTCATACAGTCAAGGCTGTATATTGTCACCCTGCTTATTTAACTTATATGCAGAGTACATCATGAGAAATGCTGGGCTGGAAGAAGCACAAGCTGGAATCAAGATTGCCGGGAGAAATATCAATAACTGACCCATACACCGTGCAATTAGAGCGATGTGAGACAATAAAGTTTTACAGTAAGAGTTAAAGACCCAAAAGTCTATTTTTCCTGTTCCATTCCCATATGTGTGCTTTTTGTAAAATGATTGCATGGATTATTGGTCTGCTTTGTGTTTTTCTTTCTGAAAGTAAAAACCTTAATCTCTTCCTACTTAATGATAATATGAGCTATTCTATAATTACAATGTATTGTTGTTATTATTGCCACTGTCATTTAGGAATTTGGGAATAATAAGTCAATTACACTTTTAAAGCTTTTCATTCATTGATTTTTTTTTTTTCATGTTTTATCCAGAGTTTATAGTGGGCTTTTTTTGAGAAAGAGTTTAAGCAGTAAGAGTTATCATTCATTGATTTTTACAATTCATTCACATGTAGGTGAATGCTTACTATGTCTCTGAACTGTACTTGGTATAAACAATTTGTTTCTCCTTGAGGGATACTTTTTTCCCTAGCCTCAACTTAATATATATTGGTATTTTTACTCTAATAAGCTACTGAAAGTTCCCTCAGTGGTTACTGGTTTTTCTTATTTGACATATTTAAGAACTCTTTTACATTTGTCAGTCTCCATGGACTTATTTTGTTATTAGCAGTTAATATTTTTACTCTTCCTTCTCAGGATTTTTTATTCTTGGCTTTTGTGTAACTTCCTTAGATTTTCATCTTTGCCCTCCCTTACTGGTTCTAATTTCCCTCCTTATAAGAAGCACCAAAGTTCAGTCCTTAGCTCTCCCTGCAGTTATCTTTCAGTAGTCTTACTGAGACACTTTATTCACTATTAATGCTGAAATTATATTTTCAATTCCTGTGCCTTTCAAGTCTTTATCTCTGTCTGTAACCTCTCCAGAGCTATCATTCCCAGAGAATGCTGGTATTTCCACTTAGCTCCCTAGATAAGGGTGTGCTTCATGTATATAATTTCTTGAGGTGCAAGAACCAGTGAGGATTAAAGCAATAAGCATGGATAGGGACTAACACATTACAAATAGTGGGGCAAAAAAAGAATGGATAGATCCAGATAAAAACCACTAATCTTAATGGAATTATCAACCCCTCATACACAGTCTTCCTGGATGTTTTGCTGGGTAAGACAAATCTACCTTTTACTTGTTTAAGGCCTTAATGAAGTTTTCTTTGTTGAGCTCACTCCTGGCATACATATGTATTAAGTTGCATCTTCTGAAATCTAGTCTGAGTGTGGATTCAGAAGAGAGGTGTCTTTCTGTCAAACCTTCGTTTTTTAAGTCCCATATAGGAAAACATCAATTCCATTGTGTTCTAAATGTCAGAATCTTATTTGAGCCCCAACCTACTCGCAAATTTTTCTTCTTTTATTTCCTTCTACATTATGGTAGAATTAGAACACTTTTTTTTTTTTCTAGAAGAGTTCAGCGTGAGAAAAGATCACAGCAAGAAATACTGTTTTAGGAAACAGATGCAAATATATTCTGAATATGTTTCCTACTTCAGATTCGTAGACTATGTTTCTCTCTATTAAAGTACTAAATCTTTAAAGTTTCTCCAACTCCTCCCATCCCCAACACTACCTTGATCATAGTTTATCTTTCATCTGCTAAACAAAAATTTTAGGTTGTCTTTTGCTAATGAAGAGCAAGTTGGCTGAAATTATATTCTTTTATTCCTTTGAGACTCTAAAACAAAAATAAAGGCAAACTCTGCCCTATTTAGGTAACAGTGAAATCAGAGTTGAAATAATTATTCATGAAATGAAGAAATCACCTGCATGGCACTTTGTCACAGGAGAGTGTGGCTTTGAGTTAGAGAAAATATTCGACTAATGCGAATTACAGGTGACTGGAGCTTAAGAGAAATATAGAGCAATTTGTTTTAGTTGCAGACGGTGTGTTCATCTATTGCAAGTTAATGTTTTGTTGTGAATGTGGCTGATAAGGTTATCAGAAGTGCAAGACTGAAGTGCTGATTTTCTCTTAGGTCTATATTACTGTTCGGGTAGGCTTTATGTTTAGGACTCTGAAGGGTGATAAAATATAGGCATCATTAAAACCCTCTTTCTACATAATAAGCACATGCTGAAAGGTTATCATCAGATATGAATGTGCAGGACGATAGATGTTTCAGAGGCTTCTGCCTCCTCTTCAAGGTTATGAACCAGTGATATACATGTAACAGGAATCTATGGATGTTTGCAGAGGCATTCCTTTCTAAAACATTTGAATTGTCAACACATACAAAGATAAAGCATGAAATTCTTCTTTTTAATTTTTTTTTCTTTTACTAATTCTGTTCAGCACTTCAGTGATAAGAAGAAGGGCTTGAATAAAATAGAGACATAACACCACGTTATTTGCAAAGTCCTGATCATATCAAGAGGATGCAGCTTCCAATAGCTTGAGTAATCAGAGTAAAGTGATTCATCTCAAATCGTTTGAAATGCCTCTCATAACAATTCATCCTGTCCTTTCAAAAAGGTTGCAGTTTTTTCATTTTATTACTTTCTGTTCTAAGTGAGGACACAGATAATCGCATTTCAAGCCCATGCCTTCATTTTTTCCACATTTTCCACAGCATGAAGGTAGCAGAGGTTTGGCAGATGGAAACTCATTGGATTGTGGCTGGTCTTGGAGACAATTCACAAGTTAAGTTTTTCTGGGAGAGGAGAAAAGAGTAGCTGTTTATAGGAAGGCTTTAAGAGGAATGATATGTTCCCATACCATGAGAGGTGATGCCAGCACCTGGCTGATTGAATTAATAGATTAAAGAAAGACAATTATAGCACTCCACAGGGATGATAATAAAGACAAGAAAAAAGGTTACTAATATTCTCATGAATGTAGGCTCACCTAATAGGTAATAGGTAATAGGGGAATTAGAAACAGCAGATGTTAAATAAGAAAATTATATTGATGGCATTCAGGGCAAATAAGTCAGTTGTTTTATTTTACAATTTAAAAGACTATAAACGATGGTAGAGAAATTTAAAAATATATATCCTAAATGTAATCCAACCTAAACACAAATTCTTTGTAGTTACACTAACTAAAACTATAGATTCCTCTCTCTTAATTATTGATTTCTCTCATTTCTCCTGGGGAGAAACTTTAAGTGGAACTAGAGACTAAAGCTGGGAAAAAATAAAGGAAAGTGAAGTGTTTCATACAATTGGGTAGATTGTTTTGAAACTCGCCTTGGATCAAGATGAAGGAACTAAGATAAAGGTACATCTTGTTCTTGAAACTGCCTTGAAACTGCTAGGGTTAGGAGGCAGGGTGATATGTAAGACAGATGCTGTACATGGATCAATATTCTGAGAACAGAGTGGTTTATGTTACAGATTTGAGGTACCTGGTCTCATGCTATGATTCCACTACTTCCTAACTTTAACCACAGTCCCTTTGGACTATGTTCTTAACCTCTTGAAGCCTCAGTTTCCACATCTGTCCAAATGAAAACATGAAACATTGTTACTTACTAAAGTTAAAGAATTTAGTGAAATGCTGAATATAATACACTTAGCATGTTTTTTTTAGCAAAAGCTTATGAAATGTTGTGAGAGCAATGTGTTTGCTGCAATAAGTCACAATAGATGAGGCTAAGCCTTTATTTAACTACAAATCTTCCTTGACTTAGGATGCCCTATGAATCCTGATAAACCCATAGTGAGTAGAAAATATCCTAAGTATAAATGCACCTATACATTTAATCTACTGAACATCACAGCTGAGCCTAGCCTACCTTAAACCTGCTCAGAACATTTACATTAACCTACAGTTGTGCAAAATTATCTGACTCAAAACCTGTTTTATAAAAGAGTATTAACTATCTCAGGTAATTTACTATATACCATACTGAAAGTGAAAAACAGAATGATTTTATGAGAACAAGATGGTGATAAGTGTATGGATTATTAACCCTACTGTTTGTGTGGCTGATTGGGAGCTGTGACTTGCTCTCCTGCCCAGCATCATGAGAGAGTATCATACTGCACATTGCTAGCCTGGAAAAGGTGAAAGTTCGAAGTATGGTTTCTACTGAATGTGTATAGCTTTTGTTGTTGTTGTTCAGTTGCTAAGTTGTGTCCAACTCTGCAACCCCATGGACTGTAGCCTGCTAGGTTCCTCTGTCTTACACTGTCTCCCAAAGTTTGCTCAAATTTATGTCCGTTGCTTCCCAGGTGACTCAGTTCTTTGGTGCTCCACCTTCTTTATGGTCCATCTCTCATATCTATACATGACTACCATCAAACCTATAGCCTTGACTATATAGACCTTTGTCAGCAAAATGATGTCTCTGCTTTTTAATTTGCTGCCTAGGTTTGTCTTAGCTTTTCTTACAAGGAGCAAGCATTCTTTATTTCCATGGCTGCCATCATGATCCACAGTGGTTTTGGAGCCCAAGAAAATAAAATCTGTCATTGCTTCCACTTTTTCCCCTTGTATTTGTCATGAAGTAATGGGATCAGATGCCATGATCTTAGTTTTTTGAATATTGAGATTCAAGTCAGCATTTTTACTCTCCTCTTTCACCCTCATCAAGAGGTTCTTTAGTTCCTCTTCACTTTCTGCCATTAGAGTGGTGTTATCTTTCTCCTGGCAATCTTGATTCCAGCTTGTGATTCATTCAGCCCAGCATTTCACATGATGTACTCTGCATGTAAGTTAAATAAGCAGGGTGACAATATACAGCCTTGACATTCTCCTTTCCCAGTTTTGCACCAGTCAGTTGTTCTATGTCTGGTTCTAACTGATGTTTCTTGACCCGCATACAGGTTTCTCAGGAGACAAGTAAGGTGGTTCTGTATTCCTACTTCTTTTAAGATTTTTCACAGTTTGTTGTGATCCATATGGTCAAAGGCTTTAGCGTAGCCAATGAAGTAGAAGTAGATGTTTTTCTGGAAGTTCCTTGCTTTCTCTATGATCCAAGGAATGTTGCCAATTTGATCTCTGATTCCTCTGCCTCTTCAAAATCTAGTTTGTGCATCTGGAATTTCTCAGTTCACATACTGGTAAAGCCTAGCTTGACGAATTTTGAGCATAACCTTGCTGGCGTGTGAAATGAGCACAATTGTACAGTAGGTTGAACATTATTTGGCATTGCTGTTCTTTGGGATTGGAATGAAAACTGACCTTCTCCAGTCCTGTGGCCACTGCTGAGTTTTCCAAATTTGCTGACATATTGAACAAAGCTAGTGGAAGTGACAGAATTCCAGGCAAACTATTTAAAATCTTAAAAAATGATGCTGTATCACTTTTGCACCATCCAAAAGTTACCAAAAAATCATGAGTCAAACCCAAGTCAGGGGAAATCTATATGTTATTTAGATTATACTCTTTGTACATGGGAAATAGATACTTAAAGTTCTTCTTGTACTTTAATGCATGCTATTCCATTACTCAAATAATGTTACCTGCTAAAATTCTTTTTGAACCCAGATGAACACCCATCAAGTATCCTAGGTCTGCTCTTTGGAACAATATTATATGTTATTTCTTTTCCACTTGTTGCTCTTCCTTATTTTTGAAGACTGATGTTTTCCCATCAGTTTTCCAACTTTTATCCAAGTTGAGCAAATTTCTTTAATCATTTCTCTAGATTTGTTTATCCAGCATCATACTCACTAGCTAGGTGGCTATTGATTATTTGAAATTTAGCTAGTTTCTTTTGAGATCTCCTGTAGTATAGCAAACATACTAGATTTCAAACTTCCTATAAAAACCAGAATGTCAGATTCTCAGTGACTTTTTAGTTTGAATACAGGTTGAAGAAAATATTTCAGAACTCTAGGGTTAAATCAAATCTCTTATTTAATTTTATCTGTTTCATTTTACTTTTTTAAATGTGAAGTGAAAGTTGCTCAGTCATGTCTGACTCTTTGTGACCCAATGGGTATAGTCCATGGCATTCTCCAGGCCAGAATACTAAAGCGGGAAGCAGTTTCCTTTTCCAGGGGATCTTCCCAACTCAGGCATTGTACCCAGGTCTCCTGCATTTCAGGCAGATTCTTTACCAGCTGAGCCATAAAGAAAGCCCAAAAATACTGGAGTGGGTAGCCTATCCCTTCTCCAGGGGATCTACCTGACCCAGGAACTGAACCAGGGTCATCTGCATAGCAGGCAGATTATTTACCAAGTGAGCTATCAGGGAAGCCCTTTTTAAATGTGGCTTCTAGGAAATTTACAATTACATATCTGTCGTTTGTGGCTTGTAGGTATTTCTATGAGACAGCACTGATCTAGATAAAATGGTTATGGCATTGAAGTGATTGAAAGAAGAATTTATCAGAAAAAGAAAAGAAGAAATTATGTAGACTAAAAATTGGGCTGTAGCCTTGAGACGGGGCTTCCCTTGTGGCTCAGCTGGCAAAGAATCTACCTGCAATGCGGGAGACCTGGGCTCAATCCCTGGGTTGGGAAGATCCTCTCTGATACATAATTACTACAGTGTCCCACATGGCACATACACAAATGCATACATTCTACAACGTATATGTTCATGAGCTAATACGAAGCACACCTTAAACTAGGATGCGGAAGGAAGCCTATTTTTGTGGGCGCTCACCCTCTTGCCCACATTCTCCATGGGGCAGTGAAGCTCTGTCAGTCTGCTGTCACCGTTACTTAAAAGCTAGAAACTTGGAAAATGTATCGTTGTCCCTGAAAACTCCTTTGGAAGATCAGTGAGATTTCTTCAATGGAAAGCTTATTTTGCTATGCCTCAAATTGTAGGTAAATTAGAGTAACAGGAAAAATGACTTCCTTTTCATTATTTTCTGAAGACAAACTGGATATTTCAAAGGAGAAAATATCTCAAAACCTAGAGAGATTTAAACTAATCTTATTAGTTCTCTTCTAGACAGGACTCTACTATATGGCAGAAAAGTATTTCATAGAAATTAAAGGGAGGAAGGCTGCCAGATAGCACTGTTAAATGCATTTACTTTAATTTAGTTTAGTCCTGATTTTTATAAGGCTGTAAACTGCATAGGACCTATGTTTGGTAAATTATGTTTCCGGTGCAGTTCCCTAAAGTGCAACCGAATCTTCAGCTCAGCATCTATATTTACTTTTATTGTGGGACTCTAATATTTCTTCTAGCTTAAACTTCCTGAATAAATACATTCTGTTGGCCTTTCTTGAAAATATAAATAGGCCTAATTTTTAAATTATTTGGAGCATATAATCCTAAATATCTGAAGTAAAGTGGTTGGTTCTGTGCTGTGTGCTCTGCCATGTCCGACTCTTTGCCGACTCTCCTCCAGGGGATCATCCCAACCCAAGGAGCGAACCCATGCCTCCTGCATCTCCTGCATTGGCAGGGAGATTCTTTACCACTGGCTCCACCTGGAAAGCTGTTGGAGTAACTTTCAACCAGCGAATATTTATTAATTACTAATATATATAAGCATTGATGTGGAAATGTCTTTCAAGGAATTTTTCATTTTGAATGGGAAAATGTATCAGTCAAGAAGGCACAAAGCAAGTGTTCTCAGCCTTGGCACAATTGCTAGTTCTTAATTCCGAAGTTGTACAGTTCATTGTAGGATGTTCAACAGCAGCCCATGGCCTCTGCCTACTGCATGCTAGGAGAATCCTTGCCCCTAGATGTGACAGCCAGAAATGTCTCCAGACAGTGCCAGGTGCCTACGGGGCAGCAAGCTTGGCCTTGGCTTGGGTTTTGCTATGGTTAGGGAAAAAAATAAAAAATAAATAAACACTGCAAAATTATATTTCTCCATTCTCCATGTTCAGTGTAAAAACTCTTGGTTCATGGTATCACTCAGGCATCAGTGTTGCCTCTACATGTTTCTACAAAACTGAGGCAAGAAAACTGGACATTACTTGCTGGCTCTTAGAAGTCTGCCAAGAATTGACTTTCTGCTCACATTTCCTTAAACTAAACCTAATGTTACAAAGGGGCTTCCCTGGCGGCTCAGTGGTAAAGACCCTACCTGCCAGTGCAGGAGATGTGGGTTTGACCCCTGGGATGGGAAAATCTCCTGGAGAAGGGATGGCAACCCACTCCAGGATTTCCATGGGAAATCCCAAGGACAAAGGAGCCTGACAGGCTACAGTCCATGGGGCTGCAAAGAGTTTTACATGATTTAGCCAGTAAACAACAATAACAATATCAAAGAGGCAGCTGAGGTCAATCCATTCATGAATCAGGAAGAGGTGAAGTGAAATATTTGTAAATAGACCTGATGATCACTATAAAAAGGTTTAGGGATGAGGAGGAAGAAGAAGTGAAATCTGAAGAAAGCATGGGAAAAAAAGTTTTATTTGAAAAGGCAACTATGGAGGAAAGGGTAATTCTAGGAAGAAGAAGCAGTATGAACAGTGATTAATGAAGAGTGACCATTTTATAGACAATGTCTTAGGATGCTTTCCTATTTTTAAAAAGTGCTATGCATACAAGAGTTAGCACTCCAAAGTTGTGGTTCCAAATGTTTCTGATTATATATTTATTATTACAGTTGTGAGAGGCTTCCAATGGATTATATACTTTAAATCTTCATAATGCTATTTCATTAACATGTTGATGTACTGTGTTTTACATGAGAAAAATGAAGATAAGTGACTTGACATAGTGAAACAACTTGTGAAGCATTGGGTTTCAAGCTCAGATATGTCTGACTCCAAAACGTATGCCCTAAACAATTACATTATGTAGCCCAATGTAAATTATATTCAATCTCATATGGTATCAATTCTGAGAAGCACATTTTTCTTCCTTTGTAACATCTCTCATATCTACAAGCATCTTATAATCCATGTTGTGTCGTAGTTTAATTGGCTGCTTTTTCCCTTGTCCTAGTGGTATATGAAATAATGGTCTGCTTTATAATCAATGGCATCTTAGATTCAATAAATCTTTCAGGACAGCATCATCTATTAAGAAAGAGGCAGAGTCCTTGTCCATGCAGAAGCTATTAGCATCTAATCTGAAACTTCACAGAGCAAGACTTCCAGATTATTTTGTTAACTTCAACAGCTGTTGTTCAGTGTCTGAGATCAGAGTGTACTGACCCCTTGGGGGGGTACTCATTCTCCTGTTTTTCAGATTCATCTTCATTTGTAACACAGCCCCTCCAAGAGGAGGACATCCAAGAATGAAAAGCATTAATAATTAATCATAGCCAAAAGAAATAGAAGTGGCTGGGTAATTATCAGGGCAATTAAGAATAGAAAGATGTATTCATGGTTTCATATAATTTTGTTTGTAAGTTCAGTTCAGTTCAGTCGTTCAGTCGTGTCCAACTCTTTGCGACCCCATGAACCGCAGTACACCAGGCCTCCCTGTCCATCACCAACTCCCGGAGTCCACCCAAACCCATGTCCATTGAGTCGGTGATGCCATCCAACCATCTCATCCTCTGTCGTCCCCTTCTCCTCCTGCCCCCAATCTTTCCCAGCATCAGGGTCTTCTCAAATGAGTCAGCTCTTCGCATCAGGTGGCCAAAGTATTGGAGTTTCAAAGAAAACTTGAAAATGAGAGGTAAATAAAAACAGCATTCATCTTTTCCCTCAGATTTTACAAAGTAAAATGAGTGAGTATGTGTCACTGAATCATGTTCAACTCTTAGCGACCCCATGGACTGCAGCCCACCAGGCTCCTCTGTCTATGGAATTCTCCAGGCAAGAATACTGGAGTGGGGTTGCCATTTCCTACTCTATTAATGAGTATAGTTATGTAATAATTATACATATTTTTTAGAAACCTGAGTGAAATGGGTATGTGTATTGATGAAGGGGTAGGGGAGAGAGAAAAGGAGAGAGAGATGAAACCTGACAATGGATGTTTACTGAATTACAACTGTGGATGGTTTTGTAACACAGGATCCACTAAAGATACATTTTTCCTCCATTGGCAGTCATTCTGCCATTCTTCTCAGATCCCTGGAAAGCACGACAGGAAACACCCATGTCTTCTTTTCATATTTTTCCATTCTATATCAGGATTCAATGAGGTTTATGATGCACTGTACAATGTCAGAGTGTTTCTACTTGCTACCTGATTGCCTACTAATTTTTCACTTTGCTTCATTAATCATCTTCTTGAAGACATCATGAGCTTTTGTACAAGTTGAATTATAACACCTGGAATAATGGTTCTTTGTGGCAAGTCCAAATTCTCATCCGTACAGCTTTTATCAGCTATTTGAAATAAAAACTATTGGCCTGTCCAAAATAAGTGTCAGAAAGGAAGACTTTTGTGGCATAAAAACACACATTGCAGAATAGGCTCACATCAGAGTCCTGTGATGAACTGCCCTTTGACTGAAGGTGTTTGCAGAGTGGTGCATTAAAGCTCCTTAGCAGAAAATTTGCAACAGAATCCTGCCATACTAACTATGACTCTCATTGGATAAGAGGATTTGCTACTCCCCAAAATCTGGGAAAAATATATAACGGATACACACACACACACACACAATATGCAAATGTTTTAGGAAACTTGTCAGAGACACTGGCACTGTAGTGAACCAGAGCTAGGCAAGTTACTATTAAATGCAGTATATATTCATTTGAAAAGCAAACAACCTGTTTTTAAGTTTTCAGAAATATAGACTAACTAATCAAGATATTTGGATCACTTTCATTTTCTAAAATGTCAAAAAAGTAATTAGATAGTTGAAATACTTCATCCTTAGCTCTCTGTACTGACATACATTTGATCACATTCTGGAGTCAAGATTGATTTTGCGATTTTAATACGTATAATCATGCTAGAATGAATGTACTTCTAGGGAGGTTGTAGATATCAAGGGTAAATTTTAGTTTAGTTCACTGGCATTTTCTCCTTATTAGTTTGGTGTACAAGCCCAGTTTCACAAGTTGATATTTGTGACAGATATTTTTGGAAGTTGTTAGATTTAATTACTTCTCTGTAAGGCATATATATGAAATACAGTTTGTTTCATGATGAGATAATAGAAATTATACAGCAAAAATAATATAAAATTTTGAATACTGGCTTTTATTAATTGCTTACCGTTTCTCTGGAAATGTCAGATTGCTTTATACAGATGATCTTGTGCAATCTTTGTAACAGCTCTGCAAGCTCTATATCACTATCCACATTAGAAAGGTGTTACAATTGAGGTTCCAAGAAGGGGAATGTATAGCTGATAAATATCTTCAAGGAAGCTTGTCTGTCTTCCAAACTCTACCATGCTGCTGATAAACATCCAGTTCTTAGATTTCCTTCATAAGACTCTACAAAGATGCCAGAGGAAAAACTTATTTAACCTTGACAAGAAGGAAGGAACTTGAAGAAGAAAAAGTGTTTTCTTTTAAAATAAGATTCTGGTATCTAATCCCCTGCAGCCCCAAGGACCGATGATCTGTACTAAGTTATTACACAGCCTAGCAATTCTAATAGGCCCACTTCTGCCTCAGTAGAAACACATGAGTTGATCAATTCCATTTGTAATTACATCTGGGAAAAGGGATTATAGAGACAAATATACTCAGCTGTTTTGTTCCCATGTGTACAACATGAAATTAATCAGTGGACCAGTCTTCCTCTTGCTCCAGTGTTATTGATCAAGGCAAATCCTTTGCTAAGTCTGGAACATACCAATCCTAATACAGGAGTATTTAGAAGAACAAAATGAAAACATTTACTTCAAAAACCAATTTGTTCTCTTAATGCAAAGATTACCAGTAATGATTGTAAACTCTTAGTTATAGTGATTAGGTATGAAATTCCCAGCCTATACTGTTCAATCATTTCTGCCTTTTAACTATAATTCTGTTCAATGGTAACTCTATTTAGTAATTCAGAAGCCCACCTACTTTTTTGTTTTATGCTGTCATGTCACCAACTTCTTAGAACCCCAACGCTGATTGGTTTTCGTGTATTAATATGATTGAGAAGAAGGCCTTAAAGTGATGCAATCAGTTGCTTACTTTACATTAAATCTGATAGAATATTAAATGTAGTGCAAAGAATGAACACATTGATTAAATAGATATTTTTATCTAGTTTGAATAGATGGAACACAAGACATAAGATTTTTATTGCTTTTCACAGAGAGTTCATATCCTTTTCCTAACCATTCTCTAAAGTTAGTGTTTGAAAAGTGTGTATCTCAGACTACCAGTTCATTGTATATTTTTAGTTGTTTTTCATGCATTAAAGTTCTTATATTTAAATACATTTTGGGGAGATACATGGTTCAAGAAAGTTTAAAATTTTCACAGAGTCATTTATGGACAAATTGAGCTGAAATTCCTAAGAATAAAGGTAAAATTCTTTGAAACATTAGAAATCAATTTCAACAAATTTTAAATTTTATTCCACTGAGGTTTTTCTTTTTTTTTCCCCTGAGATAATGCTACAAGATTGGTATCCTGTGATGCACAGACTGAGGAATACTTTCCTCGGATATACAGCATCTCAGTAGCACATTGTTTTACAGTCTCTAACTTGAATGATGAGACTGGATAATGAGCAAATATTAAGTATTCTAAATAAAAACCAGTCTCAGGTATACATGCTGAAGGGGTATGTTAGAACTAGGTACATGGATTGCTTTCATTCTCATATTACAGTATTAGCAGATGATCTAACTTACTGCTCACAGAGGCAACCTATTGTTGAATATCTATCATATTCCAAGTGACACACATGGCACTTTTAAAAATTCTATATTTTTTATCAGGTTATAAAAGTAATATATGTTCATTGGGGAAAATTTGAAAAATTAAGTATAAAAAAAAGCAGTCAGGTAATATAATATTCATTCTTATATTCCTTCATTTTTTTATACATTTGAGGTGCCAGGCAAATCAAGAATGTGACAAATTCCTAGCAGTTATCTATAAAGTTAAATATTGATATTTGATTATTCAGAGATAGACATAATGTAAGGGTGGTACATAGACCAATTGATAGGGCAGTGCCAGTGGAGTCAGGAAATCCACATTTTGTCTTAGATTTCAAAGTTTAGATAAATGATGCATCTTTTAATTTTTAAAAAAAAAACTTTAATGATTTAAATGGGAAGTTGTTTATGAAATGCCTCTGAACATTCTGTATATAACTCTTCACAGGTTATATTCTAGAGCCAAAAAAAAAAAAAAAAAAAATCAAAACTGTGTGGTTTTTTTTTTTTTAATCTGCTTTACCTTTGTTAATCCCCATATTCAGATGTTTAAACAGGTATTCTTTCACCAAGGTCTCAATCACTTTGTCTACAAAGGAGTTTTGTTCTCAACAACTTTCTAAACATTATTGGTTGCTCCAATAACCCAATCCTAAAAGAGAACAATTTTGTACTAAGATAATGATCTTTAAGAGTTGACTCTTTCCTCTAATTACGTGTACTGAAGAGCAGTGTTCTTTCCTTGTTTTTCATTGTATTTTGTCTTAATGGTCTCAAAATTCCATGACAAGTACTTGTCAAGTTGTTCCCAATTTAAAAGCTCTAATTGTTAAAAGCAAATAGTATATAACTGCTCTGAAACAGATGATGTATAAAGTATCTTTTTCGTTCTCAAGTTCTTATCTTATATTTTGGTCATAAATCCATTCTTACTATATTAAAACATAAAGGACCAATTGAAAAAACTCTTCCAAAAGCCATTCTTCCCCTGTAATCATGACTTAACTGTTATTTAATCTTTTACAGTATATTCATTTTGCCAGTTTTAGTGCAGACATCAGATCTTCCAGGGTACGCAAATGTTTAATTATACATCAGGACATCACTGCTAACTGTGTGTCTGATTTTTAACAATAAAAAAGACAACCCTAAGTAAGATAAATCCATCTTCTAACAGTGTATCACAATGGCAGTCTCAGCATACCTCCATATAATTATCTAGCATGGAGGGCATATCCAGTCATGATTTGGCCTAAACAGTTCACTTTGTATAGTAGGAAGGACAGTTGTAGAGATTTCTCATTTGGATAAGTCAGACCCCAATCTCCAAGTAGTGCAGCTTCTAGCACTTTCAGATTCATGGCTAGATTTTCATCCCTTGAACTAAGGCATGCAAAATAATGGCTTTATCATGATGATATCATTCAGGAAAACTTCTCAACATCATGGTTTAGAGTGGGTCCTGATTGCTTTGGTAATGCTTTCCTGGCTTTTCTGTTTCAAGGATATTTGGTTGAATCCTTTGTGTCAGCACCAATTACCAGCTGCTTGAAATTTCAGTTAGTAAGTCCAAAGGGAGTACTCAGTACTCACATATCTGGTTATTTGCTACGATAACAACTTGAAATTCATAACACAGAGAGTAGTCATCTAGACAGTATAATGAACTCTAGGTATTTCTGTGCTCAATTCAAGTATTTGTCATAAAATATAACAGCTGTGTGTTTCCCGTTTTTATAGAGGTCTGTCCATGGTGACAGTCCACCCACAATCCACCTTCCCTTTCTTGAGGATCCCTGTATGAAAGATTGCTTCCCTGCCTTAGTGTCTCTGTTTCAAACTTTAAATGATTTTATCTGGCAGGAATCCCTTAAAGAAATGGAGTAGCCATCATAGTCAACAAAAGAGTCCAAAATGCAGTACTTGGGTGCAGTCTCAAAAAGGACAGAATGATCTCTGTTTCCAAGGCAAACCATTCAATATCATGGTAATCCAAGTCTATGATCCGAACAGTAATACTGAAGAAGCTGAAGTTTAAGGGTTCTATGAAGACCTATAAGACCTTCTAGAACTAACACCAAAAAAAGGATGTCCTTTTCATTATAGGGGACTAGAATGCAAAAGTAGGAAGTCAAGAAACACTTGGAGTAACAGGCAAATTTGGCCTTGGAGTACAGAATGAAGCAGGGCAGAGGCTAATAGAGTTCTGCCAAGAGAGCGCGCTGGTCATAGCAAACACCCTCTTCCAACAACACAAGAGAAAACTCTACACGTGGACATCACCAGATGGTCAACACTGAAATCAGATTGATTATATTCTTTGCAGCCAAAGATGGAGAAGCTCTATGCAGTCATCAAAAAACAAGACCGGGAGCTGACTGTGGCTCAGATCATGAACTCCTTATTGCCAAATTCAGACTTAAAATTAAGAAAGTGGGGAAAACCCCTAGACCATTCAGGTATGACCTAAATCAAATCTGTTATGACTATACAGTGGAAGTGAGAAATAGATTTAAGGGACTAGATCTGATACACAGAGTGCCTGATGAACTACGGACAGAGGTTCATGACATTGCACAGGAGACAGGAATCAAGACCATCCCCAAGAAAAAGAAATGCAAAAAAGCAAAATGGCTGTCTGAGGAGCCTTACAGATAGCTGTGAAAAGAAGAGAAGGAAAAAGCAAAGGGGAAAAGGAAAGATATACCCATTTGAATGTAGAGTTCCAAAGAATAGCAAGGAGAGACAAGAAAGCCTTCCTCAGTAATCAATGTAAAGAAATAGAGGAAAACAATAGAATAGGAAAGACTAGAGATCTCTTCAAGAAAATTAGAGATACCAAGGGAATATTTCATGCAAAGGTGGGCTCAATAAAGGACCAGAAATGGTATGGACCTAACAGAAGCAGAAGATATTAAGGAGAGGTGACAAGAATACACAGAAGAATTGTACAGAAAACATCGCCACGACCCAGATAATCATGATGGTATGATCTCTCACACTCACCTAGAGCCAGACATCCTGGAATGTGAAGTCAGGTGAGCCTTAGGAAACATCACTATGAACAAAGCTAGTGGAGGTAATGGAATTCCAGTTGAGCTATTTCAAATCCTAGAAGATGATGCTGTGAAAGTGCTGCTCTCAATATGTCAGCAAATTTTGAAAACTCAGCAGTGGCCACAGGACTGGAAAAGGTCAGTTTTCATTCCAATCCCAAAGAAAGGCAATGCCAAAGAATGTTCAAACTACTGCACAATTGCACTCATCTCACACTCTAGTAAAGTAATGCTCAAAATTCTCCAAGCCAGGCTTCAGCAATACATGAACTGTGAACTTCCAGATGTTCAAGCTGGTTTTAGAAAAGGCAGAGGAACCAGAGATCAAGTTGCCAACATCTGCTGGATCATTGAAAAAGCAAGAGAGTTCCAGAAAAACATATATGTCTGCTTTATTGGCTGCCAAAGCCTTTGACTATGTGGATCACAATAAACTGTGCAAAATTCTGAAGGAGATGGGAATATCAGACCACCTGACCTGCCCTTTGAGAAACCTGTATGCAGGTCAGGAAGCAACAGTTAGAACTGGACATGGAACAACAGACTGGTTCCAAATAGGAAAAGGAGTACATCAAGGCTATATATTATCACTCTGCTTATTTAACTAATATGCAGAGTACATCATGAGAAATGCTGGACTGGTGAAAGCACAAGTTGGAATCAAGATTGCTGGGATAAATATCAATAACATCAGATATGCAGATGATACCACCCTTATGGCAGAAGTGGAGAAGGACTAAAGAGTCTTGATGAGAAATGAAAGAGGAGAATGAAAAAGTTGGCTTAAAGCTCAACATTCAGAAAACTAAGATCATGGCATCTGGTCCCATCACCTCATGGCAAATAGATGGGGAAACAGTGGAAAGAGTGGCTGACTTTATTTTTTGGGGCTCCAAAATCACTGCAGATGGTGACTGCAGCCATGAAATTAAAAGACGCTTACTCCTTGGAAGGAAAGTTATGACCAACCTAGACAGCATATTAAAAAGCAGAGATATTACTTTGTCAACAAAGGTCCATCTAGTCAAGGCTATAGTTTTTCCAGTAGTCATGTATAGATGTGAGGGTTGGACTATAAAGAAAGCTGAGTGCCAAAGAGCTGAAGCTTTTCAACTGTGGTGTTGGAGAAGACTCTTTAGAGTCCATTGGACTGCAAGGAGGTCCAACCAGTCCATCCTAAAGGAGATCAGTCCTGGGTGTTCATTGGAAGGACTGATGTTGAAGCTGAAACTCCAATTCTTTGGCCACCCAATGTGAAGAGCTGACTCATTTGAGAAGACCCTGATGCTGGGAAAGGTTGAGGGCAAGAGGAGAAGGGGACGACAGAGGATGAGATGGTTGGATGGCATCACCGATTCAATGGACATGAGTTTTAGTAATCTCCGGGAGTTACACAGGGAGGCCTGGTGTGCTGCGGTTCATGGGTTTGCAAAGAGTCGGACTTGACTGAGCGACTGAACTGAACTGATCTTTATTTTCTCCACGTTTATAAGTCAGGTGGCTGGTTGTGGTATGCTTTTCATGGTATATCTGCTTAGCTTCTCAAACTAAACTATGTCTTTGCTTTCACACTTGCATTTATTTTAATGTTTGTTTTTATTAAAGCTGTCTGGTGTTAACTTTGTTGATAAGAATTTATATGCTTTTTGAGAATTAATGTAGATGATCACATCCATTGTATCCTATTTTACAAGCAGCCGTGGCTTATCCTTAGTGACTTTATGGATACAAAACTTGCCTCAGAAGAGATTGCTTGGGAATTCATCTATATTCCTGTCTGTCTCTTTCTCACCTCAAGGAATAAAATATTTAGATAGCTTACCAAATTACATACTGATTTAAGTCACAAGACCTTGATCTATTTTTACTTGCAGATATCTGTATTTCCAGAGGTGCCATTTTGCTTCCTAAAATCTTGTTCTCCTGATTAAATCCATCATACCCCCTACTCCTTATCTTTCAATTCCCTAATTATTACAATTCTGAGAAAATATGATTTGCCAGACTAGTATAAAGATGTGCTTTTGTGTTTCAGCATATCCTTATAAGATATCTTTTTGTCTATTTAACTGTCATTTTCTATTTTAGATCCTTAGTAAGTCAAATGCATTAACAATTAATCCAGGTTGGTTAGCTTTCACTGTAAATACATGACTATTGAATTCTCTGTATCTTCAGAATCAACTGGCCTCTAGGGATACATGAAACCTGAAAAACAATATGATATTCACTGTCTATAACCTTTCTGCTTCACTTACTCTCTTTGTATGGGGGAAAGGAATGAAGAGAATTTTAGAGGAAGAATAAGATTTCTCTGTCTGTTCAGCACTTGATGCATTTCCTCATAAAATTCTCGTAATGATCCTAAAAACATCTATCACTATCTCCACTGTCTAGATGAGTTAGTTAAAATTTGTGTTGTGCTAAGTTGCTTCAGTTGTGACCAACTTTGTGCGACCCTATGGACTACAGCCCACCAGGCTCCTCTGTCCAGGCAAGAAGACTGGAGTGGATTGCCATGCCCTCCTTCAAGGGAAGTTAGTTAAAATTTGGAGAAGTTAAATATCAGGCTCCAGATCTTATAGCTGATAAGACACCATCAGGATTTAAGTCTAGGTCTCCTGACTCCATAGTCTTCACCTTCTCACTAATCAGATTTCTTTCATAATTTTGCATTCTAGGTCACCTTGTATTTTCATTATTTATATGTATATTATTTCTCCTTTTTAGATCAATGATTCTCAAAGCATGACTCCTAGAGTATCAGCATCAAATTCACCCAGGCTGTGAGTTTGAGTACTGATTTTTGGTCTTAGAGCCATCGAATTGTAAAATCTTAGCAGAGGACAGAATCTGTCTTACTAATATGAGTCCCAAATAAATCTAATGTACAGTATAATTTAAAACCACCCTTCTAAGAGCCATGTTTGATATATCTATTCATTTTCTACATTTCCCAGGTTAGTGTCAGATAGTTGGTGCTCAGTAAGTAAATTTCATATCAGATTCTGAACATATTTTAGAATCCTTGAGTAAGAAGTTTAATTTTCTTTTATATTAAATCAATCAAGTAATTGTCCATGACATTAGCTACCAGAACTCTCCTATAATTCCTTTAATTACTGTAGCCTTTTGGGTTCTAGAAGGCAATGTAGAGAACATAGAAGACTAGATTATAGAATTTTCCGAAAGCATATGGACCAATTAATACCATTTGATGTAAAAAAAACAGCAATGTGAATATCTCAAGTCTAGTTTAATGAATAGCTTTATAAAGAATTATATGTTTGGTAGGCCCTATTGATAGTGTCCACCTTTCTGTTATTTTCTTTGTCACCTTTCTCTTCACCATAAAAAAAAAACAAAAACATTAACCCCATGAGATATTGTTAAGGGATATGGGAATAGATAGGATTTTATTAGGAAAAATAGGAGGTAAAAGTCTAAAAATGTTTTAGAAGCTTAAAAAAGCTTTGAATACAAACATGTTTCTGTTCAGGAATCTTTTCTTGATATCTTTGAAGCTTCAGAATTTTTTAAATGACCAGTGGACACTGAAAACGCTCCACTAGTTTTTAGGCTTTCTGTATGTCATGACACCATGGGACTCATTTGGATTTCACTCCATATATTGAATTAATTGATTCAGTAAGTGTAAAATTACATATCAGCTTTGGAAAAGTTAAACTGAAAAGTACTCTGTGATTTATGAAAATGCTCATTTTTGAAAAACTATTTGGTCTAATGGGTGAGGTCCATGGTGTCTCCACCAAGAGATCAAAGATGTCTTAAGATGAGCCTATTGTAGTCTCTTATAGATTCTTCTAATCCTTTTTTTTTTTGGCCATGCTGCATGACATATGAGGTATTAGTCCCTCCACCAGGTATCAGACTCCTGCCCCTGCAGTGGAAACATGGAGTCTTAACCAGAGGACCACCAGGGAAGTCCCCTTGACTCTTCCAATTCTTATGCAGAGGACCAATAAGCTCTTCCAAATCCAGATGATCATGCATTCCATATTAAGGCCCTCTCAAATCCATGTGTCCATAGATGCAGTTATTTTCTGTCATTCACAGAACAGAATAATGGAATCAGTTATTTTTCTAACATATTCCTTTGCTATTATGTTTGGTTCATAAGAGAGTAGTATTAGAATATAGGGAAAAATTCCATTATTATATCTTATAGATATACTCATTGCAGTGCTTACCACATAGTCTTCTAATAATTTGTTAATCATTTCTTCTTAACATATTTTGAACATATGTTAAATTCACTTCAGGGTGTCTGGATGACATTTTTCCACTATCAGATATAAAAATAGGCAATTATAAATAGATTTCAAGCAATTCTAAAAGTTAAGAGAGTACTGAAGTTCAGTTCACAATTTATATGTGATTGTATGTAAAGTCATATGCATCCGACCCTCACCTTTACATTTTCCTAAAGAAAAAGTGAACTTATCTAACTTTATCTGTTTAATTGTAAAGAGTGTTTGCTTTAGCAAATAAACAGACAGATATTCATGGAAATGTCTTGAGAAAAAAGAGCCATGAAAACAATTGAGGAGAATTTCCTATTATTAAGCTGTTGGTATTTTATAGCTTTCTGACCTAGAATATTTCTAGAATATGATGATGACTGTACTTATTCTACAATTGTACATTTCCTACAGGATTTTCTTTGCCTGCTTACACTGTGGTAGCTAGAAAAGCAAAACACTTTCTTTTTTAGCCACCCTTGCAAAGTAGAGTGTCAGTGTGATATATATTCTGGTTAATGAGATGTCAGTGAAGCCTGTTGGGACTGCTAAGAAAGTTTTGCTTCTTGATGTAAGCAGCATATGTCACCCAACCTCTCTCTCTTTCATTCCTTCTCAAGTTCACTCATCATGGTGGGATCTTCAGAAGCTCCCTTGCAGGAAGGAAGGATCAGAAAAGGAAAGAGCAAGAGAATCAGTGACATCAGCACTCTTTTTATTGGTGATCTAATGTCAGAAGTTCTATAACCATAGATTTGGAGTTTTTTTTTAAGAAGAGGAAGGGAGGAAAAAATATTTCTGTGATTTATATAAGCCACTGTACTTCGGTGTTCTGTTACTTATAGCCAGATGCGTTATGAGTCATGCATTTAACCCTTATGTCAGGTAGGAGATGTATTTGGACATCATCATAGATTTTTCTTCTAACACTTGAGAATTTCGTCAACTTGTAAGACTTTTCCTTATATTTAGAATTCATATAACCTGTAAAGAAACATATCTATCCAGGATAGGAAAACAGAATGACTTAGAAAATGATCAAATGTTTGGGGTAGTTTTGCATTCTATTCTTAGAAGAAAATGGAGGTACAAATTATAATAACAGCAGAGGAAATAGAATATATTTTTAAAGTAACTTATTAATGATAGACATAAGTTGGCATTCTGATTATGCTGAAAGTTATTTCTTTTTTTAAATTTTTATTTTATTTTTTTTGAAAGTTATTTCTTAAAGTGGTACAGTGTATATGTTTTTAATTTATGTATACTAAATGCAGGGGAGTATCCAGGATAAGATTCTGAAACAGCAAAGAGACTTTATTGGAAAGCGAGTGAAATCCAAATAAAGTCTTCAGGTTAGTTAATGGTAAGCCATTGATGTTAATATTTCACTCTAACCAATTCTCAGTTATGTAAGACATTAACATTAAGGGAAACTAAATAAAGGGCCTATGGAAAACTCTTTGTCAACACTTCTCTAAATATAAAATACTGTTTCAAAAATTTTTAATGTATTAAAATTATGTATACATGTAAAAGTATGTACATTTTCCCTCTGTGGATAATACAAAAGTTCAAGCTATTCATGCATATCCACTAGAACTATTGTAACAGAGGTGGTGAACTTGACTTGTTACATTTTGGTAAAAGGACCACTCCTAGTGCTAGAGAACTTATGTGTTTCATTCAGGAGAGAATACGAGGAATATTTTTCAATAGACACATTCATTTTGTGAGAAGAAGCCTTGGGTAATACTTACTCATGTGATCTTTGTTCCTCAACCACAGTTTCAGTAACAGTTGTCACCATGAGTTCACCCTCCCGTGTGGTTTGGTGTTGTGATAGCAAGACTGTTAGGCAGCCTCCTTGGAAACTTCTGCTTATCATCCTTCCTTAAGCTGGCAGGAACAGCCTTTAGTGCCCACATCACTTCCACACTGAAATGTTCACGCCACTGCCCTGTGGCAAGGACAGTGGCCCCCCTGTGCATGCTGGCTGCTGTGACTTGTATTGAGTTTTATGTGTGCAGATAGTTTTCAAGAGAATAACACATTCTTCTCCAATATTGAATGGATTCAATTTGTGTTCCTGCTGTTAGAAATCTATTCCCCATGCTCCTCGGTTGACTGCTTTTTGATTTAGGTATCATCAGGAGTGGCTTAGTGAGGGTTATCCTAACATAGGCTCGCTTTCAGGAAAATCAGGTTTCGTGGTTTACCGCATTCATGCCCTTTTCAATATTCACTTCAGTTCAGTCGCTCAGTCGTGTCCGACTCTTTGCAACCCCATGAACCGCAGCACACCAGGCCTCCCTGTGCATCACCAACTCCCGGAGTCCACCCAAACCCATGTCCATTGAGTCGGTGATGCCATCCAACCATCTCATCCTCTGCTGTCCCCTTCTCCTCCTGCCCTCAATCTTTCCCAGCATCAGGGTCTTTTCCAATGAGTCAGCTCTTCGTATGAGGTGGCCAAAGTATTGGAGTTTCAGCTTCAACGTCAGTCCTTCCAATGAACACCCAGGACTGATCATGCCCTTTTCAATATTATGGTACTGTTAAATAAGCATTATAAAATGAATTTTAATGATTTACCCCTAATTCCTTGCCTTAAACCACTAAGAATGTTTTTTCTTCACTTTTCCTTTCAATCACTTATCACATGTCTACAGCTTTCATAATTTTAACAGTCATGCCAGGGAAATATTCTTTATTTAAAAGCAAATAATTTCATTTTGTGAGTTCATCATCTGTATGATTTTAATTGATGCAGTCTGCTTCATTAGTTTAATATATCATCATTTAATTATATTCAACATATAGTTTATTATTATATTATTTCTTCTATATGGATTATGGTACTGAATGTCTGTTATGAGTTGAATTGCGTTCCTCCCCAAATTCACATGTCTAATTCCTAACCCCCAGTACCTCAGAATGTGACCTTATTTGGAAATAAATTTGCTGCAGATATAATAAGTTAAGATGAGGTCACTGGGGTGGGCCCTAATCCAATGTGATTGATGTCCTTATAGAGAAAGGACAATTAGACATAGAGATCCACACATGCACAGAAAGAACCCCAGGAAGAACCCCATGTGAAGATGAAGACAGATCATGGTGATGCTTCTACAAGCTGTGAATTTTTAAAGATTGTCACCTATGTATCAGAAACTACAGGAGAGGCATGGCACAGATTCTTTCTGATAGCCCTCAGAAGAAATTCACCCTGCAGAGACCTTGATTTGAGACTTCTGGCCACTAGAATTGAGAGGCGATAAACTTCTGTTGTTAAAGTCACCCAGTATGTGGTATTTTAGTCATAATAAGCTAATATAATGTCTTTGAAATATCTTATGTGATCAGTGTATATCATTTTTGCTTTTGGCTCAGTGCCTATATTCATACTTTCTTACTCAGAATAATTTTCTGTTAAGCTTCCCTAGTTATAGAGTAGACACAACTTATAAATCATATATATATTTTCATATATACATGAATATATGTCTTTATACATAAATATGTAAATTTGCATACAATGTATCTTTAAAAAACATGTGTATGGACATGTTCAGACTGTGGCACAATTGCACACATTTCACATGCTAGCAAAGTAATGCTCAGAATCCTTTAAGCTAGGCTTCAACAGTATGTAAACTGAGAAGTTCCAGATGTACAAGCTGGATTTAGAAAAGGCAGAGGAACCAGAGATCAAATTGCCAGCGTTCGTTGGATCATAGAAAAGGCTAGAAAATTCCAGAAAAACATCAGCTTCTTCAGTGACTACGCTAAAGCCTTTGACTCTAGAGATCACAACAAACTGTGGAAAATTTTTAAAGAGATGGGAATACCAGGCCACCTTACCTGCCTCCTGAAAAACCTGTATGCAGGTAAAAAACAGCAGTTAGAACTGGACATGGAAAAACAGACTGGTTCTATTGGGAAAGGAGTACGTCAAGGCTGTATATTGTCACCCTACTTATTTAACTTAATATGCAGAGTACATCATGAGAAATGCTGGGCTGGAAGAAGCACAAGCTGGAATCAAGATTGCCGGGAAAAATATCAGTAACCTCAGATATGCAGATGACACCACCCTTACGGCAGATAGTGAAGAAGAACTAAAGAGCCTCTTGATGAAAGTGAAAGAGGAGAGTGAAAAAGCTGGCTTAAAACTCAGCATTCAAGAAACTAAGATCATGGCATCCAGTCCTATCACTTCATGGCAAATAGGTAGGGAAACAATGGAAAGAGTGACAGACTTTGTTTTCTTGGGCTCAAAAATCACTGCAGATGGTGACTGCAGCCTTGAAATTAAAAGAGACTTGCTTCTTGGAAGAGAAACTATAACAAACCTAGACAGTATATGAAAAAGAAGAAACATTATTTTGCCTGAAAAGGTCCATATAGTCAAAGCTATAGTTTTTCTAATAGTCATATACGGATGTGAGAACTGGACAATAAAAAAACCTGAGCCCTGAAGAACTGATGCTTTTGAACTGTGGTGTTGGAGAAGACTCTTAAGAGTCCCTTGGACTGCAAGGAGATCCAACCCGTCCTCCTAAAGGAGATCAGTCCTGAATATTCATTGGAAGAACTGATGCTGAAGCTGAAACTGCAATACTTTGGCCATCTGATGTGAAGAGCTGACTCATTGGAAAAGACTCTGATACTGGGAAAATTTAAAGGTAGGAGAAGGGGACGACAGAGGATGAGATGGTTCAATGGCATCACAGACTCTAGGTACATGAGTTTGAGCCAACGCTAGGAAGTGGTGAAGGACAAGGAGGCCTGGCATGCTGCAGTCCAGGGAGGCACAAAGAATCAGACATGACTGAGCGAATGAACAGCAATGGCTGCAGTGTCAACGGCCACTATTCTATTAATTAAAATTAATGACAGCATAAGAATATCCTCTCATAAGCATCTCTCTCAAATATTAACTTATTATTTTGAATGCTTTATATTTAATTATTTGTTTCAATAGCATTATGAATTTATGGACCTTTCATAGTTTCAACTACCTTTAATAATTATTTTTAATTTTTAAATGATTTAATTTGATCAGGAGTAGGCCTCAACAGGCAACAGCTGCTAATGGCTGATTTTGCTTTCTAGCAGTGTCCTTGTCATTCCTGAAAGCAGTCTTAACATGTAACAAGTGGAAGTTACAGACCTAATCTGAATTTTCCTACCTCAGGAAATGGAGTTATCCCCCTTCCCTTTTGGTGGAGAATGTCCTTAGAGGGGTAGTTCAGAGCTCGTGTTGAACTCATTAGCTTTGGTGGTTAAATGCTAGTGTTGCTACAGTTGTTTGTCCAGTTTTGTGCATAAAAATGAAAAGGTGGTTTTTTTATGTGATCACAAGTTCACATCTATCTTTCTGTCTTTGCATTCGACATATATTCCTCAAAACTATTTTTGTCTTTGCTTTGAAGTCTGATAGGCTATTCAGCTTTTGACTTCAGTTACAGTAAGTCAATTCAGTCAGGAGCTGTGCACCAAATGGATGGTAGAGGATGTCCTAGAGGTGTGGCTGTTTGGATTCTAACTTAAGCAGAAAGGATTAATATACGGATCTCAGGTTAGTTTGGAGAATTGACAGGAAGGCTGAACAAGCCGGCATGGAACTCCCAGGAAGCACAGGAACATCATGCAGCAGAATGGAAATACCTTCTTGATCATCACAGGTGTACCCCTTTGCTATGAAGAAGACTAGAGAATCTTGTCATATAATTCTCCTAAGATATGCCCACAGAGTGCAGGAGAGTGCTGAGTTATATGCCAAAATGTGGCTGGGCCATCAGATGAATATCTACTGTAAGAACAGAAAGCATTCGGAGGCTATCAAAATGAACTAAGTGAGAAGTCAGCTTTACCCAAGAAAAGGATAGTGGACAAGGAGAAAAGAAGTGGATAAAGAGCAAAAGAAATCAAAGCTATCTGATTATGTTAGAAACGCTTCAAGGAATTATGAGACAAAATGACATTCTCAAACATGGTATTAATATATTGGATCACATTTTTCTTCTATTTTTCTTCTTTGTAAGACCTAGCAGGTCATAGACTCAGGAAAACATCACTCTCCTGTTGATCAAAATAATAATATTAACATGATGATGAAAAGTACATGGTCAAGGTATGGTATGTTTTAGCTCAATACCTACAAATTTTCTTTTATGAAAAGTTATGGTAATTTGTTGAGAAACTGGGAAATAGCGAAAGACAGTGAAGCTTGGCGTGCTACAGTCCACGGGGTCACAAAGAGTCAGACATGACTGAATGACTGAACAACAACAATAACATGATAATTTGTTGAAAAACAGTATATATTAACTGATGATGCATTGTTTTCCTTGAATTCAGGATTTATTTAAAAATAAGAACAGAACAAGCAATGGTGTAGCAATGCTATCATTGTTATCAATAGGGAGCAGGAGAGAAGGAGTAAAATGATCGGAAGGTTATAAAACTGTTAAATCTGGCTGGGATTCCAGTGACTTAAAATAGTGCACTGAAGTTCAGGACAGAAGACTGAGATAGAGTTTGGCATCTGGGTATATTATAGTCACATTTAAAATGATGCATTTAGATAAGATTATTAAGAGAGAGTTCAAAGTCAAAGATTAATGTTTGTTATATTTAGGAGAAAGAAAAGGAAATAGGAAATAATAAACATGGCAAAAAAGATCATTTCACTTTTCCCCTTAAGAGCCAGAGAAACATCTCATTAAAGGAGAATCAATATGGTTCTCCACTTTACAATCACACCATATATAATTTATAGATAGATTAACATTTTGGTGGGCTTCCCAAGTGGCTTAGATGGTAAAGAATCTGCCTGCAATGCAGGAGATGCTGGCTCAATCCCTGAGTTGGGAAGATCCTCTGGAGAAGGAAATGGCAACTTCCTCCAGTATTCTTGCCTGGGAAATCCAATGGACAGAGGAGAGTCATACATGACTTAGCAACTAAGTAACGACAACACAGATTTTAGTAAACTAATTGGTATACAATTATCAAAGCACTTTGAAATCTAAGATCATGAACAGAAGGAGTGGGCATCTTCTAGGGTACATGATGAAGTGCTTTAAGGGCAGAGAGTTTGGAATTAGAAAATCCTAGGATTGAATCCTGATTCCATCACTTATGAACTCGGGTGAGTTGCTGAAATTTTGTAAGCCTCATTTTCCCACATCTCTCAAGGTATTGTACAATCTTTCAAATGTATTCTGTTATCTGACACATTTGTTATGTCACCTTACCACCCACATTTATTTGGCAATTTATATTTGGATATAATAGAAATAGATCTGACTGATGGTTCACAAATTACCACTAAAATAGTCTTGCTTGTGGAGCTGTTATGTAAGATGTGACTGTGTATTGTTTGGTATGCAGATATTTTCATTTCCATTCCTTCCCTATGAAGCTTTAATATTCCCACAGTCAAGGCCTACAGTCTAAAAAAATGAACATGGAAGCAATAATCAAACCCTGTAGAGAGATAAAATTCACAGGCCTGAAGAAAATGAAATTGACTCCATCTTGTATATGTTCGTTTACTCAGTTTCCAGGAGTTTTGTGGTTATTGGGGAATTTAGAATGTCTTTGCTCTCATCAAATGAATGTTTTCTTTAAAACTAGTACAATGGGAAAAGGAAGAAAGCAGAGATGATTTAGAGCCCCAGAAAACAAGAGACAATGAAACTTAATCACGTGTGCTTGTTTGTATGTTTGTGTGTGTGTGCATGCACATGCAAGCTGGAGGAGAGAGAAAGCTGTTGGAAATAAGTTTGAAAAATATTTTAATTTTCTAAAATAACCTTTAGTGTTTCCATCTTAAAGCTATGCATTGTATGCAGGGCCTTTCAAATAGCAACCCGAGAATAAGAGACATGCGCAATCAGAATTAGTATGGGAATTGACCTTTGCCAAAAAATTTCAAAGTAGTTTTTTAATGTCATTGATTTCCTTTTGTGAGAGCTATATAAATTGTCACCACCACACCCCACCCAATATACCTTCTGTCTGCACTGGACTTCTGTTAGTTTTTCTAATGTTTCACAATCCTTCTGTATCAGAGCTGTCCCTGCTGTCTGAAAGGACCTTTTCCTACCCCATCAGGTTATATCATTAATTCATACATATTCTTTTTCAAGATATTCAATAGTTTATAGTGATTAAAATCAAGGCCAAGAGG
This sequence comes from Cervus canadensis, assembly GCF_019320065.1. Taxonomy (NCBI): domain Eukaryota; kingdom Metazoa; phylum Chordata; class Mammalia; order Artiodactyla; family Cervidae; genus Cervus; species Cervus canadensis. The sequence goes on along the minus strand of NC_057399.1, from coordinate 39,730,614 downwards.
GATTTCAACAGGTTTAGGGTTAAGTAAAAGGAATGTGATTTCCCAGTAAGGAGATTGGAAATTTGATTGACATTTAGATCAGAGCACAGAGAACAAGATTCAAGTAGACCTTGTCCCAGCCAGATATTAGAGACCACTTGAAAGGAGGCATCATACTCAGGAGAAACTTCAATATACTAGCATCATCTAGAATTGCAATAAGCATTGCACTAGAATGAAATAAGCATTCTTCTATCAGGGAGGAAGCATCATTGAAAATACCATCCTTCAGAATCTAATCATAGATATATTAAAAACCTGCAGTCAAGGGCAAGAGGTTTATAGGATTCCCCAAAGACCTCAGCTCCTCTTATTGGCATTTCACCCTGTGCATAAGCTTCATCAAGCCCTGCTTCATGTCTTTGCTTCTTAGATTTTAGATAAATGGGTTTAGCATTGAAGTCAGTATGTTACAGACATTATAGACAACTTTTGCTCTTTTATCCATAACAGTATAGTTGGATAGGAGCTGGAAATAGACATAGCTGATGTTTCCAGAAAACAGGGTTACCACCATGAGATGAGGGCTGCAGGTGGAACATGCTTTGTGCATCCCAGCAACTAAAGGGATCTGCAGAATAGGTGAGAATTCTCAAATAAGAGATGATGATGCATGAAAAGGGGGTCATTATGACCACCAATTCTTCTGTCATTACTGTGATTTTTTTTTTAACAAAATGGGAAGAATGGGACAATTTTAGCATTGACTGATCATCACAGAAAAAGTGGTGAATGGCATTAGAGGCACATAAGGTGAATTAGTTGGTCAGGAGAATGTGGAGGAAGGAGTGGAGATGTGGAAAGCAGATGGAGACGACCAGAGCAGAACACAGCCTCTGTGGTTCATGATGGTGATATAGCTGAAGGGATTACAGATGGCCACATAGTGGTCAATGGCCATGGATGCCATACATATTCTTTATATTGCACTTTAAATATCTCTTCCTTGAAAAATCTTCTGGTCCAAACAGATTACGTCACTGTTCTTTGTTATTAATTTTAGACTGTGTCCTTTTCATTCATATCACAGAACTTAGTATCTTATCACATATTATATCACATCACAGAATTTAGTAAGGCATTTTGCACAAAGTAGGCATTTAATGATTACTTGCTCAATGAACAAAGAAAATATAAGTGATGCTTATATCTGACCACTCAGATGACTTATGATCTTGCTGGACCACTTGGATTCCATAAAATAATATTTTTTCTATCATGTGAATGGTTTTAACACTTGATCCTGAGTCGTTAATGCCACATCCATCCTCTTCTGTTTAGTTCCTTATTCTATATTTGCAATGATAGGAAGTTGACAATGAGTGTCAAATTAAAATTCATGAACAGGTCAACTCCCAATATGGACCATCAATTTTAGTACCCAATATTCAACTTCCATGAAACTGTAAAAAATAAACAACAAAAAACTCCAAATTCCAGAAATCAACATGTTTTTAAAAAGAAAGAAAAACATTTTCAGTTATCTTTCTGAAGTGTGCAGTTTTTTCTTTTTACCAGCATCTGATCTATTTTTAAAACTACTTGATGAACAAAAAAAATCACCTTTTTTTTCAAATTTGCTAAAAATGACTAGGAGTGGAATTATTAACAGTAAAATGATGTCATTTCTTAGTCACTCAGCTTGCTTGCTTTTTTAAAGAAATGCTACCTTAAGATCTCTGCACCTGAAAGGAAAAAAGAGAGATTAGGTACACATTTGCTATTTTTTTTCAGTAGAAATGGAAGAGGTGTTATATGTCTGTCCTCTCATAAATACTTTAAGAATTATTTTTAATGATATAAATCATAGGAACAAGTTAAAGAGAGCAGGAAGTATCAAAATAAGCTAAACTTAAAAGCCAGCCACTTGTGTGATCATTTAAAGTCAACAGCAACTCAGATGCAATACACTCTCATGCATAGGAAAAAACATCAGGTTTTAAAGACGGAGATATAGGTAATATCCCACTACCTCCTGTTGACCTTCAAATTCATGTAGTAAGGCATACATGTAGTTTGAGACTTGATAAGTTTTTATTTTTACTATAAAACTTCTACCAGTCCCCCCATTTAAAGGCACAATATTGAAAAAGTATCTGCAGAGAAATAAAATCTTCTCAGCATTATGCAAATTTTAGATTCATTTTGCCCCTCAGATTCAAGGAAAAGTAATAATACACCATTGAAATAAATGTAAAAAATCTCTCATAGAAACAAAACAAGCAAAATAAAAACAACTTCCAGCTAAATATGAAAAGTAGAGGTAAATTATAAAGGTTTGGCCAAGGTCATACTGGAAATCTCTATCCAGAGGTTATCCAGAGGCGCTTCTGTTCTGCTTATTTTCTATTGTTTCCATTTTCTTTTTTCTTCTTTAAAAAACATTGTGTAAAAATGCAAGCTTGAAGCTCGTTGTAAATTAAATACTTACATTTCTATTATAAAGTCCACATTTAAAATTTACTAATAAGCTTACATTAAAGCTAACAAAGCAGGAAGTATACACAATTAAAAACCTCATTATAGGGACTTCCCTGGAAGTCCAGTGGTTAAGATTTAACCTTCCAATTCAGGGGGTGAGAGTTCAATCCCTGGTTGGTGAGCAAAGATCTCACATGCCTTGTGGCCAAAAAACTGAAACAGAAAAGAGAAACAATATTGTAACAAATTCAGTAATGATTTTAAAAATGGTCCACATCAAAAAACATGTCAACAAAACAAAATATACATTATGGACAATGGACAACTAATTATTAAATGCTTATGATTTCAGAGATATCTAAGCTAAGAAAGTGACTTGTTGTTCTATATACATTATATTCTTTGGGGCAGCTATGTCAATATGTGATAGAACAGTGATTGACAGTAAAGATTTACTTTAATTGTAAGGTAAAAAGTCACTAAGTTTTGTTGACTTCGTATTTACATTTTAATTTTCAGTGGTGTCTACATTTTTATCTCAAGATGAACTGTATATAATTTTGGTATCAAGTTAAGTAAAATGTTAAAAATCATGTTTTGGTGAGTCTGTAGTCTAGCATGGGACCCTAATTTTGATGTATATTGTTTGAGTTGGTGTGCAGGAAAGAGATAGGCTACCCACTCCAGTATTCTTGGGCTTTCCTGGTGGCTCAGCTGGTAAAGAATCCGTCTGCAATGTGGATGACCTGGGTTCGATTCCTGAGTTGGGAAGATCCCCTGGAGGAGGGCACGGCAACCCACTCCAGTATTCATTCTGGAGAATCCCATGGACAGAGGAGCCTGGCAGGCTATAGTCCATGGGGTCACAAAGAGTTGGATATGACTGTGTGACTTTTACTCACAGGAAAGAGATCATTCTTGGCAAGGGAAGAACATGACTATGTGCTAAGGATTGGAATTAAAGGGGATAACTGATCAAACTAGAAATAAAGGTAGAAACACCAAGAAACTTGAGAGATTTTAAAATCCTGAGTATAGAGTGGAAGTGGTAGCAGTGTGGTGGTTAAGGCATTGTTGTAGAAAATATAGTTACAAAAGTGAATAGTTCAAATTCCCTAGTCTTAGAGAAGCTTAGGATTTACTAAGCATAGAAAGGCAAAAATATACTACAATATTATGGATGAATCAAGAAAGGTGGAAGAGAATGGATGACATTGGGGAATGGGTTATTTATTGAAATATTTTCTTGGCTGCAGTTAAGGATATGAGGGGCTACTTTGAGATTTCACACTAGAACATAGTTGGTGGTAGCCCATTTCACTAAGATGAATCTGGAATACAGACAGCCCATGTTATGTTATGGTAAAACGATTGGTTAGATCACATGCTTAGAATATTTTTTGTAGAATTTTGATGGTCCTACTTAATTGCTGAAAGTGAGTTGATTACAAACAGAATGGGCGTAAAGAATGGTTTCAAGAAAATGATGTAAAAGCTTGATGGATGACTAATGAAAATGTATAGTAAGAGAGACCTAGGTTTATGGAGAGAAAATTATTTTTTCCTATAAAAGTTCCTGAAGAAAAGTTACATGACAACATATTGTAGTACTGGTCAGCAGTAGTTTTAGCCCAAGTGCCATGGAGAGTAATTATGCTTCAGCAGTTTCAGTACAGCTCGTTTACCAGTGTCAGTGTTGGGAAGTGGTATGAAATGGTGGAAAATGAAAGACTTGGATGTCAAACAGATACAGGTTTGAGAGCAGTTCTGCCACCCAGTGGTTAAGTAGGAATTAGGTAAGAAAAAGATTTGCTTGGCCTTGGCCCAGGTTATACAGGGGTAGACTGGTAGTAACCTTTATTCTAGAGAGTGATGTAAATGATATAGTTCTGTGGATAGTTTAACACTGTATTTAGTGTTCAAGCATTTCATGGTTTATATTCTTCTCACATTGCTCTGAAGTTCCACGTACACAGATGGAGAGTAAGACATACTTTAAACTTGCTACTTCAGTGTTTTATAGTTTGCAGGTAAATATTTTATATATTAAAAGCTTAGCCCAAGTCACTGCAAAGGAGCTTGGGAAATGCAGCCCAGGACACTCTCAAGAAAAGGAGGTTATGGGTTTTGTTTAGTGCATAAAGTCACAGGCAGTAGTGACATTTTTCTCATGTTTTTGTTGCTTTCTGATCACCAAATATACCTTTTCATCTCCTTGTCAGACATGAACACGTTTTCACGTCCTAGGAGATGATAAACTGAAGGTGAAGTGAGTGTGTGTAGAATGTTTGCATCCATCTCAAAGTTTAAGATGTCTTGAAGAGGCGTGATTCTGTTCATTTAATAAGGTTGCATTTCCTTGTAGTCTGGTGACCCTCTCAGTTCAGTTCAGTTCAGTTGCTCAGTCGTGTCTGACTTTTTGTGACCCCGTGAACCACAGCACACCAGGCCTCCCTGTCCATCATCAACTCCCAGAGTTTACCCAAACCCATGTCCATTGTGTCAGTGATGCCATCCAACCATCTCATCCTCTAGTCAATCAAATAAGCTTTTTGTCCTCATCCTCCATAATGCAAACTCCTGATTTATAATGATAGAGTAAGCACAGGATTATTGCAAGTACATAAATACGCACATACTTATGTACACATACAAGAGTGTGAAACATACAGCAGTCACATGTTTATACCAGTGGTGGAAACGCCTTGGGCAGGCAGTGGAAAAGCCTCCAGCCTTGGCAGTGAAGTCATTTCCTTGACGAGATGTAGCATATACTTTGTGGGAGTCTCCAGCTTCTAGAAAATTTATCCTTGTCTGTTTTCCACCATGAACACATAAGTTGACAATTGAAGAGTGAGGCACTTTGGGGGCTTATGCATCCTGCTTCTTCTGGTATTGAAGAAGTTCAGTTGAATTCTTGAACTGCTTGAAGTTCAAGGATTGTTTTATAGATCAAACAGTCAAAGGAAGTTCTAGACTTTATTTTTCTCCCAGAGCATTTACTCAAAAGCATTTTAGACATCCATTCCATTTGATTCCAGTCACCTCCATATAAAGTTCTTTCCTAGATTAATTTTTATTATCCTGCTTTATTTCTTCACTTCCTTCTCTGAATCCTGTCTCTTATTAGTTAATTGATGGCTATCATCTAAAATCACATGGATGGGCTTGGTAGGCTACACTCTGCAGGCCTGTGCTTGCCTGAAGAAAGAACCCTGAGTCAGCAATGGGGACATCAGTGGTTTAAAGGATTTGGGAAGCTTACAAGTCTGAGTCAAGGTCCTGAAGCATCAGATAGTGGGGCAGAACAGTCTTCATTGTGGGGCAGAGGAAGGTTAGCAATGATGGGGGAATTGCTTACTGTTTACCAGGGAAACCAGCAGAGGGGCATGCTCCTCAACTCCCTGATAAACATAGTAGAGAGTTCTGGTCTAAAGCTAGAACAATCATTAGCTGAGGCCTGGCGCAAGTATGTAGGAATGTCAGTCACATGAGTAGGGTGTAGGTGAAGCAGGTGCTGGTGGAGCAGAGTGCATGAAAACAGCCTTGAGTGGTGTGACCAAATAGTCGTCTACCTTTTGTCTGTCTTTGCCACAGAAATGAGTTCCCTTATAAAATTGAGAAGTCTTAATGAGTCTTTGCTGCTCAAAATTCTAGTCTTCATTCCTACTCTGGAATTCTCAGAAGCAGTAACACCCTGTGAGAGTACCAATTTTTGGCCACATTCTAGTCCCCTTTATTTCTGTTCGCAAAACAGAAATTCCTTGCCTGATTCCTTGGGCTTCCCTGATAGCTCAGTTGGTAAAGAATCCATCTGCAATGCAGGAGACCCCTGTTCAATTCCTGGGCTGGGAAGATCCGCTGGAGAAGGGATAGGCTACCCACTCCTGTATTATTGGGCTTCCCTTGTGGTTCAGCTGGTAAGGAATCCTCCTGCAATGTGAGAGTCCTGGGTTCAATCCCTGGATTGGGACGATCTCCTGGAGAAGGGAAAGGCTACTCACTTCAGTATTCTGGCCTAGAGAATTCCGTGGACTGTATAATCCATGGGGTCCCAAAGAGTTGGACGTGACGGAATGACTTCCACTTTCACTTTGTCTGACCTCACCTCTCTCTTTAACTACCTTGTTATAAAGAACAAGAAGCCAAGGGCAAGCACTAAAATGTAGTTCCTTCTAGTACCTTTTTGTAAAATTAGAGTCTTTATAGGCACAATTTGCCTTCCTAATCATAATAGGCAACATTTAATCACATGTTTTATTACTGCATAACATGAGTCTCTAAATTTTTGGCAAAATATATCATTGATTTACATTCAGTATCATGTATTTAAGTTTTGCTATGATAGTAACTCACTTCAAGTTGCATATTTTCTGTACTAGCTATATTAAGCTAAATTTCAGCAACAAATAACCCAAATTGTATAATGTAGGAAATGTAGCAAAATATATTTCTCACTTTTAATAGTTCAAAGCAGGTATTCTGATTGGACAGCCTTTTTCCCCTGTTCATTAATTTACAGACCCCAGCCTTTCTTTCTTGTAGAGATACCCATAGCAAAACCTTTTCATCATTTCCATCCAATCAGGAGAAAGAGAACTTGAAGGGATAGTCTCTTCTTAAGATCTTTGACCTGGAAAAAGCACATTACATACCCTTGTATTCCTTGGGACAGTTTCAGCCATATTACCAAAACTAGCTCCAAGAGTCGGAGAAGGAAATGGCACCCCATTCCAGTACTCTTGCCTGGAAAATCCCATGGATGGAGGAGCCTGGTAGGCTGCAGTCCATGGGGTCGCTGAAGGTTGGACACGACTGAGCACTTTCTCACTTTCATGCATTGGAGAAGGAAATGGCAACCCACTCCAGTGTTCTTGCCTGGAGAATCCCAGGGACAGGGAAGCCTGGTGGGCTGCAGTCTATGGGGTCACACAGAGTCGAACACAACTGAAGTGACTTAGCAGCAGCAGCTCCAAGAGTGACTGAAACATATGACCTAGCTTCTGAACAGAAAGAAAGGAAAGTGAATCTTGGGGAGCATCTAGCATCTTGCCACCCTCTCCCACATTCTCTGTGCTCCAGTGGCACAGACTTCCCTTCAGTTCCTTGGCAATGACATATTCCTCCTGTAATGGAGAATATGTCCTTTTCACTTCCCTCTCCCAAAGTGCTCTTCCTACTACTTCTATGCTTCTACTAACTCCCAGATCTGTGTTCTTGTTTTTCTTATGCAAGTCTCTGTCAGGTCACATTCTATTGTCTGTGTTCATTGTGGCAAGGGCCTTCACTTCTGTAATGCCACAACTGTCATCAAAGAGCTCTATTTTATTGTTCATGATTAAAACAGCATCAACTTTCCCGATATCTGAAACATCACTAGTTATTGAATGCTGAATAAATTAATGAATCAGTGAGTACGTGATACTCTAAAAGCTTATTGTTAGAATCAGTTGACAGAAATTATGTAAGAAGGAGGAGGAGGATGATGAGATGGTTAGATAGCATCACTGACTCAATGGACATGATTTTGAGCCAAGTCTGGGAGATAGTGAAGGACAGGGGAGCCTGGCTTGCTACAGTCTGTGGGGTCACAGTCAGACATGACTTAGTGAACAAACAACAATACCATGCCCTATTTTTAGTACCATTAGTGATGTGAGGAAGAGTGCTGGGTATATGTAGAAGTGGAAACAGATGTTTCTGAGATTAGTATTTCTGTGCACAGAATTATACAAATGATATTAAAAACAAGTTACTAAATATAGAGTGGGAAACAAACACAGCTGATGCTTTGCTATGTGATAATTAAGGATAGGGAAAGTAAAGCCAAACCAGAAATATTTAAGAAGGTATTGACTTAATCATCATTTTCAGTACTTTTGCCTGCTGAAGCCTTTTCTTAGACTGATTAAATAAATGTAAACATTATTGGCTTGAATCTTTTTCTTTGGTAGTTCCTTTACTAATATAAAAATGGTCAATACTATACAAAATGTCTGGGCAATGCTTTCATTACATTACAGAGTTTGTATATGAGAAAATGAAAGCACACTTATAATTCAGTGCTAGAGTGAATTGCAGTCCAGAGAAAATTTGTCTGAAATCAAGATTATGTTTCAATACAGTAAACCATTACAATTGTAATTACTAACTTTGGACTACATATTGACCTTATTAGACTAATTGCATATCATTTCTGTCTGGCAGCTGACAATTTGAAGTATCATTTATTTAACACTCTTAAATTCTATTTTGTCACCACTTTCTCATCTATGAACCTGCGGTTTGTATATATTGTTCTTACTAATGACATTGAGAATATATGTAATTTGGGGTCTTTAAGTGGATGAGAGCAAATATTAGGTTGGTGCAAACATTATTATGAATTTGGACTGTGAATTTGAAATATTATAACTAGGCTTAAACACATCTTTATTAATCAAAATAGTAACCATTACAATCAACAGATTTTTGCCAATGAGAAGTAAGAGTTTTTTCCTGTAGCGTAAAAATCCATGCTTCAGGATTCGGCACACTCTTGGAAAGCATTTTCTGCCTCTTGTTGGTTGTGGAAACGTTTTCCCTGCAAAAAGTTGTTGAGATGATTGAAGAAGTGGTGGTCGATTGGCAAGAAGTCAGATGAATAGGGTGGATGAAACAAAATTTCATAGCCCAATTCATTCAACTTTTGGAGCATTGGTTGTAGGACGTGTGGTTGGGTATTGGTGTGAAGAATTGAGCCCTTTCTGGCCACCAGTGCCAGCTGAAGGCATTGCAGTTTTTGATGCATCTCATTTATTTGCTGAGCATACTTCTCAGATGGAATTATTTCACCAGGATTCAGAAAGCTGTAGTGGATCAGACAGGCAGCAGAACACCAAACAGTGACCATGACCTTTTTTTGGTGCAAGTTTGGCTTTTTCAGGTGCTTTGGAACTTCTCGGTCCAACCACTGTGCTGGTCATCACTGGTTATCATGTTACAATCCACTTCTCATTGCACATCACAATCCAATTGAGAAATGATTTGTTATTGTTGTGTAGAATATGAGAATATGACACTTCAAAGCAATAATTTTTTTGATTTGCAGTCAACTCGTGAGGCACCCACTTATCGAGCTTTTTCACCTTTCCAATTTGCTTCAAATAAATGCCAAACGACCAGAGTGGTAGATGTTGAGTTCTTCAGCAACTTCTCATGTACCTGTAAGAGGATCAGCTTACAGCAATCATCAGGATCGATGATTGCTCTCAATTGGTTGTTGTCAACTTCCGATGGCCAGCCGCTGCACTCCTCATCTTCAAGGCTCTTGTCTCCTTTGCAAAACTTCTTGAACCATCACTGCACTATACATTTGTTAGCAGTTCCTGGGCCAAATGTGTTGTTGATGTTGTGAGTTGTCTCCACTGCTTTATAACCCATTTGAAATAAGAAAATTGCTTGAATTTACTTTTTGCCTAACATCACTTCCATAGTCTAAAAACAAATATAAAATATTAATAAATAGCAAGTAAAGGTCATTAGCAAAAAGCATAAAGTGAGAAATGTGCAGTAAAATGATGTATAACATAATCATATTTATTTAGAATGTATTCCAGTATCAAACAGCAAATTTCAACAAAGCACAAACCATAACTACTTTTGCACCAACATAATATCTTACCTTTCTCTAGTAAATTATATTTCTTTCAAAATTCCAACTGCCAAATTTGATTATAGGGAGATGGAAAAAAATTCCGAGACCAAAGTGCTTAGAAATTTGAAATTAACATATAAATATACAAATAATTAATGCCGCTTCATTCATTCATTTAGAAAATATTTATTTTTCCTAGTTGTGTTCACGTAAATGACACAGAAGAATATTCCCTGTTGTCATAGAGCTTCCATTAATCACGTGTCTTTTTTTCAGCCTTGCATGTGTTACCATGTTTATTGAATACTATTAGAAAGTAGTCACTATGCTAAAAGTTGGGATGGCATGGATTAAGAGGACATGGTGCCTGACATCAAACAACACACAGACCAGTGTATGCAGCACTTCTTTAGCATTTAGTGAGCCAATATGTTTTAAAAATAAGCTTGGTAGGTTAAATGGGCTTCCCAGGTAGTGCTGTGGTAAAAAAAAAAAACCCACCTGGCAATGCAGGAGATATGAGATGTGGGTTTGATCCCTGGGTTGGGAAGATCCGCTGGAGGAGGGCAAGAGAAACCACTCCAGTATACTTACTTGGAGAATCCCACGGAGAGAAGAGACTGGCGGGCTACAATACATGGGGTCTCAAAGAGTCGGGCATGACTGGGGAGACTTAGCATGCACACATTGAGCCAGTATGTTTTAAAAATAAACTTGGTAGATTAAATAATGGAAGATATGGAATTTTTTGGCATGAAGACTTGGCTGAAATTTATTTCTGGTGAATAAGTATTTCTGTGCTTATTTAAAGATAATCTCATCCTAAGGAACCTACCTATCTATATATAGGGCACATAGATGACAGAAAGTTATCTGAAAAGAGCTTAGGAAAAATACTTCAGCACTTGAAAAGTTACTGGCAGCATAGCAGTAACAATTGAATATCTGTGCAAACTTAAATATATATTATTTAATGCCAACCACTGCTGTTAACTATGTGCTACGCTTTACTTCTCTAGTTCATATTACATTGTGCCTCTATCTGCTTTCACTATAAGACTTCTATTTCAGCCTGAGATAAGATAGAAGGTCAAGACATCAATAGAACTTCCCTTGAATTTCTAGAAAAGTGAGTGAAATCTTTTCTTCTCAAGAGTTTATCAGAAATATATCCGTGTATATCACTTGAAATAAGTTTCTTCCTCTACTTATAACTTCTAAAAATTTCTGGCTCCTGTTAATCTCCAAGGTTGTAGAGGCCTTTACATCTCCAGGTAAAGGACATAAGGGTACAATTTAAATCCTATACGGATGCCTATCTTTCCAAAATAGCACATCTAAATTCAGAATCAACAAATAGATTGTGGCAGAAGAAACATACCATTTTCCTCAAATGGTGAAAACATTTTACCAATAATTATATAACTTTGTAGTCAAGATGCATCACTAAATTATCAGGATGCTTTATGAAGCTCATGGAGAGGGTCATTTGTAAATTGATAAAAGTATTTTTCAAAAAGCAGACTAGGATGTTATCAACCTAGAAATATATGCAAGCTTCCTATGTCATTTCATTCACTGTAATGTACATTTCATTTTAAAAGCATACAAATTTTTATCAAATCATTTTTGTTCTTCTTAGTGGTCAACTTTAGCATTCATTTCACGGGTTTCAGAAATACAGGTGAAAATCCTTATCTGCAACTCTTTTGGCATTTAATCAGCTTCTCTTGAAATTTGTCCTTACATTTTAGACTTATCAGATGCCATTGTTTGCTATAGTGAACATGATACCAAGTGTTACATTTGTCAGACTGACCATCTTTCTTTCCTGAGGCATTCTCCAGAAGCTTGCTGATAAGACTCTTCTTTCCATACATGCTCTGTTAGAGCCACTATAGAAAGAGACTGTTCAGAGACTGGAAGACTGTGTCCAAGCTGCCAGCCTTTCTGCCTGTGGGTTCCAGCCTGAACTGTGTGGTAAATCACAAATTTGCACAAGCCTCTTCTTCATCAACATTCTCCCCATTTCTTCCCAGGGCACCAGGTAGCATGAATAGACCAAGGACTCCAAAAAATTCTCCTCCATTAGGACACTTAGAGACCTTAGCTCATTAACTGTTCTGTGGGTTGAGAGATAAAATATTGCCTACCGTGTCAGTAAACAAAGGATGTTGCAGCCATCAAGCCAGCACATTACTGCTGCCCCGACGGTGAGCTCTGAGAATGGGAGCAAAGGACGCCTGTCATCTAGCAGTCATCAGACTGCAGCCGCCTCTGACGGAGCAGCTTGAGGAAACTCCAGAGAAGAAAGGAAAGATGCTGGTTCCAGATAGCTGAGGTACATAGGAAAGGAATGATTTCAGTGAGTCCAGACTCTTGTATCATCTCACATGTTGAAAATTGCTAAATTCCTTAACTTGATATATCTAGTTTTCTTTTATTAACAGTAATCTTTTATTCTGACTACCTGATATTATTGCAAAAACTCCTGTGTATCTTGGCTTCCCACCTGTCCTCTTTGAAAAAGTTTTCTCTGTGTTTTCTCATCTCAGCATCTGAGATGCTGTCCCCTGGGCTTAAAGTCCTAAGAATGTCCTCTGAATAAAGGTTGTGCATTTTTTTCAGTTGACAAGGGGCAAGGGCGGTTTTCAGCAGAGTTTTTATCTGTTATGAGGTTGAGAAGTGTTGTATGAATGAGCCAAAGGTGGCTTCTGTGTATTGGCTCCTAGGTTATTTCCTCACGGCAGGCTGGAACTGTTAGTTCATTAGCTCGAAATCCCACTGATGCCAAAGTCAGATTTTACACATACATTTTTAAAAAATATAGTACAAACAAGCAAAAATTTACCTTGTCAGGGCTTGCTTATTTATGTGCCCTGTGAAACCTCTCCTTGATAGCTATCACCTGTTGAAAAGACCTACTGTAGCGATAAGGACCCAAGTCCCTGCTCCTCTTCAAAGTTCTCTGACCCAGAGATGCCCTGCTGTCCTGATAAGTGACATCACCTAGGTACTTAAGCCCCCTCTCTAGTCTTCCTCTCCCTGAGAGAATTCCCTTGCCTTCTTCCCCTCTGGGTAGTAATACTTCCACCCTCTCCCCCTCCCCTAACCTCACCACACCCCCATACCCCCAGCCATAGCATCTAGACTCCCCCACCTCATGGTCAGATCTTTTCCCTATCAAGTGAAAGTGAAGTCGCTCAGTTGTGTCTGACTCTTTGCGACCCCAAGGCATTTTCCAGGCAAGAATACTGGAGTGGGTGGCCATTTCCTTCTCCAGGGGATCTTCCCAACCCAGGAATCGAACCCTGGATCTCCTGCATTGCAACAGACGCTTTACCGTCTGAGCCACCAGGGAAGCCCTCTTTTCCCTAGATTAGTCTCCAAATCCTTAGAACTTCTATGAAAAGCCATTTCTCCACAGAAACAGAAAAAGGAAAAAAGCCCCTTCAACCAGCCAAAGGCTTGAAATTGTCATTTCTGGGGGAGAAACCTTCACAACGGCTGAGATAGGAGAGGGGGGATAAAAGCAATCATCAGAAGATAGCCGAGAGGACTTGGTGGCAGGTATATGTGGAAGGTATCCTGCATTGTACTAGAAATAAATGAGAAAGATATTTTAGTGAGGCTGAATTCTTGCCATATAGGATAAAATGAAAGTCAGAAAATAGACATGAGTTAACGTTAGATGTTCCATATAGTCACCATAGAGCTTCTACTTGCCAGGGCTTTCTACTATGGGGATCGACCCAACAAGGTCATATATGATGACATAAGCCCAGCATCCTGGACTGTGGGAATTTTTACCATGTGAACGGGGGTTCTTGACATTGAATCTATGTGACAAATTCTTGGGATGCTTCAGGACGAGCGCTTCATAAACCGCCTGGAATATGAGTGCAAAATGTGTGGGTGCATGTGCAGTGCCGTGGCAGAGTCTGCTGGTGGTCTCTTAGCTTCCATCTTCCTAATGTTCCTTAGATTTTGCAGCCTCTCTTGAAGTTGGTGTGGTCATACATTTCAGCCAATTAAATGTTAGTAGAAGTAAGATGAGAACTCTGTAAAGTGCCTTTTAAAGAATAGAGGCTATCCTTCTTTATCCTTCCTCCCCTCCTGTTGGCTCGGATATAGACAAAATGGCAAGAGCCGCAGCACTTCCTGGGGCCATGAGAGGTCTCAGAAATGACAACTGTGCCCAGTAAAACCACAAGATGGAACTAGCTTGGCTCCTTACCACCATGTGGATGCCAAATTACCCCTGGACTGCTTATCTATGTGAAAGAGAAATGATCCTCTATCTCTTTTGTTTTGAATTCTGTTTCATCCTAGCTTATTTTTCAGTGATGCAGTGCATTTTTATGGGGAAAGTTTTCACATTTTTCATTCATTTCTCAAAAAGGCTTCTGATGTTGAAATATTTACTAACTTATTGACTAAAAGAATATATAGACCCTAATAGGACAGGCTCTGGTAAATAAATTACCTCACAGATACTTTGGGGAATTTTGTGGGATCCTGATCATTTGACAAAAATGAATGAAAGTTAACCCATTGGTACTGATGAGTAGTCCCTCTATATTCAGATTTCAGGAATGACTGTGGTTTATATGTATTGAAAACCAAGTATCTGGCACTTTAGTAATTTTTTTCCATGAGCTTCAGATGGCTACTACCCCAAGAATACTAGAGGGGCTTCCCAGGTGGTGTAGTGGTAAAGAATCCACCTGCCAATGCAGGAGATACAAGAGACCTGAGTTCAATCCCTGGGTTGAGAACATACGCTGGAGGAGGAACTGGCAACCCACTCAAGTATTCTTGTCTGGAAAATTCCATGGATAGAGGAGTCTGGCGGGCTACAGTCCATGGGGTTGCAAAGAGCAGGACATGACTGAGTGACTAAGCACATATTAATACACAAAGATACTAGAACAAAGTATATAGTTATTTTCTGATGGGCAAAGATTAACGGAAAGAAGCCATTGAACTGAAGTGGTAGAGGAAACAACCTGTAAAAAAAAATTGTGTGGTTGGAAATACATAGAGGTTTTGAGAAAAGTGAAAAGTTTCATCAGTTATAAAATATTTATTTTGGAAGTAGTACTAATTTTCTTCATGCGTGCATGCTAAGTTGCTTCAGTACATCTGACTAACTTTAGGGAAAGAACAACTTGTGAGGCAAGGGGAAGTGGATTAATATATGATGTTCAGTATATAGAATATATTATATATATGACTAGTGTATGATGAACTAGTATAAGATTTCCTGTGTTTTCCTTGGCTGATGTTTCTTCTTGGTCTTTTAAAATATAGCTATAATTTATTATTGATAGTATAGTGAATAGGTTAGTTGTATTTTGAGTGCTAATCTTACTGTTAACTTATTTTCTCTTTAAAAGTTCCTATACTCCTAATAGAAATAAAAGAAAAAATAAACAAATGGGACCTAACTAAACTTAAAAGCTTTTGCACAATGAAGGAAACTATAAGCAAGGTGAAAAGACAGCCTTCAGAATGGGAGAAAATAATAGCAAATGAAGCAACTGACAAAGAATTAATTTCAAAAATATACAGGCAACTCCTGCAGCTCAATTCCAGAAAAATAAGTGACCCAATAAAAAAAATGGGCCAAAGAACTAAACAGACATTTCTCCAAAGAAGGCATACAGATGGCTAACAAACACATGAAAAATGCTCAACATCACTCATTATCAGAGAAATGCAAATCAAAACCATGCCGGTCAGAATGGCTACTATCAAAAAGTCTACAAGCAATAAATGCTGGAGAGGGTGTGGACAAAAGGGAACCCTCTTACACTGTTGGTGGGAATGCAAACTAGGTATAGCCACTATGGAGAACAGTGTGGAGATTCCTCAAAAAACTGGAAATAGAACTGCCATATGACCCAGCAAGCCCATGCCTGGGCATACACACTGAGGAAACCAGATCTGAAAGAGACACGTGCACCCCAATGTTCATCACAGCACTGTTTATAATAGCCAGGACATGGAAGCAACCTGGATGTCTATTGGCAGATGAATGGATAAGGAAGCTGTGGTACATATACACAATGGAATATTACTCAGCTATTAAAAAGAATGCGTTTGAATCAGTTCTAATGAGGTGGATGAAACTGGAGCCTATTACACAGAGTGAAGTAAGCCAGAAAGAAAAACACCAATACGGTATATTAACGCATATGTATGGAATTTTAAAAGATGGTAACGATGACCCTATATGCAAGACAGCAAAATGGACGCAGATGTAAAGAACAGACTTTTGGACTCTGTGGGAGAAGGTGAGGGTGGGATGATTTGAGAGAATAGCATTGAAACATGTATATTACCATATGTGAATTAGATCACCAGTCCAGGTTTGATGCATGAGACAGGGTGCTCGGGGCTGGTGCACTAGGATGATACAGAGGGATGGGATGGGGAGGGCGGTGGGAGGGGGGTTCAGGATGGGGTACACATGTACACCCGTGGCAGATTCATGTGAATGTATGGCAAAAGCCACCACAATATTGTAAAGTAATTAGCCTCCTATTAAAAAAACAAACAAACAAAAGTTCCTCTACTCTTTAGTCTAACTTTATAAAATTTGGGAATCCAGTAGTTTTACTGAGAAAGAAGTTTCATTTTGAAATAAATGTTGATAGGAAATCAGGTTGAATAAATAAAAAAATGTAATACTTTGTGAACTTTTGAAAATATATGTAAAATTTTTAGACAGATGCATGGTACACTATAAAAACATCAGTTTTATTGCTATTGTTAATTGCTATAAAATGGCATTTTTAGTAAGAAATAAATACATGTTATTCAGTTATATCTCTATTGGTAGATATTTAAGTAAAGTATTACATTCCAGTTTTAGAAACTTTGAGCTATAAAAGTCAGAATAGATTTTTGTATAGAAAATGTTAGCTAAGATTAAAAACAAACAAAACTTAGGCTATACACACAATCTATCAATGCTATACCAAAATCTATGACAACTTTTCTTTGCCTAAAATTTGAATACTAAATAATTTATAGAAAATACATGTAAGAGTAGAAAAATGAACCAGAATGTTCATTCAGTTCAATTCACTGTTAGCAATTTCATATACATCTAACAAATAACTGTATATTACCAAATGAGATAACTTGATAATATGCAGTTGTTTCATAAGCAATTTATGGCTTTTCCACTAAATGATACATCTTGTTCATCTTTCTTTATTCTTTAATAACATTATATAAAAAGACTGAAACTCTTATATGTGAAATTTATAATTTACCTATATTTTTGAATTTGTCATTTAGATTATTTACAACTTTTCCCCCATGTATACAATGCTGTAACAACATCTAGTACTAAATATTTGTACAAGATGATTTCTCTAGCATGAATTTCTAGAGGGCTGAGATGTATATATGCCTAAGAAATACATTATGTGCCCTGCTAAATTTTTCCACAAACATCTTGTGTAACTTTCTGTGGCCCTTAACATTGTAAGACATTGCATTTTAAAATACCCTGGCTGAAACTGGGGAGTAATTTTCCTTTCTTTTCCTCTTCTTTTTCATCATGTATTCTTTTCTTTCTCCCTCTTACCCTCCTTCTTCCCTTCCTTCCTTTCTCCCTTCCCTCTTTCTCATTCCTCACTTCTCCTTTTTCACTTGTACCTTTATTTACTTTTTCTTCCATTTTGCCAATTCAGTTAAGAAAAAAAAAAAAGGCACTTTACTGTTTTCAATTTTGCTTGAATCACCGGAGTTTGAATACTTTTCATGTTAATTTTTTATTTACATTTCTTCTTTTGTGAATTGTTTGATAAGTTATTGACATATTCAGTTTTATAAAGCTCTTTAGAGGTGTTAACCTTTGCCTGACAAGAATTTAAAATTTTTATTTATTTATTTTTTTCATTCATTTTTATTAGTTGAAGGCTAGTTACTTTACAATATTGTAGTGGTTTTTGCCATACATTGACATGAATCAGCCATGGATTTACATGTGTTCCCCATCCCGATCCCCCCTCACACCTCCCTCCCCATCCCATCCCTCTGGGTCTTCCCAGTGCACCAGCCCTGAGCACTTGTCTCATGCATCCAACCTGGGCTGGTGATCTGTTTCACCCTTGATAGTATACTTGTTTCAATGCTATTCTCTCAGAATATCCCACCCTTGCCTTCTCTCACAGAGTCCAAAAGTCTGTTCTGTACATCTGTGTCTCTTTTTCTGTTTTGCATATAGGGTTACCGTTACCTACTTTTTAAGTTCAATATATATGCATTAGTATACTGTATGGGTGTTTATCTTTCTGGCTTACTTCACTCTGTATAATGGGCTCCAGTTTCATCCATCTCATTAGAACTGAGTCAAATGAATTCTTTTTAATGGCTGAGTAATATTCCATGGTGTATATGTACCACAGCTTCCTTATCCATTCGTCACTGATGGGCATCTAGGTTGCTTCCATGTCCTGGCTATCATAAACAGTGCTGCGATGAACATTGGGGTGCACGTGTCTCTTTCAGATCTAGTTTCCTCGGTGTGTATGCCCAGGAGTGGGATTGCTGGGTCATGTGGCAGTTCTATTTTCCAGTTTTTAAAGGAATCTCCACACTGTTCACCATAGTGGCTGTACTAGTTTGCATTCCCACCAACAGTGTAAGAGGGTTCCCTTCTCTCCATACCTTCTCCAGCATTTATTGCTTGTAGACTTTTGGATAGCAGCTATCCTGACTGGCGTGTAATGGTACCTCATTGTGGTTTTGATTTGCATTTCTCTGATAATGAGTGAAGTTGAGCATCTTTTCATGTGTTTGTTAGCCATCTGTATGTCTTCTTTGGAGAAATGTCTGTTTAGTTCTTTGGCCCATTTTTTGATTGGGTCATTTATCTTTCTGGAATTGAGCTGCAGGAGTTGCTTGTTTATTTTTGAGATTAATCCTTTGTCTGTTGCTTCGTTTGCTATTATTTTCTCCCAATCTGAGGGTTGTCTTTTTCACCTTGCTTATAGGTTCCTTTGTTGTGCAAAAGCTTTTAAGTTTAATTAGGTCCCATTTGACATTTCTGGTCATTTTTATATTATAATGTCTACTTACCCATTAACAAATTTTGGCCATGGTCACCTGTATTTCCTTTCAATATTTTTTTTTGTACCTCCCACTTGTCTATATTTCCCCCAATAATTTAATGCTTACTCCACTCACCTTCCTAATTCTTACGAGACCAGGAGCTGTTTTCAGGCTCTGTTGCTCTCACTTCCTCTGTCTCTCTCTTTTTCCTTTTGGTTTATCTGCCTGCCTTTTGCCTGTACTTGTACAATAGTTTTAAAATTACAATGTCTTTATATATGTTTTAATAGTTTCAGAGTTAGTTACCCGTTATTACTCCATTACCTTAGTTATTCATCATTTATAAAATACATAATTTAAAAAATTATAAGTCAAAACTCAGAATACAAAGGTCAAAAATTTAGAGTAGTTAAAAATGCAACAGAACCAAAATTGTAATACTCTATGTATATGGATAAGTGAAAACATAGATTCAAAGATCTGTATATTCAGAGATGTAATCTGTTCACTATTTTGTATATCCAAAGGGTACCAGAATCTCATGTGTGTTCCAAGCATGCATGTGCACTATAAAAATGAAAGTGGAAAATTTATACTGGACATTGAAATTTGTCTATTACTAGAATATAGATTAATATGCCAAGGATGATCTCTTATTGTGTTTTAGGTAGGCTTTAATGATAATTTATGATGCTGTTATTAGAGCAGAAAAAATAAATGAATCATTATATTCAGTATATGTCACAAAATATTGTCAGCTATAGTGCAACCATTTAAATAAATGAGGCTAAATTAAAGTTAGCAGTCAACCTTTTGGTGACTTAAATTGTTTATTGGCCTAACTTTCCAAAATATGCATTTCTACTTAGCACAGTATCTGTCACAAAAAGGAAAGCTTAATATTAAATATATAGGAGTAAGCTCTTTAAAAATTAAAAAAAATTTTTCTCATATTTTCCCCTCTAATGTTCACCATATTCAATTTGAAACAATTCCTATTAGAACTGGTTACTTTATTATTTTTCAATATTTACAATAGTCATGCTATTTAAATAAATGACTAAAAATCTTCAAACACTTAAAGTTTAAGAAAAACATTATGGTTACCATAGAAGTACAAGTTTTTTTTGTGTGAATTTTGAAATGAGTGCTATATGTGATTTCTTTGTACCATATTCTAGCCTGATGAATATCAATAATGATCACTGCTGATACTTTATGTGTGATGAATTGATTTTTTTTATAGAGTATAATACTTTCCTTCAGTTTTAGAAAATTGCAATCACAATTATCAACAACAAGAAAGAGAAAACAAGAAAGAATGATGCCAAATAGAAGAAGAAAAAAAGAAAAAAAAATTAAGTAAAGATTGGTTTCAAAGCACAAGAAAATAAGTGAAAACAAATCTGTAACAAAAAATAATATGACATATTATGTACATTCACTCAGGTTCCTGGTGTTGACTAATATCACATTTCTCTTTGCAAAAATACAGATCTTTTATTCTATATGAGTTAGAAAAAGATGCTGGGAGTTTGGGTTTCTGCTGTGCATTCTGGCACTGTTCATTTTCTATTTGTTTACTCTCAGTTGAATTGGTTTGAAGGGAGCTAGATTAATAGTCCTCTAAACATAACCCTATGCCATTATGCAGTTAGTTTAGTTTAGTTTTGTTTCCTTGAACTAGGCTGTTGGATGGAAGACTTAAATATATGTTACATATAACAAAACTGTGGCCTAGTGTGGGAGTCTCACTATTTTCTACCTTAAGAGTTCATTAGATAAAAGGGAATGTATATTTTCTTTCTCTTAATGTTTGCTCTCAGATATAACCAGGCACTCTATAGCAAGCAAAGCGACCCCTCCTTAGTCCTCCAGAAAACAATTCACCATGTGTCTGCATTGATGTATTTTGTCTTTTACTCAATCCTTTCTCCTTACTGCAGACTTTCCTTTATTCTCTTACTCTATTTCAGTCTTTTTATCTTCAGACCAGTTCTAGTTGTTTTATTTTTCAATATTGAGAAAGTAATATTTACTTATTAAATTATAGCCTTCCAAGTTCTGAATAAATTTTATTGTCAAACCATTCATCTCACATCATATTAAACACACTAAAATGTACCCATGGTCCACATTAAATATAATTTATATGTAACTATAAATGTTTAGTTATTATGTATTATAAGCATTGAATCAACCTTTCATTAAGTTTAATTTCACAGTTTTATTTTTGCCTTTGGAGCTAATGCTTCTTTTCAAATAGTAAATTTATTTTGAAGGCACTGGGAAAGCTCACAGAACTTAAGCACTGTGTCTAACAAATAAAATGGACTGGAATTTCATAACCGATGGCCCCTACATCTTTTGAATTGTCATATGGCTCCTGAAATAGCTATCACTTTCAGTCTGTTTTGCCATATTCCGATCACCTCTCATTCACTCTATTAATGATGGAAGGATCTTCTGTTCTAAATAGTCTGAAATGACTGGATGCCTGATAGCTATCACGGGGCAGATGAGATTGGCAGCAGTTTATTGGCCCCGTGTGCTCACATCCCAGGAGAGGGGGTCACTGCAGCCCATGCAGGGCCGTGTGGGGGCTGTACTCAGAAGCAGAGGGAACCCGTGGGCACTGTGGGGGACAAGCTGTGTGGTAACTAGAGGGCGCGGTGATGGATTTCCTCAGGAGCTTGTGATTGGCTGGTTTGTATAGTTTTGTGGCTGACAGGCAGGTGAAACTCACTAGATTAAGGACCAAAGGGCGTGCAGCAGGTCTAGATTAGAGACGGGAACCAGTAGGTAGGGATGGGGAACCTTCCCTTCTGGGCAGGGGGGCATATCTGGTGAGGGCAGGGGCTCTCACGGCGAGGCATTTGGGAACCAGTGAGGGTCACAGATATCAAGGCAACACATGGAATGTCAGACCTTACAAAGCACACCCACTTTGCAGACTTTCCCCTCCCTCCCTCCCTCCCTCAATCCTTAGTGCCCATAGAATTCAGGCTATAGGTGTGCCCCACATAGGAATTCCTTGGTGGCTCAGATGGTGAAGAATCTGCCTGTGAAGCAGGAGGCACAGGTTTGATCCCTGGGTCAGAAAGATCCCTGGAGAAGGGAATGGCAACCCACTCCAGTATTCTTGCCTGGAGAATTCCATGGACAGAGGAGCCTGGTGGGCTACAGTCCATGGGGTCACAAAAGAGTCAGACGTCAGACACTACTGAACAACTAACGCATAGAGGGATGGTCTGTACTGAAGTTCCTGTTCACTATAATATGACATTGTTTTTCTTCTTAAATGAAAAGTGTGCTGTCCAAAAGAGAAAGCTGTATTTCAGCCAGGATTATAAAAATAATGAAATTTGGCATTCTATGTTTTTAGTTGGTATGGGTTACAAATGCTAGGATCCCCACCCTCCACTCCCAATCCAATATCATTGAATTTTCTTTTCCCTGGTTTGTCTTTACATACATCTCTCTATAATTTTATATCTCAAGTAGAAGACTCTGGGAAGATACCTAGTTTTTAGCTTAATTATTGCCATTTTAAAATAACCATACATTTGGCTGTTACTAATACTTCAAACACTATGTGCGTGTGTGCTTAGTCAAACATTATAGTAATTTTTATAATGAATAATACATTTATTTTCCACAATAAAATATTATTTGCTTATTTTAGGCAAAAAAATAGGAAAAATAATTATTAGAAACAATTCAAAGGTACATGTTATGATTAATTTTGGTATTATTTCTAATACTTAAAAGTACCACTTTTTTTTCCCCCAGAAAGGATTGAGTTGTTAGAGAAAGTGAGCAGGATAACAGCAAGAGAAGTCAGCCAGCTTTTTAGTGTTTACCATGAGCATTGAAATCCAGTCTCCTCTCAAGATAGATTGTAAACCCAAAATATCTGCTCTTGATTAAACTGAGGAGATGATATTAAAAATATTCAATTCCATTATACCATGGGCAGTGACAGTGAGCACTGTCTGAACAGGATGAATGCTATCTATCTGGACTCAAACAAGGTCTTGTGGACCCCTGCAGAGCTGGGCCTGAAGTCCTAGGTGGCTGGACTGTGAGGAGCTTGTGGGCAAAGATGCCAGCAGAGGGATCTGGTTGAACTGGGCTGAGTATGCTTGGTGTTTGAGGATCAGAGTGTTGGTTCATTACCAGCTGTTGTGGAGGCATTTTAATATTTTAGTAACCAACATGAGATACCAGTGCATCGTGGTTAAATGACTGCCAGCGCTGTAACTGCAGAATAAGGATGAAGGGCCTACTCTGAATCTTAATAATTGTATACCAAGATATATTCCTTCTATTTTGTAATCAGCATGGACTGAACAGTGGTTTATGCTGTTAAATTTGGACCTCTAAATTATTTTAAGTCCTCATAACATCCATTTTAAATCCACTATTTATATTACTAAAGAGACATGTTTTGACTAGTTGAATCAGTCATTTTTCAGAAATTCAGTTTTACAAACGAATGAAACAGATAATATGATGGTCTAATGTCTATTTTATAAATGTTTCTTTACCTTAGCCCTTCAAATTTGGTCCTTTTAAGGCAGCATGAGAGAACTTACAGTATCATATATTAAAAGACTAAAAGATTATGTCTTTGTTTGAAATGCTTCTCCCTTTTTTTGCTACATGCCTTGAGTGATGGAATGTGTTTCTCCACCCTTTTAGTTTGGGGCTTGACCATGTGGTCTTCTTTGGCCAATAGAATGTGGATGGGAGTGAGAGCTTACCAGTTCTGCTCAGCCTTTTTGTACTTCTACCACTGGCATGAAAAGAATATGACTCAGCTGGCCCTTTGCTTCAAGGACAGTGGGAGGCACATGGGGTAAAACTGAATCCAACTCATCACTTGCAGTCTAGCTTAGCAATCCCACAGATGGATGAGAAAAAACAGAAGATTGTAGTTTTAAGTTATAGAGATTCCCGGTGTTTTTTTAAAAAACAGTATGTTTGTATCATTATTTTACTGATGCAAAGACCTATTAAAACACTGTACTAACTGAGAATGCATCCAGATGTGTGGAATTATGAACTTTAACACTTTAAAATGTATCAAAAATACACATAGCCAAATGTTCCAGAAATTAAGGGATCATCTACTACAAATAATTCATTCTAATAATATGCTAACAGAGAGATGTGTTCAACTAAATCTGTAGAACTCGGAAGTGAACCCCTAGAAAATATGCCATTTTGAACCTTACACAAGCTACTGAAGTTTCTATAAACCAGAATGAAATTTTTGTAAGAGGTCATGAGCTCTTTGGATATTTATGCTCTTTAGATCATCAGAATAAAATCCAAGATCTGTCACAATAATTGAATTTACCTGAGATTGGGTGGTTTTCACAATTCATATAACCATTAAATCCAGGAACTGAGTCTTATCAAGAGGAGCTAGGGGAAAAAAAAAAACAAAAAAACCCCCAAAAAACATTATTCTGGATTTTGCAGTATTTAAGTCTTGGTTATTTGTCTAAGATCAGTGTCAACTCTGGTGGCAAAGTTACTAATTAACAGTTCACCCTGAAAATTGCTTAGGTAGCTGTTGAGGAAAATGTGGGTTTTGAGAAGTGACAATGACAACATGATTTATTTTCCTAGGTGTCATATATTATCTTATGAGTGTTTCGTAGTTGTTACCTTAAGAAAGAATCTAGGCTTTTGGAAAACAGTTTCCAATGCCTTCATGAACAGAGGAGACAGGGTTCCAGTCAGACAATTAGAAATAAGTAAGTTGTTTTAAATTCTGCAAAAATAAAATTAATTACTTGAAGCAGAATTTCCAATTAAAGCATATATTCTAATCAATGAATCTTGAACCTTTTAGTCATCAGAATTCATGAGGGGGATAAGTCTGAACCACTTAAAGATGTTTTACTACCAAAGGAGACTGTTTCATTACAGTTTTACCTGCATACAGTTTTCCTCTATTGAAACCATGTCAGTGATAATTCAAGATCTCTCACCTCCAAAATAAAACATAATTTAAACCATGCCATATTATATTAATTGAGGTACCTGGATCCTTTTTAATCTAGGAGTGATAAATATTATAATATTGTTTATTTTTATTATCTCGAGACAGGTGAATCCTCACTCCATTCTGAAAGATTATTTCTTGTTTCACTACTCACTGATTACTCACTGACCCATAAAAAAACAACTTCATAACAACCCATGACTTTTTACCAAGTTAGGAAACATGCATTTTAAAATAGTGCTAAGAAAATCATTATGGAGTAAGCCTCAACAAGCTATTTTCCAAGCACTGCAGGTCTGAGTTATGGAAGTGTGACATAACAAATCTAGTTTTGACAGAAAATGTATGGTTAAGGTTTTATAGAATCTCAGCTTTGAAAGAATTCATCCTAATCCTTTATTTTTAAAAGTCTTTCCAGCTGGATAAATTACATTTTAATTGCTCCTTTCCTCCTTTCAGGTTATTCATCTGTTTCACCATCTATATTTGTGTTTCCAAAATTCTCTAGTGTTCAATAGCCCATAAAAGCTTTGTTTATTGTTAGGTTTGTGTTTTAGGATTTTTTGGCCAACAAAATAGTTTCCTCATTATTTTCAGTAAAATTTGGATGTAGGTCAAGGCTGAATCTGCATGCTCTGCTGTAATATTCCAACTGTGGTATAATTCAGATTACTAATAACACATTGGACATTATGAATGACAGGATGTAAATAGTAGAATCAGCCCCATTACATGGTGTAGGGCAACAGATTTACAAGAAGAAAGTTATAACACAGCTACTGTTGTCTACTGTTGTTTAGGGCTAAACTCAGAGCTGAAAAAAAAAAAGGCTAAAATTATCTTTCACTGTGATAATTTGGTGTCTAAACAAGATGGAAGAGAAAAATGTTCTCCTAATTGATATTTAAAAAATTTTTAAATATTATAATTTTATAGTTCTTTGAGTTAGACAAGGATGTGGTTAACACCCAAAAAAGATGTCCTTTTCATTTTAGGGGACTAGAACGCAAAAGTAGTAACTCAAGAAATACATGGAAAATGGGCAAATTTGGCCTTGGAGTACACAATGAAGCAGGGTAAAGGCTAATAGAGTTTTGCCAAGAGAATGCACTGGTCATAGCAAACACCCTCTTCCAACACACAAGAGAAGACTCTACACATGGACATGACCAGATGGTCAATACTGAAATCAGATTGATTATATTCTTTGCAGCCAAAGGTGGAGAAGCTCTATACAGTCAGCAAAAACAAGACTGGGAGCTGACTGTGGCTCAGATCATGAATTCCTTATTGCCAAATTCAGACTTACATTGAAGAAAGTAGGAAAAACCACTAGACCATTCAGGATGACCTAAGTCAAATCCCTTACAACTACACAGTGCAAGTGACAAACAGATTCAAGGGATTAGATCTGATAGAGTGCCTGAAGAACTATGGATGGAGGTTCATGACATTGTACAGGAAGCAGTGATCAAGACCATCCCCAGAAAAAGAAATGCAAAAAGGCAAAATGTTTGTCTAAGGAGGCCTTACAAATAGCTGAGAACAGAAAAGACTTGAAAGGCAAAGGAGAAAAGGAGAGACACCCATTTGAATGCAGAGTTCCAAAGAATAGCAAGGAGAGATAAGAAAGCCTTCCTCAGTGATCAATGCAAAGAAATAGGAAAAAACAATAGAATGGGAAAGACTAGAGATCTCTTCAAGAAAATTAGAGATACCAAGGGAACATTTCATGCAAAGATGGGCTCAATAAAGGACAGAAATGGTATGGACCTAACAGAAACAGAAGATATTAAGAAAGGGTGGCAAGAATGCACAGAAGAACTGTGCAAAAAAAATCTCCAGGACCCAGATAATCACTCAGCTAGAGCCAGACATCCTGGAATGTGAAGTCAAGTGTACCTTAGGGAGCATCACTACAAACAAAGGTAGTTAAGGTGATAGAATTCCAGTTGAGCTATTTCAAATTCTAAAAGATGATGCTGTGAAAGTGTGGCACTGAAAATGCCAGCAAATTTGGAAAACTCAGCAGTGGCCACAGGACTGGAAAATGTTAGTTTTCATTCCAATCCCAAAGAAAGGCAATGCCAAAGAATGTTCAAATTACTGAACAATTTCACTCATCTCACATGCTAGCAAATTCAAATGCTAGAATAATTCTCAAAATTCTCCAAGCCAGGCTTCAACAGTAGGTGAACCATGAAATTTCAGATGTTCAAGCTGAATTAAAAAAGACAGAGGAACCAGAAATCAAATTGCCAACATTCATTGGATCATCAAAAAAGCAAGAGAGTTCCAGAAAAACATCTACTTCTGCTTTATTGACTATTCCAAAACTTTTGTGTGGATCACAAAAACTCTGGAAAATTCATCAAAAGATGGGAATACCAGACCACCTGACCTGCCTCCTGAGAAATGTGTATGCAGGTCAAGAAGCAACAGTTAGAACTGGACATGGAACAACAGACTGGTTCTAAGTCGGAAAAGGAGTCTGTCAAGGATGTGTATTGTCACCCTACTAATTTAACTTATATGCAGAGTACATCATGAGAAATACTGGGCTATATGAAGCACAGGATGGAATCAAGATTGCCAGGAGAAATATCAGTAACCTACAGATGACACCACCCTTATGGCAGAAAGTGAAGAAGAACTAAAGAGCCTCTTTATGAAAGTGAAAGAGGAAGGTGAAAAAGTTGCCTAAAAACTCAACATTCAGAAAGCTAAGATCATGGGATCTGGTCCCATCACATCATGCCAAATAGATGGGAAAACAGTGGAAACAGTGACAGACTTTATTTTGGGGAGCTCCAAAATCATTGCAGATGGTGACTGCAGCCATGAAATTATTTTTTTATTGTCCATTTAGTTTTATTAGTTGGGGGCTAATTACTTTACAATATTATAGTGGGTTTTGCCATACATTGACATGAATCAGCCATGGATTTACATGTGTTCCCCATCCTGATCCCTCCTCCTGCCTCCCTCTCTATCCCATCCCTCTGGGTCTTCCCAGTGCCCCAGCCCTGAGCACTTGTCTCATGCATCCAACCTGGGTTGGTGATCTTTTTCACCCTTGATAGTATACTTGTTTCAATGCTGTTCTCTCAGAACATCCCACCCTCACCTTCTTCCACAGAGTCTAAAAGTCTGTTCTGTACATCTGTGTCTCTTTTTCTGTTTTGCATATAGGGCTATCATTACCATCTTTTAAAATTCCATATATATATGCATTAGTATACTGTATTTGTGTTTATCTTTCTGGCTTACTTCACTCTGTATAATGGGCTCCAGTTTCATCCATCTCATTAGAACTGATTCAAATGAATTCTTTTTAATGGTTGAGTAATATTCCATAGTGTATATGTACCACAGCTTCCTTATCCATTCATCTGCTGATGGGCATCTAGGTTGCTACCATGTCCTGGCTATTATAAACAGTGCTGTGATAAACACTGGGGTACACGTGTCTCTTTCAGATCTGGTTTCCTCGGAGTGTATGCCCAGCAGTGGGATTGCTGGGTTGTATGGCAGTTCTATTTCCAGTTTTTTAAGGAATCTCCACACTGTTCTCCATAGTGGCTGTACTAGTTTGCATTCCCACCAACAGGGTAAGAGGGTTCCCTTCTCTCCACACCCTCTCCAGCATTTATTGCAGCCATGAAATTAAAAGACGCTTGCTCCTCAGAAGTAAAGCTATGGCCAACCTAGGCAGCTTATTAAAAAGCAGAGACAGTACTTTGCAAACAAAGGTCCATCTAGTCAAAGCTATGGTTTTACTGGTGGTCATGTATGGATGTGACAGTTGGAATATAAAGAAAGCTGAGCGCTGAAGAATTGATACTTTTGAACTGTGGTGTTGGAGAAGACTCTTGCAATTTCCTTGGATAGCAAGGAGATCCAACCAGTCCATCCTAAAGGCAATCAGTCCTGAATATTTGTTGGAGGGACTGATGCTGAAGCTGAAACTCCAATACTTTGACCACCTGATGTGAAGAACTGGCTCACTGGAAAAGACCCTGATGCTGGGAAAGATTGAGGGTAGGAGGAAAAGGGGACGATAGATTATGAGATGGTTGCATGGCATCACAGACACAATGGACAAGGGTTTGGGTGGACTCCGGGAGTTGGTGATGGACAGGGAGGCCTGGCACGCTGCAATTCATGGGGTTGCAAAGAGACATGACTAAACGACTGAACTGAACTGAAACTATGGTATTTTCCTTTCAGATTTAGTTTAGTTTATAATTGACTTACAAAAAGAGAGGGCAGAAAAACGTTAAGTTTCAAAATGTAACTTAAGAGTAGACATAAAAGAGTTTTGGCATATAGTACCTGAGCATACCCTGCTGCTGCTAAGTCACTTCAGTCGTGTCCGACTCTGTGCGACCCCATAGATGGCAGCCCACCAGGCTCCCATCCCTGGGATTCTCCAGGCAAGATTACAGGAGTGGGTTGCCATTTCCTTCTCCAGTGCATGAAGGAGAAAAGTGAAAGTGAAGTCGCTCAGCCCTATCCGACTCTTCGCGACCCCATGGACTGTAGCCTAGGGCTCCTCTGTCCATGCGATTTCCCAGGCAAGAGTACTGGAGTGGGTTGCCATTGCCTTCTCATGAGCACACACACACGCATATATTAAGCTAGAAGTGAAAGTGCGAGTTGCTCAGTCATGTCGAACTCTTTGCGACCCAGTGGACTGTAACTTGTCAGTCTCCTCGGTTCGTAGAATTCTTCAGGCAAGAATACTGGAGCAGGTAGCCACTTCCTTCTCCAGAGGATCTTCCTAACGCAGGGATCAAATCTGGGCCTCCCACATTCTGGGCAGATTCTTTACCATCTGAGCCACCAGGGAAGTCCCTAGACCCAGTTAATACTTCGGTAAAGTTAGAATCTGAATATTTAGGCAAAGTGTTCTCCAGACAGAAGAATGAGCTGCTTAAAAATGTATGTATGGAATGAGGGGGTGGGTTAGAGAAATGTTGATTAGAGGTATCTGAGTGCTGGGAGAAATGTGAGGGTTTATAGTACCAAATGCAATAACACTTTAAGGAAATGTCAAGTACCATATTTCAATGTTCAGATGTTTATACAATGGTTCATTTATTTATACTGATTCCAGGTCCAAGTATACTAATCCCATGGTGACTAACCATTTAAAAAACCTGTTATTTGATTATAAAGGGATATCAATCCCTATTATCATTAATGATGGTGATTATGAGATTCTTATCCATATTAACAACTCATCTATAATGATAAACCTGAAAAATTATATAAGGATCTTTGGAATAAAATAATAATAAAAAATAAAACAATGACAAAAGGTTGCATGTCAGTCAGCCAGTTCAGTCAGTACAGTCGCTCAGTTGTGTCTGACTCTTTGCAACCTCATGATCTGCAGCATGCCAGGCCTCCCTGTCCATCACCAACTCCCAGGGTCCACCCAAACCCATGTCCATTGTGTCTGTGATGCCATCCAACCATCTCCTAATCTGTTGTCCTCTTCTCCTCCCACCTTCAATCTTTCCCAGCATCAGGGTCTTTTTCAATGAGTCAGCTCTTCACATGAGGTGGCCAAACTATTGGAGTTTCAGCTTCAACATCAGTCCTTCCAATGAACACCCAGGACAGATCTCCTTTAGGGTGGATTGGTTGGATCTTCTTGTAGTCCAAGGGACTCTCAAGAGTCTTCTCCAACACCACAGTTCAAAAGCATCAATTCTTTGGCACTCAGCTTTCTTTATAGTCCAACTCTCACATCCATACATGACCACTGGAAAAACCATAGCCTTGACTAGATGGACCTTTGTTGGCAAAGTAATGTCTCTGCTTTTTAATATGCTGTCTAGGTTGGTCATAACTTTCCTTCAAAGGAGTAAGCGTCTTTAATTTCATGGCTGCAATCACCATCTGCAGTGATTTTGGAGCCCCCAAAAATAAAGTCATCCACTGTTTCCACTGTTTCCCCATCTATTTGCCATGAAGTGATGGGACCAGATCCCATGATCTTAGTTTTCTGAATATTGAGCTTTAAGCCAACTTTTTCACTCTCCTCTTTCACTTTCATCAAGAGGCTCTTTAGTTCTTCACTTTCTGCCATATGGGTGGTGACATCTGTGTATCTGAGGTTATTGATATTTCTCCCAGCAATCTTGATTCCAGCTTGTGTTTCCTCCAGCCCAGCGTTTCTCATGATGTACTCTGCATATAAGTTAAATAAGCAGGGTGACAGTATACAGCCTTGACGTACTCCTTTTCCTATTTGGAACCAGTCTGTTGTTCCATGTCCAGTTCTAACTGTTGCTTCCTGACCTGCATACAGGTTTCCCAAGAGGCCGGTCAAGTGGTCTGGTATTCCCATCTCTTTCAGAATTTTCCACAGTTTATTGTGATCTACACAGTCAAAGGCTTTGGCATAATCAATAAAGCAGAAATAGATGTTTTTCTGCAACTCTCTTGCTCTTTCAATGATCCAGCAGATGTTAGCAGTTTGATCTCTGGTTCCTCTGCCTTTGGAAGTTCACGGTTCACATATTGCTGAAGCCTGGCTTGGAGAATTTTGAGCATTACTTTACTAGTGTGTGAGATGAGTGCAATTGTGCAGTAGTTTGAACATTCTTTAGCATTGCCTTTCTTTGGGATTGGAATGAAAACTGATCTTTTCCAGTCCTGTGGCCACTGCTGAGTTTTCCAAATTTGCTGACATGTTGAGTTCAGCACTTTCACAGCATCATCTTTTAGGATTTGAAATAGCTCAACTGGAATTCCATCACCTCCACTAGCTTTGTTTGTAGTGATGCTTCCTAAGGCTCACCTGACTTCGCATTCCAGGATGGCAGGCTCTAGGTGAGTGTGAATGATCACACCTTCATGATTATCTGGGTCATGCAGATCTTTTTTCTATAGTTCTTCTGTGTATTCTTGTCACTTCTTCTTAATATCTTCTGCTTCTGTTAGGTCCATACCATTCTGGCCTTTATTGAGCTCATCTTTGCATGAAATGTTCCCTTGGATCTCTAATTTTCTTGAGGAGATCTCTAGTCTTTCCTTTTCTTTTATTTTCTTCTCTTTCTTTGCACTGATCACTGAAGAAGGCTTTCTTATCTCTCCTTGCTATTCTCTGGAACTCTGCACTCACATGTTTATATCTTTCCTTTTCTCCTTTGCCTTTCATCTCTCTTCTTTTCACAGCTATCTGTAAGGCCTCCTCAGACAGCCATTTTTCTGTTTTGCATTTCTTTTTCTTGGGGATGGTCTTGCTCCCTGTCTCCTGTACAGTGTCATGAACCTCCGTCCATAGTTTATCAGGCACTCTGTCAGATCTAGTCCCTTAAATCTATTTCTCACTTCCACTTTATAGTCATAAGAGATTTTATTTAAGTCATACCTGAATGGTCTAGTTTATTAAGTGGAAACAAAAAATTGCATTAATTGCACAAGCTATATGTATTATGATGAAAAATAGAAAATCTAAATGTTTGCTTCATTACAGTAATGCACTTTGATTCATAGAGGTGATCCATACCCTCAATGTCTTGAGGACATTCATACTCAAGAAATTAAATGATATGTCTATTTCATAAAATTAGTAAAAAGCTACCTCAGAATTAAAAGTTAGGTTTCTCTTAGTTCCAACCAGTTTTTTTCTATTCTTCTGAGTGATCTTAAATAGTTCTCCATCTCTCCCCCTCCTTCCAGGTTTTCCCCCTCAGTACAATCTCATACCAAACCATAACATAGGAAACAGTTAAAAGTCAGAGCCCAAGGTTGCACAGAAGACACTGACATGGAGCCCTCATCTCTCTCCCCATCTGTGCATCAGCCTAAGGCACCTCCACACAACCCAGCTTGCTGTCCACTAACAATACGTAGATGCTCACTGCCCAGTAGCACTCTCCCTCCAAAGTGAAGGGAACAGAAACTAGGAAACTAGCAATGACTATGTGCCTATTAATCCCCAATGTTGTGCATAATTTAAATCATGTACTTCTCAAAAAAAAAAATAGAAGTAATTTCTATATGGCTAAGTCTATCTGAAGCCACTCAGTGTCCAAGAAGTCATGGGTTAATTGGACTACAAAACATAACATTAGAACAGCATTTGGAACCTATTGAAACCTATTGGTGGATGAGTAAGTAAATTTTATTATTTTATATTGTCAGTGTCTCATGACAGTCCAAATTCAGGGTTTGCTGGTAAAACAGTTCAAGTCCCCAAGGGACTCTCTTGTTTGCCTCATCTAGCTCCCAGACAGTCTGGCTGCTCATGCCTTCCTGTTCATGTCTACTTAAGGAGACATGATGAGGCATAAAGTCCCTGAATCAAATCACCTAGCCAGAAGCATGGGATGGAGAAGAGGTGGAAACATCAGCTTTCTCTGAGATGAGGGAGTATGGAATATTTGGAGTTTTCTTCCTTTGCCCTCGCACCTACCCCAGTGAAATGTGACTCCATAAACGCCCTGGATTTTGAATCATGAGATCTGTACTTTCTTTTCCCTTGGGCCAAGGCAGAGGGTCTTTAAAATAGGTGTAGAATCATCCTACACTCCCTACCTGTCACTGTATAATGTTTCCCTGTCATCTTTTACTGCATCATGATCAGAAGAGAGCAGATCTGGGTCCTTCTTTCCATAAAAAGACAAGAGCCCCCCTCCTTTAAAAAAAAAAAAAAAGGAGCAAAGAATGTGTGCTGAATATCCATGCAAAATGATTGATACAAATAATCTGATGGTTCTCAGGCTCCTAACAGAGCCAGCTAAAGGAGGAGCCTCTTTTTCTTATAAGGGAGATGGTGGAAACTTCCTCTCATGCTTGTGTGTGTGTGTCCTTACTAGCTTAGTCGTGTCTGACTGTTTGTGACCCCATGGACTGTAGCTTGCCAGGCTCCTCTGTCTATGGGATTCTCCAGGTAATAATACTGGAGTGGGTTGCCATGCCCTCCTCCAGGGAATCTTCCCAACCCAGGGATCAAACTCAGACCTTGAGCATTGCAGGCAGATTCTTTACCTTCCAAGCCACCAGGGAAGCCCTCTCACGCTTATGCTGTGCCTGTCAATGACCTGATGAAAGGACTCTTGGTGTCCACCAACCACATAGGGGTAGCCCCCAAAAGCTGTTTCTCAAATCTCTTACACCAAACAACAAAACCAAAAACTCATTTTCTTAGATAATTCCTAGATGGCTGTGCTGATGTTGGAGTCTTTGCAATGGACCTGCAGAAAAAAAATGCCAGAGAAAAAAGAAAAAAAAAAAAAAAAGTGAAACACCTGGTTTTGGCAGACTTTTCTCTCACCAGAGGAGGCAGGTTTGAGTGCCATCTGGTCAGCAGCCATGTTCTGCTTGTCCTCCCCAGTCCATCCCCCTGTGGGTCGCGCAGGGCCAGGCTGGCAGCAGATTGCAGCGACCCCAGAACTGCAGCCATCCTGGGACTCGGAGCCCTACAGCCTGCGGGCAGAGGTCATCGCTCCAACCTCTGTCCGCCTGCAGCCTCTCCTTTTGACCTTCCTGAATAGTATTTACAGCAGCAATTAGTGGCTCTCCTGAGTCCAGCGGCTGGCCTGTTTAAATTCTTTTCGGTGTTTGAATACATTGTTTTAACCAGTTGACCTTTATTTGTACCCAGTGAAACTAGATCAAACAAACAAACAAAAGTATTTTGGTTTGTGACTAAAAACAGAAATTGCCGTTTTAGCATTTTTCCTAGAGTCCTGCTTACCCCTGCCTTTAGCTGCCAACAGTAATCACAGGAAAACAGCCAAGTGTTCAGATACACCAGCTGTGTGTTCATTCACTCTTCATATAACACCTTGGTTTCCAATGTGTTCTGTGGTATTTCCTAACAGCTATTGATTTACAATGTATTCTGTTTCATTCAGATTGTATTATGTTCTTAAGCAATCACTGATATCTTATCTTTAAAAAAAAAAAAAATGAAATCTGTTGTGGGAGAAAGGTCCATTCTAGAAAATATTCAAATTTTCTGATATGCAATACTGGGAAAAGCTGTTTAATTTCTCCCCACCCCCCTGTTCAGATTCATTTTGTCTGTCTTTTGTTAGTGTAACCTCTATGTGGCAGTCTTCTCCCAGCCTCTGTTACTGTTTGCAACATTTTTCTTTCCTATTGATCTTCGGGAAGGACAAGTGCATTGCTGTAAATTCAGCCTAGTAGAGCAGAAGTGATCACGTCCTATTTTACAGAAATTCTGGGGAAGAAGATAAAGAAGAGAGTTTACGTACTTTAAAATATCCCCATTAGGTATTTTCACTCTGCTGAAAGTCTTGCATCTCTAATTTTGAGGGAGGGGTCTTGTTTCGTATTTCCAGATCTTTTTACAATGTAAATCTGTAATGTATGTAAATTATCTATATATTGCATCACCTATGCCCCTCATAGGGGCATCACTTCACTCATTGCACTCCCCAGAAACAATGGAACTTCCAATTATTGGAATCTGTCCTCCAGAGAAGGCAATGGAGATTATAAATAACTGCTTCCACCCCCTCTTTTTTTTTTTTTTTTTTTCCTGTTATGCTGACATACAATCTACAAATTCAGACAGAAATCAGCCTATATAAGGGAGCAAAATTTGTGCAAACTGTGCCAGGATGGTCCCTGAGCTGTATGAAATTCATACTTTCAAGAGATAAATTCTAGCTGTATACTCCACATTGGAATATCTTCTCCTTATAAAACACGTTTAAAGATTTTTTTTTTAGCACATTTACATATTGTTTATGAAGCAATTTGAAAAGAAGATAAAAACAACAATAACCTCACATTTCTTTGTACCTGTCTTGTGATGATTGGCAATTCGCAGTTCTTGCTTATACTGATTTGTTAATATTTCTGATATCATGATTTCATATCTCAATATTCAGTTATAAATTCATATTCTAAAAGTTACACTAAGAAAAAATTCAGACGAATCCAAATATGAAATGAATAATTCACGCTTTCAGTGCAGGAAAAACATGTTCAAATTGGGGTTTTTTTAAACTTAAAGTAACAATGGTTCTAATTCCAATGGAATGGTGGTTCTTAAGGAAAATAGGGCCTACTTAGCTTATTGTACATGTAAATCATGTTAAGCAAGAGAAACAAGGATTTCTGTTCCTGCTGATGTTATGTGGATCAAAGGTGCCTTGTATAAATAAATTGTTATGGATCCATTGCCAGTTTTCCTTGTTTAGCTGCATGGCCCAGTGTGACTCACTGTGGGGTCCTTCTCGGAGCTGCTTCCTAGAGTTGGCATCCAGGTAGCCCTATTGCTAAGCTATTGCCCAGATGATAACCAGTGCATTCTGTTATAAAGAATTAATGCTGGAAAGTGACCTTCAAAATTCCCAAAGGTAGAGACTTTTATATATTAAAAATGTTAACTAAATTCAAGATAAAAAAATTAAAAAGTAATTATGTTTTAATTCAATCTGTTTTAATCCTCTAGTCAACAGGGTGACTGGTACTAATTTAAGTAGCTAGGTTGGGTTGGGTTTTGTAGGCTTGGGGCTTGCAAATAAATTTTTTTTTGTTTTTTGGAACACTCAATCATGTCCGACTATTTGTGACCTGGTGGGTTGTAGCCCACCAGGCTCCTCTGTTCCCAGAATTCTCCAGGCAAGAACATTGGAGTGGGTAGCCACTTCCTTCTCCAGGGGATCTTCCAAACCCAGGGGTTAAACCCTCATTGCAGGCAGATTCTTTACCCACCAGAAGCCCCTTTTTGGAATCTAGGTGCTAATAATTTACACTTACTGAGTATTTATCATAGCCAGGCACTGGTTCCAGTGTTTTCTGTGTGGGACGTCTTTTATTCCTCACAAAGACCCTATGAGTTGTGTATAATTACAGATAAGAAACAAACTGAGGCACAAAGAAAGTAAGCATCTTGGTGAAGGTCAAACAAACAGTGTGAAATCAGGATTTTCACCTAGGCTGACTTGAGAATCTGTGCCTTTAAACAAATGCTAGACGGTAAAGAATTTGCCTTCAATGCAGGAGACCCATGTTCAATCCCTGAGTCAGGAATATCACCTGGAAAAGGGAATGACAACTCACTCAAGTATCATACCTGGATAAATCCTTGAACAGAGGAGCCAGGCAGGCTATAGAGTCCAGGGGTTGCAACTGAGCTACAAACATAAGCCCATAATTATAGAACACTCAGGATGCAGAATCAGTAGGTTCAGAGGTCACAAATGAAAAAGAAGCCCAGCAAAAAAGTGTTACCAAACTGAAGTTCCTGGAGGTTGACGTGCAGAGCTCAATATTATGTTCTCTTACTTTCCCTTTTTAAGAAAGCCACTTGCCAAAATTGGAAACCTAGGAATCATGCTTTTTCAGTTCCCCTCACCACCTACCTCTAATCATTTACTAATCTGTGTTTATTCTTCCACAGAAGTAGGTCTTGAATCTCTCTCTCTCTTTTTTTTTTTTTTGTATTCCTGCCTGAAGCATCTCTAATAACCTTTATTGTCTATTAAAGCTTTAGGAAGTCATTCTGTAAAAGAAAGAGTTGAATTTGATAATTGAATTGGAAAAAGCCTATGGATTTTCTCATCCGAAATTGAATCAGTCCTTAGGATAATGCTCAGATTCCTCTCTTTTACCTTAGAGATCCTCTATAAACTGGTTCCACACTGTATTTTTTTTTAAAATTAATTGGAGGCTAATTACTTTACAATATTGTAGTGGTTTTTGCCATACATTGACATGAATCAGCCATGGATTTACATGTGTTCCCCATCCTGAACCCCCCTCCCACCTCCCTCCCCATCCCAACCCTCTGTATCATCCCAGTGCACCAGCCCTGAGCACTTGTCTCATGCATCCAACCTGGACTGGCAATCTGTTTCGCACTTGATAATATACATGTTTTGATGCTATTCTCTCAGATCCCACCCTCACCTTCTCCCATAGAGTCCAAAAGTCTGTTCTGTACATCTGTGTCTCTTTTTCTGTCTTGCATATAGGGTTATCATTACCATCTTTCTAAATTCCATATATATGCATTAGTATACTGTATGGGTGTTTATCTTTCTGGCTTACTTCACTCTGTATAATGGGCTCCAGTTTCATCCATCTCATTAGAACTGAGTCAAATGAATTCTTTTTAATGGCTGAGTAATATTCCCTTGTGTATATGTGCCAGAGCTTTC
Source organism: Cervus canadensis (assembly GCF_019320065.1). Taxonomy (NCBI): domain Eukaryota; kingdom Metazoa; phylum Chordata; class Mammalia; order Artiodactyla; family Cervidae; genus Cervus; species Cervus canadensis. The sequence goes on along the minus strand of NC_057399.1, from coordinate 39,692,267 downwards.
TTATCCTTTCATCTGCTGATGGGCATCTAGGTTGCTTCCATGTCCTGGTTATTATAAACAGTGCTGCAATGAACATTGGGGTACATGTGTCTCTTTCAATTCTGGTTTCCTCAGTGTGTATGCCCGGGAGTGGGATGGCTGGGTCATATGGCAGTTCTATTTCCAGTTTTTTAAGGAATCTCCACACTGTTCTCCATAGTGGCTGTACTAGTTTGCATTCCCACCAACAGTGTAAGAGGGTTCCCTTTTCTCCACACCCTCTCCAGCATTTATTGCTTGTAGACTTTTGGATAGCAGCCATCCTGACTGGCGTGTAATGGTACCTCATTGTGGTTTTGATTTGCATTTCTCTGATAATGAGTGATGTTGAGCATCTTTTCATGTGTTTGTTAGCCATCTGTATGTCTTCTTTGGAGAAATGTCTGTTTAGTTCTTTGGCCCATTTTTTGATTGGGTCATTTGTTTTTCTGGAATTGAGCTGCAGGAGTTGCTTGTATATTTTTGAGATTAATCCTTTGTTGCTTCGTTTGCTATTATTTTCTCCCATTTTGAAGGCTGTCTTTTCACCTTGCTTATAGGTTCCTTTGTTGTGCAAAAGCTTTTAAGTTTAATTAGGTCCCATTTGTGTATATTTGCTTTTATTTCCAATATTCTGGGAGGTGGGTCATAGAGGATCCTGCTGTGATTTATGTCGGAGAGTGTTTGCCTATGTTCTCCTCTAGGAGTTTTCTAGTTTCTAGTCTTACATTTAGATCTTTAATCCATTTTGAGTTTATTTTTGTGTATGGTGTTAGAAAGTGTTCTAGTTTCATTCTTTTACAAGCAGTTGACCAGTTTTCCCAGCACCACTTGTTAAAGAGGTTTGTCTTTTTTCCATTGCATATTCTTGCTTCCTTTGTCAAAGATAAGGTGTCCCTAGGTACATGGATTTATCTCTGGGCTTTCTATTTTGTTCCATTGATCTATATTTCTGTCTTTGTGCCAGTACCATACTGTCCTGATGACTGTGGCTTTGTAGTACAGCCTGAAGTCAGGCAGGTTGATTCCTCCAGTTCCATTCTTCTTTCTCAAGATTGCTTTGGCTATTCAAGGTTTTTTGTCTTTCCATACAAATTGTGAAATTATTTGTTCTAGTTCTGTGAAGAATACCGTTGGTAGCTTGATAGGGATTGCATTGAATCTATAGATTGCATTGGGTAGTATACTCATTTTCACAATATTGATTCTTCCAATCCATGAACACGGTATATTTCTCCATCTACTTGGGTCCTCTTTGATTTCTTTCATCAGTGTTTTATAGTTTTCTATGTATAGGTCTTTTGTTTCTTTAGGTAGATATACTCCTAAGTATTTTATTCTTCTTGTTGCAGTGGTGAATGGTATTGTTTCCTTAATTTCTCTTTCTGTTTTCTCATTGTTAGTGTATAGGAATGCAAGGGATTTCTGTGTGTTAATTTTATATCCTACAGCTTTACTATATTCATCTAACTCTGTCCTCTCTTGTCTGAGGAAGGGACAGGCTTGACTCAGACAGTAGAAATTCACAGTTAGAAGTGGATAGAACAAAGCTTTCCGGTTTCTAAAATCAGGAAAATCAGTGACTTCTAGAGAGAAGCCAGGTATAGCAACTGAGGAAGGAAGTCTTAATGGGGAGTCAAAATCAAGAACCCAGAAGCAGAAAAAAGAAAAGTGCTTAAGGAGTTAGCATACATTGTTCATAGTTGGTGAAGGAAAGTGGGAGAAATCACAAATTGCTTATAAAAGGGCAAGAATGAAGCACAAACCAATGTTCCTATTTATCTGACTCATTCTCATTCTACATTCAGTGTATATGTACATTCATTTCTTCACCTTTGCACAAAATGCTTCTGTTTTCCCATTCGGGACCTCTTTCCCAGAATAACTTCCAGTCTCTTCTCTGTTTATATCAGTTCAGTTCAGTCGCTCAGTCGTGTCCAACTCTTTGCGACCCCATGAATCGCAGCATGCCAGGCCTCCCTGTCCATCACCAACTCCCACAGTTTACTCAAACTCATGTCCATCGAGTCGGTGGTGCCATCCAGCCATCTCATCCTCTGTCATCCCCTTCTCCTCCTGCCCCCAATCCCTCCCAGCATCAGGGTCTTTTCCATTGAGTCAACTCTTCACATCAGGTGGCCAAAGTATTGGAGTTCAGCTTCAGCATCAGTCCTTCCAATGAACACCCAGGACTGATCTCCTTTAGGATGGACTGGTTGGATCTCCTTGCAGTCCAAGGGACTCTCAAGAGTCTTCTCCAACAACACAGTTCAAAAGCATCAATTTTTCAGCACTCAGCTTTCTTCACAGTCCAACTCTCACATCCATACATGACCACTGGAAAAACCCTACCAATTAAGTAGGTCATGTCCAGCACTTTGTCATGGTGCTTCCCTAGTGGCTCAGTGGTAAAGAATCTGCCAGCAGTGCAGGAGACACAGGTTTGATCCCTAGGTTAGGAAGATCTCCTGGAGAAGCAAATGCCAACACACTCCAGTATTCTTGCCTGGGAACTCCCCCATGGACAGAGGAGTCTGATGGGCTACAGTCTATGGGGTCGCATAGACACAACTTAGCAACTGAGCACACACACATCCCTTTATCATAAAGCCTTCTTCAGTATGAATCTGGCCAGTTGCTCTTTTCCCTGAATATGTTTGCAGTACTTATACACGTTGTTATTGTAAATGGTTAATATTATATACTTTAAATTATTTGTATTTTTTAACTTTTCATAGTAGGTTTTTACCTCCACCAAACTTTATTTTTCTTCAGAGTTATATGTGGGTGGGGATGAAGAACTAACTTCTTTCCTCCCCTTCTTACTTTAGGAGAAAAGTGCTCTTCTAATGGGGTCATATTCCATAACATGATTTGGATTATATTTTCTTCAGTATATGGTGACAATAAATTAAAGATTAACTAGCCATTTGTGTTTTTGTTCTGTTTACTTAGCCTGGCTTCCCTTCAAAGTAGAGCTTGTGTCAAAGGATAATATATAAGTATTTTATATGAGAATAGGTTTCCATAGGTTAGGGTTGAATTATAAGGTGAAGAGAAACAGGGAAGGAAAAAAAATAGAACAATGAAATGATACATTATCAAGTTGACTAACACAATGGATAAATAGTCCTTGATCCAGTGTAACTTTTACCCTGATGCTGGGAAAGATTGAAGGCAAAAAGAGAAGTGGGCAGCTGGAGGATGCGATGGTTAGATAGCATCACCAACACAACGGACAAATTTCAGCAAACTCCAGGAGATGGTGGAGGACAGAGGAGCCTGGTGTGCTGCAGTCCATGGGGTTGCAAAGAGTCAGACATGACTTAGCAATTCAACAGCAGTGAAATTTACCTCAGAATTGTCTCCCTGGAGGAAGAGAGGGGAAAGCATTTATCCAGTGTTTCCCTACCTCCATTAGTCAAGAGAAGCACATGAGTTTTCCCTTGCACACACTCTCATGTGAGCCCTGAGCATTTAGGCGGATGCTCTGCTAAACTAGTGTGAGGAAATGAACCCTGGGGCAAGATGAAAGGGTTCTATGATGTGAGCCTGATGCAAAAGACTGACAGTTTGCACCTGTGCAAAACTGATCCACACTTTGGAGCTGTTCCTGCAGCAGTGACTGGAGCAGGAAATGTATGTGTGTGTGAGTGGTGGGGAAGAGGCATCAAAGTGTGTATAAGAGAATCTTATTATACCACATAAGATTATTTCTGTTAGAGAACTCAGGTCTTATCTCTGAACAAGCCCAGAGAGCTCTTTTGTTCACTCTTTTGCTCTCTGTTTCCAATATGTCAAATTTACAAAGTACTGACTGAATCCTAGCAACACTGCTGTTTGGTCCTCACTTTTGTTGACGGCATCAAGGCTCAGTCATATCTTTTGAGCTCAGTGCTTATCTCATGGTAAGATTAAGACTGGGCTATAGGGAGAAGGTAAATATCTGCTTAGTCTCTGAATTTAAATTCAGTTTCTAGAGGGTTCTGCAGTAGGAATTCCAACATTAAGCTAAAAATAAGATGGCAGCTCGTTTTTCCATTTTCTCTTTGGTGTGTTTATATCTTCTTAAGTAGTTAATAGAAAAGGGCGCCTAGGCCAAGATAAAATATGTTATTTAGGACTCCTTGCATGTAGTACTATTAAATAGTGCCTCAAAACCTACTATGATTTGTTTATTATTATTATTTTTTTATATCTAAGACCACAATTGTCTCCCACAGACAACCTCTATCACCTTCTCACTTGCTCAGTCACACACACACACGAGACTGACATATTGGGGCAGACAAAAGCCTGAATTTAAAGAACTGAATTTGGATGTGAAAAAGTCTGGTTTAAGAACACAATAATGATGGAAAAGAATAAAAATGTTATATTCCTTTCCTCTTTAGGAATGAAAAGTGATGAAAAATTCGTTAATATGTATATAATAATATATTCTAAAAATTCTTACATCAAGAAAATCTAGGGTTGCAATCAAATGAAGTGTATAATAAAATTAAGCTACTGATAATTAATATCAGTTATTAAGATATATTTAGGTGATATTGCTAAGCCTATAAAATTAAACTTGAGTTTATTAAAAACAAAAAACTCAGTCTTTCTTTGCCAAACAGAATTTCCTTGATTAAAAAAGAGAGCAAGGACAACATATTACTAGATATTCATATAATATTTTGCCCTAGGGATAGTAATTGCTATTTATACTGCCAGATGAACAGCATTTAATACTCAAACCAGGAGATGAGTCTTGTTTACAATACTTTTAAGTTTTTGAGAAGAAAATGTACATTACCTGATCAGTAATGTACATTTTAAAGATTAATATGGAAGCAATGTGTAGACGCTCTAGAAATAGGGAAGGGGACAGAGTGAGGGGATGAAATGAGAGTAGCATTGACACATATACACTACCATGTGTAAATATATAGCTAGTGGGAAGCTGCTGTATAACATAGGGAGCTTGGCCTGGTCCCTGTGGTGACCTAGAGGGATGGAATGGAGGTGGTGGGAAGGAGGCTCTGCAAAGAGGGAATATATGCATACATATGACTGATCCGCAGTGTTGTACAGCAGAAACTCACACAACATTGAAAAGCAATTATACTGCAAACAAATTTAACAATCATAAAAAAGGGAAAGGATGTCTAGATTTCTGTGGAGCCCTATCTGAAAATCATTGTCTAATTCAAGAAATTATCTTGAGATAATCAGCTAAACATCTAAAAAAACATCACAATTAATGTGGAGTTTTGTCACTACAATGCCTTTGGATCCATGAAAATGAGCATTAGTTCTTATTCTTGGCACCTAAAATCAGCCACTAAACAATAACAGGGATTCTAACACAATAGAGTCACAAAGATAGAAAAAGTAAAGCAGCTTCTTCATTTTAACTTAATATTTATTATTTTTTTCCATATAGCTAAAAACCAGAGGATGAGATGGTTGGATGGCATCACCGGCTCAATGGACATGAGCTTGAGTAAATTCCAGGAGTTGGTGATGGACAGGGAGGCATGGCGTGCTGCAGTCCATGGGATTGCAAAGAGTCGGACGTGACTGAGCGACTGAACTGAACTAAGAGCCAGAAGTGGTAGAGAGGACTGAAAGAGATTAATGCAGGTATGTAGCATAAATATTGATACATCCATTTTTTAGTGGAAAACAGGGGAAGAAATAGGGTGAGCTTTGAGTGAGGCAAATATAAATATTTTAGGTGGACTTTATTCAAATGTTATACTCTCTCATTCCTAGATAGTGTGTCATGCAAAAACAACAATTCATAGGAGAAGATGTATAAGGAGAGGAGATGAGAGGGAGAGAATTCCATTCTTTACTCAGACTCTGAAAGTGCATTAAAAGGAAAGTAGATGAGAATACTAGCAACACTTTCTGGGCTTCCTGGCTCTCTACCCCCAATTAACTTTATGCAGTTTTCTCTCCAACACAATCCGGACCTTCTTCTTTGTCAGACAGAGTACAAGCTGCCCTTTCTCTGCAATAGTTCATTTTCTCTAACCCGTATTCACTTGGTTCTTAATACATTTCTCTCCCCCTTTTCTTATAGCTATTAAGTGGATTTGACATCTTCTTTTGGTTTAGGCTTTTAATTGACTGTTTCACAAGGAAGATACAAGGGCATTGGGAAGAATTCACAAATATTCTCAAAGCAGTTATTTTTTCACCTACATACATATAACACAGTAGAACTTTTAACATAGTTTTAAATGGGAAGATTAATTTGAGGACACAAGGCATATATCTTGCCAGCTTTAAATAATAGCTAACATTAATGGTAAAGAACCCGCCTGCCAATCCAGGAGACATAAGAGACACAGGTTCTATCCCTGGGTCTGGAAGATCCCCGGGAGGAGGGCATGGCAACCCACTCCAGTATTCTTGCCTGGAGAATCCCATGGACAGAGGAGCCTGGTAGGTTACAGTCCATAGGGTCACAAAGAGTTGGATACAACTGAAATGACTTGGCACAAGGCACAAAACATTTACCATTGCTGGGAGAAATATCAATAACCTCAGATATGCAGATGACACCACCCTTATGGCAGAAAGGGAAGAAGAACTAAAAAGCCTCTTGATGAAAGTGAAAGAGGAGAGTGAAAAAGTTGGCTTAAAGCTCAACATTCAGAAAACTAAGATCATAGCATCCAGTCCCATGACTTCATGGCAAATAGATGGGGAAACAGCGGCAGACTTTATTTTTTGGGGCTCCAAAATCACTGCAGATGGTGATTGCTGCCATCAAATTAAAAGACGCTTACTCCTTGGAAGGGAAGTTATGATGAACGTAAATAGCATATTTTAAAGCAGAGACATTACTTTGCCAACAAAGGTCCATCTAGTCAAGGCTATGGTTTTTCCAGTGGTCATGTGTGGATGTGAGAGTTGGACTGTGAAGAAAGCTGAGTGCTGAAAAATTGATGCTTTTGAACTGTGTTGTTGGAGAAGACTCTTGAGAGTCCCTTGGACTGCAAGGAGATCCAACCAGTCCATCCTAAAGGAGATCAGTCCTGGGTGTTCATTGGAAGGACTGATGCTGAAGCTGAAACTCCAATACTTTGGCCACCTGATGTGAAGAGTTGACTCATTGGAAAAGACCCTGATGCTGGGAGGGATTGGGGGCAGAAGGGGAAGGGGATGGCAGAGGATGAGATGGCTGGATGGCATCATGGACTCAATGAGCATGAGTTTGAGTAAACTGTGGGAGTTGGTGTTGGACAGGGCAGCCTGGCGTGCTGCGATTCATGGGGTCACAAAGAGTCAGACATGACTGAGTGACTGAACTGAACTGAACTGATATAACTGATTTACTAGTAAACACTATGTCTCAGGTGTAGTGTTTTATTCTAAGCTTTTTACATATTTTGACTCATCTTCCAATGACCCTCTGAGGCAAGTACTATTAATATTCCATATTAATGTTGATGCTATTAATATTTTCTGGATGAGGAAACTGGGGCAACTTAAATTATTGTTAAATTTCCTAAGGAAATAGGACAATTGTTGGGTAACTTATTCAAAGTCAGGAATAAGTAAGATTATTATTTCTGAATAATAGATACAGAGAAATGTGAGTTTATATCCAAAAACCTTGAGCTTAACATTATATGGCCTCACTCTTCATTTTTGTAGTTAAAGGATACTGCCTCATGTGCTTATTTTATAGTGATAAAATTTTAAAATCTGTGTTATCATGGCTAATGGATGATTTCCTGCTGAATTGAATATCAGTTTAGTATAGGGAGAAGTATATCTGAGCAAGATAATTTTTACAACTCAACTAAAATTTCCTGAAATTTTCTGCTGAGATACATTGTCTTCTACCTTCTTTTACTTTTTATATTTACTGAGTTTTTGGAACCAGAGTTGGGGTAATTAGCAAGTGATAAATAACTAAATATTTGTTGAGCATTTACTATTATTCTGATTTTTCATTTTTCTAAAAAAGAACAAGAATAATAAGCCAATATAACAATAATTTAAAAAAGAAAAACCCTACAGGAACTGTCCTCAAGGTGCTTGCAAAAATATTGAATAATCTGTAATAAAACACAGGGATATATGGAAACTAGAATTGAAGCTAACAGCCTGTACAATTATTGGTATAGTTGTTATTCATCCTCCAGCAAGTTATCAAGGAAAAATAAGCCACACCAGGGAAAGTTTCTAAACTTCCATTTCTTGTGACAGATGAACTTAACCCTTTTTAATCACAATAAAACACTTAAACTCTGTTCAGGTGAAGAGATTGTTGGAGGGATTTGATGTTGTAATCTTTCCTACTTTCCATTAGAAAATAATTTGGGAAATTCTACAGGAAAGTAAGTTTTTGGACTATTGAAATTAATTATCAAAGTGTGTTGGAATAATATATTCATTTATTGATGTATAAAATTAATTTTTACTTTGTGCTGTAAATGGTCTTAAGCACTGGGTAAAGAGTAGTAAACAAAACATAAAAGCCTGTACCTTTGTGTATCTTACATTCTGATGAGAGAGGTAGGAAAGAAACCAGTGATTATATGACATATAATAGAAAACAAACAATATACAATGTCAGGTAGTGTCTAGTGTCATGGTGAAGAATGCAGTGAGAATGAATAGCATATTGGAGCTCATCATTTAGATAGGGTTCTCCAAGGAAGGGTTTGTGAAATGTAATATTTGACAGAGGCCTGAAAGAAGCTAGAGACCATGGGATGATGATATTCACGGAAAATAGAATCTCAGGCTGAAGGAATGGCAAGTTCAAAAGTCTGAGACTGAAATATGTTGGAGGAATGACAAAGAAGCCAATAAGGTACTGGCGCATACAGTGCTGTAGAAGAATGCTTGTTGAAATTAGGCAGTGCCTGTGATAAGTCAGTTCAGTTCAGTCGCTCAGTTGTGTCCACCTCTTTGCGACCCCATGGACTGCGGCACGCCAGGCTTCCCTATCCATCACCAACTCCCGGAGCTTACTCAAACTCATGTCCATCGAGTCTGTGATGCCATCCAACCACCATCTCATCTTCTGTCATCCCCTTCTCCTCCTGCCTTCAATCTTTCCAAGCATCAGGATCTTTTCTAATGAGTCAATTCTTTGCATCAGTGATAAAGGAAAATATAATATAGTATGTAAAATATTCAACAATTAATTGCTGTGTATAAAAGCAAATAAAACTATATGATAATATGTGTTATATAAATCTAAAGATGTACAAATATAAGTAAAAGACTGTCAATACATATTGTAGACCCACCATGTACCAGAAGTAATACCAATTATTATCTCTGGTGTTTGTGACATTTTTCTTATTTGCTTTTCTGTGTTTTAGTAGTTTTGTGCATTATACACATATTATTTTAAAATCTTAACTTAAATTGATCTAGTTAGCACAGCAGAACTTTAAGAGTTCTGTTATGCAAAGTCATTTAACCTCTGCTTTGAGTTTTACACATGGCTTTCACATAACAGCAAAGGCAGGGTTAGAAATATAATAAAAACATATAAAGTTAAGTGAAGTGTTAGCCGCTCAGGTGTCCAACTCTTTGTGACCCCATGACTGTAGCCCACCAGGATTCTCTGTCTGTGGAGTTCTCCAGGCAAGAATACTGGAGTGGGTTGCCATTCCCTTCTCCAGGAGATCTTCCCGAACCAGAGATCGAACCCGGGTCTACTGCAGGCAGACTCATTACCATCTGTGCCACCAGGGAAGCTCATAAAGATATAAAGCTAAAGCCAATTGGATGACTGAAAATTACAGACTAGAGAAAGCAAATGAATGTACTCAGTAATAGATACAATAAATAAGTCTAAAAATTAGAGAAATTACTTATCAGAGAAAAGCCAAGCATGGACTAGAGAATGGACCTTGTAAAGACCTATAATGGGCCTAGTAAAGCATGATTCTGGGGCTTAACAGTGTAGAAGTGGTATATAGCACTTTGATGGATAATCAGGCAGAACCTTAACATGATTGCTGGTATTAGCTTAATAGCAATACAGAATTAATGAAACATTTAGCAGAAATTTAACATCAATTCATCATTATGTATTATCTTTAATCAAAGGCATTTTTTAAGGAGAACTTTATGTGGTTTCATATGGTAATTGTTTTTCAAGGGAGAGCTAAATCCCCAGTGTGTTAAACACCATCCACTGTATTTCTTTTATTCAGACACATAAGGTTGGATTATAGAAAAATAAGAAAACTTTTAGCTTTAGTGAAATAGCTTTTCATCAATCAAGACGGAAGGAACAGCAGAGTGTTTTTAGGGTGTATTTGCTTGACTTGACACCAGTCAGTTTTGCATAAAGGAAAGACATCAGTGTGTATATGTAATCAGGATGCCTTTGAGTCAGGATGCTGCTTTCAAAAATGGAATTTTATTTTATAGCAGAAATAGACAACTGGCAGTTAAATGGTCCAGGCTCCTTTCTATTTGTGCCATTAGTTTTGTTTATCACCTGAGGCATAACAATTTTATTATCTGATAAATGAAGAAAGCAGCGCTAGCCTGTGCCATGCAGAGAGAAAACAGTGATGACCATTTTATCTTGCAACACACACCAGTGAAAAATTAGTTTTCATCTTTATAAATAATGCAGGTTTTATATGGCTTTCCCATATCCAAATATACCTGCAGCCTTTCTTTATAATGAGTGTATTCATCCTCATAGCTATTTAGAAGAGATTCACACAAGACAATAAATAAACATTTGAGTGGGTATATATACCATGTACCGTAAATGTCACCCGTTTTCTCCCCCCACTGGTGAATTTTCTCTCTCTTTTTTTTTTTTTTGTATTCTATGTATTTTAGGTCTTACATATGTATCAGTAAGTATTAATACAATCACCTTAAAGGTAGCAGAGATACAACTGTAACTTGCAAAGTGAGTGTATGATAGAGACACAGCGGCTGCCCCTTCTCTGACTGTGTTATTTTCATCCACTCACCAAGCCCACACCTGTGCATTGTTGGCTGAACTTCATTAAGCCCTGCTGTTACTTTCATATCCAACCCCAGTACAGAGGTAGGTAGTTCTTGTGTTTTTCCCAAATAGTGCAGAAAGGTCACTGCCCTGGGAGTCTTACTGTTTTGATTTGCTTCTTGTCTTTTCACTTATTGTGTAACCCAACCTTCCTAGAATTCTTTTTTTTAAATCATCTCTAATATGTGGCTGATAAAAAGTTTTAAAAAGGGCTGAATAGGCTAGTCTATATAAAGTAAATTTTCAAAATGTAAACCATTTTCCAAATGTGTTGGTAACTAAAATGTCAAAATTTAAAAGTTGATTTGCCACTGTGTTTGTGGCTTTTTTGAGTGTTATGTAGGATTAAGAAATAAGAAGTAAGGTCCCAAGATATAGCTTATGATCTGGCTAATGAAACAATACTTATGATATAGTAAATAAATAGTCTTCCCAGGAAGTGTAGTAGTCAGGAATCCACCTGCCAATGCAGGAGACTCAAGAGACACAGTTTCAATCCCTGGATCAGGAAGATCCCCTGGAGCAGGAAACGGCAATCCACTCCAGTATTCTTGCCTGGAAAGTCCATGGACAGAGGAGTCTTATGGGCTACAGTCCATAGGGTCGCACAGAGTTCGACATGACTGAGCAACGGAGCACAGCAGGAGAGATAATGCTTGTGATGACAGCATTTGAAAACACTTGTAATACAAGAGTAGAAGAGGCGTCAATTGGTAATCAGTATTGAGTAGACAAATGATGATAAATGATGATATGGGTAATAAGGGTTATTTCCTGAGGGGGGAAATGGGCTATGCAATGAGATGAATCCGTTGGACCTTGTGGAATTGGGTAGGCCAGGAGTATGTGGTTTAAAGCCTTGCATACCAAGAAAGGCTTTAAGCATTAGCCTGGTGCCAGATGAAAATAGAGTCTCTTAATTGGACCTCTCAATTTTACCTAGCTATGTCTAGGATTACAAGTGGTAATATATTTTTTAAGAAAAATTATGTCATTCTAAATAGGAAACCAATCTTTTTTAATGATTTAAAAATCTCATTCTGTGTTTTCAAAAGTTTATTTGCTAACAAATAAGTTTAAATTAACAAAAAAAATGAGGTAACATATTTCATGAAAATAAATTCTTATATTCCTTTCACATTGGAGCTAAATCCAGGAAGCCAACTGGAGAAAACTAAGTGAGAAAAAGAAAAATGAAAAAACAAACAGAAACCAGGAAAATCTTACTATTATATTTCACTAAGGGTATTATATCAGGTTTGTGGCATTTGTAAGAAATTTAGAGTGAAATATCTGTACTGAGTACCTGAAAAAAGAATAAAGATTTATTGAATGTCTTCAAGACTTCTTGTTCTCCTCTTTGGTGAATGTGAGCTGTATAAGGAATAGAAGAATGGGGGTTGGACTTAAACACAAAATGAAATTGTGATTGATGAGAATGAGCAAATTACAGAAGAAAGAAATCAGTAGAGAAAAAACGTTGATCTTAATTGTAGAATGTTCAAATTTTGGCTTCCAAAAGAAGTAGTTGGAAGAAGTAGGGGCTATATCCCAAGGAGAGTCACAGTTGGAGGGAGATGAACATGTAGAGACTATAGGGAACAATATTCACAAGGTTTCTTTTAGAGCCTGAACCATTTGAATCATTGCTACAGTAGCATCTCACCTAGAAAGTTTTGTTTGTTTGTTTGTTTTGGTTTAGTTTTGTTCATCATAAATAGCCCAAGTAACTTTTATGGACAACCAAGTTCTCTCCTATCTGGCCTACTTCTATCTCCAGATGATTCATCAACACTGGAGTTGACAGAACTGTGTCTCATGGCATCTAGGATAATGCAAAATACAGAGTGCCCCAGCATAGTAAATATTGATGGTGGTGACATGAGATAATGATAGATTTCTCTTCCTGCTTCCTCTCTTGTTAGTCTTTCTCTGTCCTTCTCATTTCAAACTTTCTCTCTTTTCCATGCAGGTTGAATACCTATGGTGATTTAATCATCTTTCCTCCTCACTCCTACAGACTGCTATTCTTTACATTTTTATTTACAGTTTGATTTAGGAGTATATTTTAAAGATTTATTTGCAGAGTGCATCGAATGTTAAATAAAACATGCAGTGAAATTCTAAGTTGTATCTCCAATATTCAAGTTACATCATTAATTCATTAGGTTTGTCAGTGACATGAATTATACAACTTCTCAAATCATACAGCTGATTTGAATCCATAAATACCTCTATTAATAATAGCAATTTGTTTATAAGAACTGAGTTTACATGTTAATCTATAGTTTTTCTATTCCTAACTATATTCTTTATTCCAATGTCACATTCAAAAATGACAAGACTGGAACAGATTTATATTCTCAGAAGTTATTTTGCTGCTGTCAGTTCATTCATCCATCCATCCTTCCAACCATCCATCCATTCATCCTTAGTTAGGTGCCTACTATAAACCATGCTAAACACAGGACTTGTGATTGTACAAAAAACTATCATAGTCCTGGCTGCTATGTAGGCTGCTAATATTAAAACACAAGAAACAAATATTATTGGTAATAGACATGGGCACCTAGGTCCTCTACTTTAATTCCTGTTCTTTTAGAGAACCACACCTAGGTCTTCCTTTGGCTCTGCCCCCACTTCAGTGGAAAATACAGAGTCAAGTGTATGGAACCACATGCCTGGTACAAAGGAGATCATACTGTGGATAATCAGGACTCCAATACTCCCCACAAAAATGACCTTAAACTGCTTCCTTCCAACGCCTATTTCAGACTCTCACCTGGATCAGTACTTTGAGGTTCACCCAGCACCCAATGATGTTCACACTCTGAGACCTAAGGGTGTTAATGGGTCATGGATCTGGTATTCAAAGGATTGGAAGTGAAAAAAGAATGAGACAGATCATTAGCCTGAGGCCTTCATTTATTTTCTGGTTCTAGGCCTTGCAAACAATGGATGATACAACAATAGGTTCTACAAACAATAAATAATAGGATTTATATATAGACCCAAAAATAATAAGATAATTGAAGGCTGATATGTACGGATGTGGTTAATTTGCAGCTGGTATGTGGTAGCATTATGCTTATCTTTAGGAATGACAGAAGTCTGGCACTGAACCTTGGCCAGGATAAGAATGCAATGTACCAAATAGTGATTTATGATATGCAGTATGAAATCCAGGACTCCTCTGGAGGCATCTTATAACATATTATGTACATTGTTTGTTAAAATTTTATAGATTGATATTTGGCAGTTGGGTTCCACAAACTGGCTTTAGCCAAGTGACCAGTAAAAGAACAGTTAACTTGTGCCTTGAGACAGGAGTATCTTGCATGGATCATGGTGGTTTATAATCTGAAGATAAAAAGGATGGGGATTAAGGCCCAGAGCTACAACAAAATGGTCCAGGACATGGCTTCTGAACATATCAAATTACATTGATGTTTGCCTTTGTTTTCTTTGTCCTTGCTATACAACACCCTTTTTGGTGCATGCTCAGTCACTTCAGTCATGTCCAACTCTTTGCAACCCCTAGACTGTAGCCCACCAAGTTCCTCTGTTCATGGAATTCTCCAGGCAAGAATACTTGATGTGTTTCCTTGCCCTCCTCCAGGGGATCTTCCTGACTCAGGGATTGAACCTGTGTCTCTTACATCTCCTGCACTGGTAGGTAGTTCTTTACCACTAGCAGCATTACACACTTTATCTTTATTAAAGCCTTAGGTTAGTATATGTTATAGAAGCTTGTGAATTCTTTCAGTTAGCCGACCCATACATATGTGAATGCTTTAAAACACATATATTTGGGATAGAAAATAATGAAAGTACACACTCCTTTAGTTTGAGGGCCATAGAAGACTACCCTGAAGAAGTAATATTTAATCTAAAACCCTAAAGGATAGAACTGAAGTGCATTCATGTGGAGACTGTGAAAATTTTTGAGGAAAAAGAAAGAACAGTAGACTATTAGGAGACCAGTTCTGATTTAGGAAAGTTTTGCTTTGTTTTGGGATGGAAGAGAGACTGATTCAACAACTTGACTTTCCAGCAAATATGCTTTTGTACTTCAGGCTTTAGTATCTGTCCTCCAGAAAAGGACCACTTAAGCCCCGTCTAGGTCATCTGAAGTAAGGACAGTTCCCAGCACCTAAGGCCTGTCTAAAAGAGTATTCTTTACATAGGTTCATTTTTAAGGAGTTATTTGAAGTTCTTGTAAGAGATGGTGCCTGTCTTTCACACTGAAAATAGTTTACTAGATCACACCTTATCCTGCCCTGAGATGATTTGGTTCAAGTCTAATGTAAATAATCTCCAGTCTTATAAAATATCTAGATATGATTTAATGATGTGACAGGACTTTCTAGAAGTACACTAATGTTACAGTCATAGACCTCATGTGTCTTTTGGTAATCAAGGGCTTTCTTAAGAGTGCTATAATAATAAAAAGTTTTTAAATGGCTCCATTTAGATACACATAAGAATAGTCTAGCTTTTTCTCTTCCTAAATTTTTTATCCTCACTGGAAATAACTCAGGTAAAAATAAAGATATGTAGTATTACATTGCACCTAAAGGTACATAGGAAGAGACTGACAGTTAAGGCTGTATGTAGAGTACATGAGATAAAAATTATGTCAGGGTTGTCCAGAGAAACAGATTGAGTAGAACATATATATGTCTAGAATGAGATTTATTATAAGGACTTGACTCACAGCTATGGAGGCTGAGAAGTTCCATGTCTGCGAGCTAGAAACTCAGAAAAGCTGATGATGTAATTCCCAGGTCTGAAAGCCAGATGCCTGATGCTATGGATTCCAGTCCAAGTCCAAAGATCTGAGAACCAGGAGTGTCTAATACAGAGGATCACTATCTCAGTTCATCCAGTTAGGCAGAGTATGATTTCAACACTCCTCCACCATTTTGTTCTGCTGAGGAAACTCAGTGGATGAGATGTTGCCTGCCCAAACTGGGAGAGCCACTTGCTTTATTCAGTCTACTGATTGACGTGTTAGTATCTTTCAGAAATAATGAAAGACACACTCAGACATAATGTTTAACCAGATTTCTGGGCTTTCCATGATCCAGTCAAGTTAACTCTCACAAGGCCACCCTTTGTCAGCTTGATACAATATGCATCTTCTCAAACCAGACTTAATCTCAAAATAAAGACAATAACAAGACCAAGATTATCCTAACATGATACAATATGCTGTATACAACCAAAAATGCAGTCACTGTTTCCCTAAAGAGGAGGTATGTAGAGTTGTTGAGAGGTATTTATTCTCCTTCATATCCTGTAACTTAAATACTAGGATATAAAATTAGCAAGTCTTAAGTACTATAGTATAAAGTCAATACATCTTATATGATAAAGGGGATATTAAAAGAAAGAAAACAAAAATATCTGATATATATTCATCATTATATGTCATAGAAGCAGGAAGCAATGATTTTGCTAATGAGTACCTAAGAATTATAATGAATAGTGCCATTCTCATTTCTACCCATTGATTCCTGGACCTGGGAATCTGGCTGTGTGAGAAATAGTATTTATGCCTAACAGAAATATTGGGTGCTGATTCAGCACATATACAGCCTACTGGAGATCCTTACCCCAGCCCTACAAAATATACCACCTAGCTGGTACTGTAACTGAGTCTTCAAAAGACCGTTCCATCATTCTATCAAACCAGCCTCTTCAGGATGGTGGGGGCCATGGTAAGACCAGTAAATTTTATAAGCATGAGCCCATTGCTGAACTTCATTTGCTGAGAAGTGAGTTCCTTGAGCAGAAGTAATACTATGTGGACTACCATGATGGTAGATGAGGCATTCTGTACATCATTTTGGTAGAAAGTATTGCATGCAAGGATGTCAAGTCTGTATCTAGAGTGTGTATCTGTTCTAATAAGAACAAAACACTGCATCTTCCATAATGAAAGTCAACCCATGTAATCAGTATGCCACCAGATGGTTGATTGATCATCCCAGTGAGTGGTGCCAATTAGGGACTCAGTGTTGTTCTCTGCTGTTGAGATATTGGGTACACAGTACTGACTGTATCCATGCTGATGTTGGTGAGTAGAAGTCTTTGTTGCTGAGCCCACGCATAGCTTCCATCTCTGCCACCATGGAAGCTTTGTTCATGAGCCCACAGCTGGAGAAGAGGCTGACTGGTATTCATAAAATGGGTCATCCTATCCTCTTGATTATTAAAATAGCCTTCTGAAGTGACCTTTGGAAAGTATTCACTTGGGACATAGGTATCTTCAGGATATTCCCCGTTCAGAGAGCTTGGTCTATATACTTCTTTCCTGGATTTCTTTGTCACCAATTTTCCAGTCGTGCTCCCTCCAAATCTATGACTATCCAGCCACGCTATTGCTCCTTGAATGAATTAATATACAATTTCATATCTGGTCATTTCTCCTTTCTATCAAATTAGGCAACCAGATACACTGATTGAAATTCTGCACACTGGGAGGATTTCCCCTCACCATTCTCCTTTAAGATTATCCCAGAGAGGGGCTGGAGTGCTACAGCTGTCCACTTTTGGGTGGTGCATGCTTACGTGCAGAACCACCTGTGAACCAGGCCCAAGTCGTCTCTTTCTCTGTCAGTCAATCGTAGGGAACTCCCCATGAGGGTGCAGAGGACAGACAAGGCAGTGTAGCAGGAGAGGGAACCATGGGCACACAGGCCACTTCTTCGTGTAATTTACCTATAATTTTAGGGCCCATTTGGGCTCAGTCATGTATGTATCATTTGCATTTGATGATGGAGTGCTGTTGTACGTGCCCAACTTTATGGCTTTGTGGGTCAGATAACATCCAGTTCCTGACGGGCAGCTCAGGTTACATGCCATCTTGGTAGCCCATTGTTAGATGTTTAGTCTCTATAAGATCTGTTGTTGTTCAGTCACCAAGTTGTGTCCAACTCTTTTGCAATCTCATGGACTGCAGCAGGTCAGGCCTCCTTGTCCCTCACCATCTCCCAGAGTTTGCCCAAGTTCAGGTCCACTGATTTGGTGATGCCATCCAACCATCTCATCCTCTGCCACCCTCTTCTCCTCCTGCCCTCAATCTTTTCCAGCATCAGGGTCTTTTCCAGTGAGTCGGCTGTTTGCATCAGGTGGCCAAAGTATTGGAGCTTCATCTATAAGGTCTAGTAGCAGACAGCTGTTTCTGAACATGAGAGTAGTTACCTGATTTGGGGTTTTGCTCCAAAATTCTAAGGGTCTGAGCCATAGATCATTTATAGGAGCCTGCCAGAGGCCCCCGGAGAAGGCAATGGCAACCCACTCCAGTACTCTTGCCTGGAAAATCCCATGGATGGAGGAGCCTGGTGGGCTGCAGTCCATGGCATCGCTAGGAGTCGGACACAACTGAGTGACTTCACTTTCACTTTTCACTTTCATGCATTGGAGAAGGAAATGGCAACCCACTCCAGTGTTCTTCCCTGGAGAACCCCAGGGATGGGGGAGCCTGGTGGGTTGCTGTCTATGGGGTCGCACAGAGTTGGACACAACTGAAGTGACTTAGCAGCAGCAGCAGCAGCCAGAGGCCCCAGACAGCATCCCTACCTGCTGTTAATACTTCATCCACCATTGAATCTGCTGGATCTCATAGCCCAAGTGGCAAGGCAGCTGGTATAGCAACCCAGACCTGTTGCAGAGCCCTCTCCTTTGCTGGGCCCCACTCAGAATTAGCAATTTTGGGGGTCACTTGGTAATTGGGCCATGGTAACATGCCACAATGAGGGATATGTTGTTTAACAGAATACAAAAAGACTCACTAGGCATTTGCTACTTTTTAGGTTATGTGTGAGGGTGTCAGAGGAAGCAACTTCTCCTCCACCTTAGAAGGGATATTTCAACATGCCCCATACCACTGACCCCCTAGAAATTTCTCTTGGATAGAGGTCCCCCTGCTATGGTGTTTCTTAGATTTATTTCCCAAACTCTGTCATGGGAATGTCTTATCAGTAAGTCTAGAGTAGTTGCTATGTCTTGATCACTAGATCCAATCAGCATAATATAACCAATGAAATGGACCAACATGATATCTTGTGAAAAGGAAGAGTGATAAAGATGCTTGTAAATTAAATTATGACCTTGGGCTAGAGAACTGATATACCCGCTGATATAGAAGAGTGGAAGTGTACTGCTGGTCTTGACAGCTGAATGCCAGTTGATTCTGGTGGACCGTATTTACAAGGATGGGGAAAAATTCATTTGCCAGATCAATAGTTGCATACCAGATACAAAAGGATGTGTTAAGCTCCCACGTGGCTCAGATGGTAAAGAAACTGCCTGCCAGTGCAGGAGACCTGGGTTCGATTCCTGGGTCATGAAGATGCCCGGAAAGAGGAAATGGCAGCCCACTTCACTATTCTTGCCTGGGAAATCTCTTGGACAGAGGAGCCTGGTGGGCTACAGTCCATGGGGTCACAAAAGAGTGGGACACAACTTTACAACTGAAAAACAACAAAACCTGCTCAAGCAATGAAACCACAGCTGATACAGCCACTATAGTTGGAGTCACTGCCTGGTTAAGTTGACAATTATCCACTGTCAGCTCTTTTGTGTCCATCCATCTTTTACACAAACCAAATAGGTGAGTTGAGTGGTGATATTGTGGGAGTCAACACTCCTGCATCCTTTAAGTCTTTGATGATAGCACTAATCTCTGCAGTACCTTCAGACATGTGGTATTGCTTTAGGTTTACTAGTTTGCTATGTAGAGGCAGTTACAGGGGCTTCCATTTGGTCCTTCTCACCCTGGTAACCCTGACTCCACAGATCAGGTGACTAATGTGGGGATTTTGACAGCTGCTGATTATATCTATTCCAATTATTCATCCAAGAAGTTGAGAAATAGGATGGGTTCAAAGACCCACTGAATCACTGTGCAGATGGACCTGCACTAAAACGGTCGATGATCTTGATACCTTAGCAGTGAACGGTGAATAGCGCCGTGGATTCGTGGCTCTCCAAAGGAGAAGATTTAACTCTGGGACCAAAGACAGTTTCAATCACTCAGAGTTTTGTGTAAATTTTTATTTAAAGTGAAAGTGACAGATAAAGCTTCTGATGTGGACATCAGGAGAGTACCTGCCTCACTAGTTTAAGCCGGGCCTTACGTGCTTCTCAACAGGCTGCTGAGAATAGATAAAAATAATACCTTAAGGTTCTAAGAGTTCCACAAGACCCTTTCCCAAGGTATACATCCTGAGATAACTTCCTACAAGATTAGCTGGGGAGAACTGGTTCTGGGCGATGTCTCTGGGCAAGATATACTGTTGCTGTGTAATCAGGGGTACAAGTCTTGAGAAACAGGTTCCCAGGCAAGATTTGTTATGATTATAATCATTAACATAGAGCCTAAGAAAAGTATTTCCATAAGACATTGTGCTGTGTGATCCTTAATTTCCAACCTAAAGGAAGGCCAGTGCTTGGGCAAAATACATTGTTGCACAAGGCTTAGGTCAAGTATGAGGGAGAATGTTTACCTCCTCCTTACAGGGCCGCAAGCTTGAACTCCCTCAATCTGACCTCCATAAGCCCCTAATGTGATTGATGGGGCACAGTGATGTTTGAGGGGCTCTTGGAATCACTATCAGTTCAGGGGCAGTTTCCCCTAGTCCTTGGAAAATCTGATTATTTCTTTTTTTTTTTCCCAGTGCACAGTTTCCCTAGCAGAGGCTTTTGGTGCTTTCCAAAAGGTTGGGTGAAAGTTTAACAGTAAACTTTTGGTAGTACCTCAGGATCTTGCTTTAAAGAGACCCTGCCTCCTTCTCATGCAAGCGGTTCTGGGTCTATCAAATGCTCAGTTCTGGGAATTGAATAACATACTCTGATGCTCTAATTTTATGATTCAAGTTAGACTTTTGTTCATTCAACCAGGAATTTTTTTGCTCATGGAGATCAAGGAAGAATTTAGTAGGCTTCCTATCTATGTTACTTCTAGGGATACCGTGAACAACTAGTCAATACCGCAGGCCTGCTTGAGTCAGAGAATACTGACTGCTGCTTTAACTCTGCTCTTTAAGGTAATCAGGTACACCTTGCCTTTGGCAGTAGAGTGCCTGCACCTGGCCCCTTCTACACCAGGATCTAATTACTCCCATTGTATTTAAATTTCCCAAGTAAGGTCTGGGCTGTAGAGAGGGTCTTGGAGCTCTTCAGGGACACTGGGCTCCCAGAACAAATTTGTTTCTCAGAGTACTGGTGAAAGGTGCATTTTCTGGACTGTCCCAGCAGGGGTGAGTAAAACTTTATTTAGTATGGTACCCTCCATGGAATCTCTGCGCCCAGTGAAATGCGTGTATAATTTTTTTTACTCTGTGTGTTAGGAACTATGCAAAATGAGCTCTTTTTCTTTCAAGGTAGTGGGGCTCCAGTGACACTTATATGGGGAATTTTAGTACCCTTGTTTGGCGTTTCTAAAAAGTCTTCATTTTATTCAATGACTGCCGAGGCCTATTGGGCAAATTTGCCTGGTTTGCTTTATTTTTCTTTTAGTTGCTTTATTTCCGTTTTCTAAATCTGAAACGGTGTCCCTGCTGAGAAGAATTCCATGCTCATGGAGTTTAGAAATGCCATGAGTTTTGTTTCTGAGAGTTTTGAGGCTTTCTGGAGGATCTTTGTGTTTTCTCTAATCCCACATCTGAATAAAGGAGTTCAGGCTGTTTTGTTTACGCCAAGTGTCTCATTAGAGAGGATCCATCACACTTACAACATAAAAAAATATATCATTTCTCCCCCTCTTTTTAAACTTTCTCTTTAAGCTTCAGAAATTGAGGAAGAGAAATCTGTTCTTTCAACTAGAATTTCATTTTCTTTTTTAAGCTGAAAGTTCTCACAGATTTTATAATGTGACTATATTGCTTGCTATTTTTTTTATTTCGTCCACTATTAGCTTTATTAGCCCTATAAAGGGACTTTTTTTTTTTTAAAGTCCTATAAAGGGACAATTTCCCTGGAGTAGGAAATGGCAACCCACTCCTGTATGCTTGTCTGGGAAATCTCATGGACAGGGAAGACTGGTGGGCTATAAACCATAGGATTGCAAAGAATCGAACATGACTGAACGACTGAGCATAAAGGGACTATTAACTATATTTTATTTAAAAAATTAATAGCAAATCTGTTTTGCTGATGGGATTTCCCTATTTTGACTGGTGGTGATTTCTCCAGACAGCACTCAAAAGATTCATTCATAGAATGAGAAAAATAATTTTCATATGTTACTGCCTTGAATTTTCAGTGTATGTTTAGTGGTGATTGTATAATGCCATAAAAATCACCAGCACTTTTTTGAATTCAATGTATTCCTCTTCTAGTTCACAGCATATTAAAATGCAAGATAAATAGCTGATTTTCTAAGTAACTATTGCCTATTCCAGCTAAAGTATATGGTTCCACTTGTCCCAGCTGAACCACATAAGTACCAATGATGAGTACTTTCTTTTTACTTGGAATACTTCTGAAATTATCAGGGCTTTATTCTTGCAAGTTAAAAAAGCAACATTTTGAAAAACTGAGTATGAGAATGTGGAAAAAGGAAAAGAATAGGAGGTAGAGAAATGGAAATTAGAGAAGAATGGTCTGCAACAACAAGGAGATGTCAGTTCCTATCACTGTGATGAATGAAATACATACTGGAGGAAATTTAACTAAGACATGTTATTGAGTGGTTTTTATACAGGCTCCTCTGGAGAATGGTGGTGGTAAAGTCTGTGTAGCAGAGTGGAAATGAGCATGGGCTCTCCAACTAGAATGACAGACTAAGTTGCTGCTCCATGAAGCATCAGTTCTGTAATCTTTGTGTCTCTTTACTCAATTACAACACAAGGGTACTGTTAGTACCTGACTCATAGAATCACTATGGACAAGAGACTAACTGATATATGTAAAGTGGATTGACGAGTACCTAGAATGTGGCTACTAATTGCTGGAGTGGGGAAGTCTTAGGTATCCTCTGTTGCAAATGAGTCATTACTCCCTGGCTATATTTCTCTTCTGTTTACTTTAGAAAAACATCTGATACTCACTAAAATGTACATTCTAGTGTGCATTATAATGCTTGGAGACATATTATATGGTTTCAGTTGAAACAAGGGAAATCAATTCATCTCTGGGATATACTTCTTGTCTATTTCTAAATATGATAAAGCAGATTACAGTCCTTCTATAATTTCATTGCTGCTTACATTGCTTTGTACTGGGGTTTATTCTATGTTTGTTTTCTTTGTACTTGTTCAGCTTTTAAGATAGGTTTTGTTTTATTTGGCTTATATCAAAGAGACCCCATTGTAAAGGCTGATCATCATTGCATTCTTAATATTGTTTTATTTTGTTTGTACAAACCATTCATTGGTGATTAATAATCTTAACTCCCTAATTAGTCCAAAATACATTTTAATGTTAGTGGAAAAAGATTATTTTTACTTTTAAATTCATCTGGATATCTTGAGGTTTGAGTTATAGAATAGTAATTCATGCCCTGTGCCTCTAACGACATTCAGCCTGAGTCCTCGCTCCTAAAAATTTATAAAGTATTTGGCCATAACTTATATTCTGCTGAGTCTTACTGCTTTGTTTCTGCATATTTTTACTATCCACCTCCAGTTACCAGAAACATTAGAGACTCCAAGGAAACGTCCTTTTTTGACATTATCTCTATTCAATGCATTGAATCTACATTGGCATGTTTAAATATGATCCTCAAGGAAATTTAGATAGCATGGACAGGGAAAGAAAGAATGGCTTTAGCAAACAGAATATTTTGTAATAAATAGCCCTCTCTTAGTCCAGACAGTGGTAGCGGTAGTTAATGAGAAGTGAATTTAGTGAAAAAAGGAAGATCAAAGTAGCCATTCTAATCAAATTCTGTCATAATTTTTCAGGTGTCTGGAATTTATGGCACAACATTCAGCAAATCTCCAGTGATACATTTCCGTAACAGGAGTTGTAAATCCATTGGCAGTTTCATTAATCAGACAAAGAGCTGTGCAGTTATTGAAATAACTCCTCAAATAATTGCCAACTTGCCATGCAGTGACATTATTCCTAAGAGAAGTGCTTCAACAATTGATGATCGAGCCCTGGTAAATTAGCATTTCTGGCACTGAAACATCATTGTTGGGCATACCATGGTTCCGAGGCAGCAATTCCTGGCATTGTTTCCCTTCATAAACAAGATTTAAGAAGTGCCAATGACCAATGATTTCCTTGTTTTACGCATGCGAAGTGTGCAGTCTGTGCGCACATCCCTCTTTATACTGTGGTTAACTACTAAGCTATTAAAAAATTCAAGTGCTGCCAATTTAATTGCTTTAATATTTGTTGAGTGACTTTTTAAGCATTGTAGACTCAAGGCTGCTAAGGAGTCTTACTTTACATAAGACATGACTCCCTCCTCCCAGGTAGATCCTATATTACCCTTCCGGGTATGTTACGGTTGTTGTTCAGTTGCAAGTCGTCTCCAAGTCTTTGTGATCCTGTGGACTGCAGCACGCCAGGCTGAATGATATGGTACAGTGGAGTGAATGCTGTCACAGAGGTTCTACCAACAGGGGAAAATATTAGGTATCTAAGTGGGAAGGAGATTGGAATGAGAGTTCAGTTATGTGTTCTCCCTCAACCTTTTTGATACTTTGTACCTTGGTTTTTCACTTAAAAATGAATGATAATTCCCTTCTATTTTATGATGAGTTCCTAATTTAAATTTTAAAAAGTTGGAAATAGAAGAATTTTGTGTGGGAGGAAAAACCAGGAAAAAACCCAAAAACATAAATATTCAATTAATGGTATGTTATGTCTTGGAAAACTACAAAGACAGAATTTGGATATGTTTCTAGTAGATAAAAAGTAGTCATGTGTCATAGTCATATTTACATGATACAAAAATACTTTTCTGAAGTCATTCCTTTTGTTTTTAATTAAATATTTTTTTAAATTTGCTAATTTATCTGCCTGCTCCTGGTCTTAGTTGTGGCATGTGCGGCTAATTCCCTGGCATTGGTTGAATCTGGATCCCCTGCATTGGGAACTTGGTGTCTTAGATACTGGACTGCCAGCAAAGTCACTACATTATTCCCTTTAAATATCTCGTGTGTTCTCTTTTAGCTCTAGTTTTAAATTTGCAAAGGAACACAATTACCCTCAGTGAACTAAAGACATAATAGTAGAATACAGTGGGCAGTGTAAAATGCTTTATAAAACTTAACCTTGTTACCTACTCTATTTGATTCATTCCTTAAGATTCACATTTGTTTTTGTTCCATTGCAAGTTGTGTCTGACTCTGTGACCCCATAGACTGCAGCACGTCAGGGTTCCCTGTCCTTCACTATTTACTGGAGTTTGCTCAAAGTCCTGTCCATTGAGTGGATGATGCCATCCAACCATCTCATCCTCTGTTGCCCCCTTCTCCTCCTGCCTTCGATCTTTCCCAGCATCAGGGTCTTTTCCAGTGAGTCAGTTCTTCACATCAGGTGGTCAAAGTATTGGAGCTTCAGCTTCAGCATCAGTCCTTTCAGTGAATATTCAGGGTTGATTTCCTTTAGGATTGACTGATTTGATCT
This sequence comes from Cervus canadensis, assembly GCF_019320065.1. Lineage (NCBI taxonomy): Eukaryota > Metazoa > Chordata > Mammalia > Artiodactyla > Cervidae > Cervus > Cervus canadensis. The sequence continues at coordinate 39,666,655 of NC_057399.1, read as the reverse complement.
CCTTGTCCAAGCGACTCTAAAGATTCTTTTTCCAGCACCATAGTTTGAAGGCATCACTTCTTCCGTGCTCAGCCTTTTTTATGGTCCAGCTCTCACAACTGTACCTGACTACTGGAACAACCATAGCTTTGACTATACAGTCCTTTGTTGGCAAATTGATGCCTCTACTTTTTAATATGCTGTCTAGGTTGGTCATAGCTTTTCTTCCAAGGAGCAAGCATCTTTTAATTTCATGGCTGCAGTCAGCATCTGCAGTGATTTTGGAGCCCAAGAAAGTAAAATCTGTCCCTGTTTCCTTTGCTTCCCCATCTATTTGCCATGAAGTGATGGGACCGGATACCATGATCTTCATTTTTGAATGTTGAGTTTTAAGCCAGCTTTTTCACTCTCCTCATTCACCTTCATCAAGAGGCTCTTTAGTTCCTCTTCACTTTTTGCCATAAGGGTGGTGTCATCTGCATATCAGAGGTTATTGATCTTTCTTCCAGCAATCTTAATTCCAGCTTGTGCATCATCCAGCCTGGCATTTCACATGATGTACTGTGCGTGTAAGTTAAATAAGCAAGGTGATAATATACCGCTTTGACATACTCCTTTCCCAATATTGAACCAGTGTTCAATGTTCAGTGCTAACTCTTGTTTCTTGAGCTGCATACAAGTTTCTCAGGAGGCAGGTAAGGTGGTCTGGTATCCCCATCTCTTTGAGAATTTTCCAGAGTGTGTTGTGATCCACACAGTCAAAGGCTTTGTTGTAGTCAATGAAGCAGAAGTAAATGTTCTTCTGAAATTCTCTTGCTTTTTCAATGATGCAACAAATATTGGCAATTTGATCTACTTGTCTCCTTGTTCTACAGAAATTAATATAGTCTTTTGATTATGTATTAGTTCTGATGTATCAAATTGCTTTCTATAAATACCTATGAAGTTTTCATCTGTTTTTGTATATACAAAATAGGCAGGTGAAGCATCCATGACATAATTATTCTCCAATTTGAATTTTGCTTTTGAACATATCTTATTAGTGTAAGCTGAGGCAGTAAAACCTTTTATAAAAATTGTGAATTTAGGAGCTGAATACTTGAAAATAAAAGTTATACCAAAATATGGTGGACTATTGTAACAGAATATGTTCTTCAAGAACACTACTCAAGTGGTCAGTGTTTGCATTCACTTATAATAGACTTTATCAATTATGTATTTATTGTCATGATTAATTGTTGTACTAAAATGCTTATATGTCTGGGCAGTGTTCACTTCATCATTATGTTTAGTGATTATAGCAATGCCTGGCATATTGTATTACTGTATAATTTGAGGAATTCTGTCAAAATTATGTAAAATCAAGTATTAGTAGCTTTGTCAATTAAATGAGATTATTTTGTTGAGTATAAAATAATTATATCCTCTTATTTGTGTATGTGTGAAACCTGAAATATTATTTTGCTAAATTTTTAGTTTACTATTTGTTGCATTGGTAATAGAGAAATATAATCTTTGTTAACAAATAGGCTGAGTTTTTTTTCAAAGTTTGACAGTGAGTGAAGTAAATTAGAAACGAGATGTGAACTGTTTCTTGGTAAATCACTTCACTAAAATGTTGATAATGAAAAAATAAATAAAATGTTGATAATGACTTTACTTTTCCCATCACTGTCAAACTTCTGACAAAGTTGAACTTTGAAAATAAAAACATTCCTTAAACAGAATTATCTTTAGACTTGGTTGAGACCAGAATATTGACAGCACTAGGGATTCTTACTGTTTTCTGTAAATTCCACATAAAAATGACTGTTCCCCATATTTGCTGTCTATACTTTTTGCTTACAGTGACTAATTTTGTGATGAATTTTAAGTAACAAAGCATTGTGAATTTTAAGATTTTTTTTTTCCCCAAAAAAAATGTGCTTGGAGATAGTCTTCATCAACTTTTCCTTTGGGCTGAAAGCTGGCAAATAAGAGAGGAAAAAAAAATTATAAGATAGTATCATGATTGTAAAAAAATACCTGTGTTGAAACCTAATCCACCATAGAATTTTAAAGAAATGGTTTATCTACCAGTTATTTTAAGCAGTTCCTTGAGCAGGCAGATGTAATATAAGTTGCTTGAATTTTTTGGAGGGGAAAAGGGGGTCAGGAAGATATGCCCCTTCTCATTTGAGAAAGAGAAAGCAATGGTTTTGCTTATTCCTTACCTGAATTAAAGTCATATGATTTGTGGATGAATGAATATGTCTTATTTTCTTTTATTAAAAGTAGATCTTAACAGAAAGTGTAAAAGAGCCTAATTACAGTACCGAGGAAAAGCCTGCTCTGGGTACTCTTCAATATGCTTTATTCTGTGGAATTAACCTCACCAGTCACACCTCACCAAATACTGTGTTGCCTTTTGCTTACATGAACAGATGCATACAGTCTTTGTTGCAAACACAGGCACAGGCAAGCTTTCCATTGCTTTCTCCATGCTTTTTATGAAGGTTCCTCTCATCTAAGCATTTTCCTAGACTTTGGGCTTTAAAAACATAAAGCTTTCTACTGCAACACTGACACTTTGAATAACTTCACGGATTAATCATTCAAGTTTAGCTCATCTCAAGGGCTCATGTCTTGAAACAATTATAAACTTGTAATGCTTTCCAAGAGGACAGTAATCCTCCTTAGGATAACATGATTATGAACATGCCACTTTTTATAGCCCATGGTAGAAAATAGACTGTTAATAGGATGTTAAGTCTGACATTGTTTGGATTTGTTTGTGTCTAAATGAAAGCAAAATTTTCTTGAGGTTTGAAGTCAATGTATGTATCTTCATTAAATTTTGTATGATTTGCTTCAGTACCAAAGTACACATTCTATTTCAAAGAACAAAAGAAAATGGATTTTTAATTCAGTGCCTTTTTTTATACCACTAAAAGTAAAGACTAGAATCATCCTTTTGCTATGTTCTTATTTTATAATACTATCCCCCCTTGACTTGTGTGCAAAAGTTAGCAGATGCTTTGGATTTTTGGAGCACATCTGGTTTTTGTGCAAAGAAAATGTATAATTTGGACTATCAAGTGAATAATGTCAAATTAATTCAAGATGCATTACAAAAAAAATCACGTGTGAGATTTCTTGCTTTCTCTAGGAACTGCTGATACAGGCATCTTTATTTTGAGTTTTCCTCCACTTCTCACTAGAAAATTCCACTCAAAGGTAAAACATTTGTGCTGATTTTTCCCAGAAAAAATTACATTTGCAGGAGTTTTTTGTTTGTTTTTTAAGAATATGTTCGTTCTAGTAAAATGCAGGTTTTTGTGATGTACCTTGAACTGACATAGAGCTTTCCAGAAGATGGCTATTTCCTGGGATAACACCACAGAGATTTAGAAAAATGCCTATGTCAGAGATCTGCCCATATTTGGAATATTAACAGCAGTCTCTCAAGGTATATGCAGAAGGCTTTATCTTGTCATGTGCTTGGCTATTTAGAATCCCAAATCTTGAAATGATGTCTATATTTAAACCCTGGCTTTCAGGAAATGGGCTGGGATGTTCGTTGGACCAGTTATGCTGCAGAGTAATTTTGCTTTGTATGTCTACAGACAAATGAATTTTTTTTTCTTCAGATAAATGACATTAATCCTAACTGCTCCTCCACCCCCATGCTTTTATTTCCCCTTACCTAGGGAGATATGAAAATAGTCAAAATTTCTTTCAAAGTATTTGAGGAGAATGGGGACAAATGATAAGAGTTTAGCATGAAATTCTGTGGATTTAATGTCAACATATGAAAATGAATATTAAAATCTATCTGAAAATGGGAGTGGGAGAACTTAACGTATATTTTAATCTTATAAATAAATAGCGTTGTAAAAATAATCTTATCTCAGCTTGTAGCAAACTGATGTAATTAGCAGATGTTTAGTTAATAACAATTTTTGAAATAGTTCTATACGTACATGGGCTTCTCAGGTGACTCAGCAATAAAGAATTCACCTGCAATGCAGGAGATGCAGGAGACACAGGTTCGATCCCTGGATCAGGAAGATCCCCTGGAAGAGGAAATGGCAACCCACTCCAGTATGCTTGTCAGGAAAGTCCCATGGACAGAGGAGCCTGGTGGGCTGCGGTCCACGGAGTGGCAAAGAGTTGGACATGACTGAGTGACTGAACATGCATGTGCTATATATACACACAATGTGTGTATGAACATAAACCAGCCCTGATATTGGTAGGCCCATCACACTGCACTCCTCACTGAGTATCTTCACAGCTACTGAAGCAATCAGCTATTTTTTCCTCAATGTCTTTCATGCCTGATTCTCTCTAAAATGTAATAAATCAGGAGCTCTGCATTACAAACCATCCCAAAAGCTAATGATCCTTCCCTTTTCACTCGAGACTACATTATCCCATCAAATAACCATTTGTAGCTATAGTTTTAATTCCAGTTCAGTTAGAATGTCTGTGGGCTGCATAAGGAAAGATATTTCAAAAACAAATTTTTTTTCACATACAACAGTTTTGGCAGACTCTGCATGTCTCTCCCTTCCAGGTTTCCCAGTAAAATGGCGAACTACTACAGAGGTTCACCTCCATCACCATATAAAACTTCTTCAGATCTTTCAATTTTAAGTATCTAGTCACTGTGGGATAACATCTGTGCTGTTTCCATAGGAAGGAGTTGGGCTCTAAGTATTTCCCTCTATCTCTGCCTGTACTCTGAGGTCAAATATCTGGTCAGGCTTTAGGAGAATGAGTGCCAGTGCCTGTCTGGACCCTGACCCACAGATTCTGAGAGAAGATGGACCTCTGTTTATGGAGTGGGATGAAGATGGGAATTTCAAAGCAAGATCAGCCTTCATCCATGGAGACTGAGATTGCTGTTTCTTATTGCTGGGTTACCCTCTTAGATGAGCACACCTTCAAAAGCTATTTTTTTTAACACCCACACTAATGTCAGTTCCCAAGAATTGTCTCCAATATTCAACAAGGCTTTAACTTTATCCTTTAAAAAATAGATTTTTGAGCAGCATTTTGACAATTTTGTTTCAGTAAACACAGTAACAAAACCCACTTTAACTAGTAATAGTTCTCTCTTGGGATCTCAGAGAGATTGTTCAGTTCAATTCAGTCCCTCAGTTGCGTCCAACTTTTCCGACCCCATGGACTACAGCATGCCAGGCTTTCCCGTCCGTCACCAAATCCCGGAGCCTACTCAAATTCACATCCATCGCATTGGTGATGCCATCCAGCCATCTCATCCTCTGTCATCCCCTTCTCCCACCTTCAATCTTTCCTATCACCAGGGTTCTTTCCAATGAGTCAGTTCTTCGCATCAGGTGGCCAAAGTATTGTACTTTCACCTTCAGCATCAGTCCTTCCAATGAATATTCAGGACTGATTTCCTTTAGGATTGGCAGGTTGGATCTCCTTGCAGTCCAAGGGACTCTCAAGAGTCTTCTCCAACACCACAGTTCAAAAGCATCATTCTTCGGTGCTGATCTTTCTTTATAGTCCAACTCTCGCATCCATACATGACTACTGGAAAAACCATAGCTTTGACTAGATGGACCTTTGTTGACAAAGTAAAGTCTCTGCTTTTTAATATGCTGTCTAGGTTGGTTGCTGTCTAGCTTTTCTTCCAAGGAGCAAGTGTCTTTTCATTGTAATTTGATAAAATCCCTTTCATGACTCTCATCATTATAAACTGAGGTAATTAATTAAAGTTTGTATGATATTAAATAAATGCACAAATGAAATAGTAAAAACTGTTCTAAATAAATAAAAGAATAAACATAACAATTTCTGAGCATTTGGCAATATATACTGATAATCTTTGAGTAGATTTTCTGATTACCTTTTAGATTATGCACAAAGCTATTTTTTATCTTCTCATAATTTTTCTCTTTGAATTTAAACAGTTTATTTCCATTTGCAAACCCAGTTCAGGAGGAACATGATGATGATTGAAAACGTCAAACTTCTAAATTCTTTCTTGTTGTTTTTATGAAAACAAGGTTAAATAAGATAGTTTGAATTTTAGCGAATGGATCTATATATTATCTTCATCTTTGTTGTGTTCCCTTTTTTCTTGAAACTGTTAATTTTATATAAATGTAGAAAAATTTACAGATAAACAAGTTATACCAAATTACATAAGAAGCAGAATTTATTAATTGTGATATTTCATAGTATTGGTGTTACATATATAAAGAATTAAAGTATATATCTATTCCCCATATTCAATTCCTTACTTTCATCAGAGGCAACTAATATATAAAAAGATACATGCAACATGTGCATGTGCACACACACACACCATATTGTTTGTATCATATTGCCTCTTGCTTTGTTCACTTAATATTTTAATTCTGTTATTTATAAGATATATATAGATCTCATTCATTTTGAAATATGTCTATATATTTGTTAAATATATTTATGCTATAAAATATATTAGTTTATATATACTTATGTTGAATAAATATGTTTCCATATGTGAACTGATAAGACTCATGGCCCCAGAGACTCAAGTTGCCTAACATGTATATGGAAATGGATGAAACCCAGCTCTAGCTTCCTTGGGACCAAGGGTCCTCCACGATTCCAAGTGTGGGCTTTTTTATATTTTAGAAACATCTTTTAAATATGGATTCTTGTGTTATTATTCAATCTGAGACTCTTTTGTATTTACATATTCTGTTATATTTATTGTAAGCATTGATAGCTTGAGTTTTTGCTAATATCTTAGTGGTTTCCGCTCAACATTTTTTTCTAAGCTCCATTATTTTCCATCTTCATTTTTCTTGAATTGATCAAGTATTTCTTTTTATTAGCTTGGCTGTAGTTCTATTTTATTGTTTTAATAGGTAGGATCATATTATCTGATGTATACTTTAATTGAAACACCTCTACCTTATTATTATCTCATGGACTTGACATGACACAGACTTTAAAATGATTTGACACATAAACTTTAGAATGATTTACTGTTGGCTTTAAATTAAGTCAGAAGTTACATTGCTTTCCCAGTTTAAAATCATTTTTTCACTTAATTCTAATTGATGATGATAAGTCTTTTGTGTAAAATATGTGTTATCTTATTTTTTATTTCTCTTTGGTGTTCTTCATTTTGCCTATAATATGTATAGGTGCTAATTCCTTATTAGCTATCCTGATTGGGAATCAATCTGACATTTTGGTGTGATAATCACGTTTTGTGTGTGTGTATTTCCTGAATTCTATAAGAAATCATAGTCATTGCCTCTTTGAGAATTTCCTTTGAACTCATTTTCTTTATGCTCTTCTTTTGTAGTTCTTCATAGTTAACTTAAATTTCTATATTCTATCTTTTCTCTATTTTTAAAAATTATTATCTTTCTAGCTCTAAAGTTCAGAGAAGGCAATGGCAACCCATTCCAGTACTTTTGCCTGGGAAATCCCATGGACAGAGGAACCTGGTAGGTTACAGTCCAAGGGATCGCCAAGAGTTGGACACGACTGAGCGAATTCACTTTCACTTTTCACTTTCATGCACTGGAGAAGGAAATGGCAACCCACTCCAGTGTTCTTGCCTGGAGAATCCCAGGGACTGGAGTCTGGTGGGCTGCCGTCTATGGGATCGCACAGAGTCGGACACGACTGATGCAACTTAGCAGCAGCAGCAGCAGCAGCTCTTAAATGAAGATTATTTGTCTAGATCAACATTCTAGCTCATTAATTATGTCTTCAGCAAGACAGTCTGTGGTTTAAGATTTTCATTATGTTGTTTAATGTTAGAAATTTATTATATCTTATAGAGCAGTCTTCCTTTATTGTATATTTTAATTTTATCTCTCTAATCATGGCAAATATTAACTTAACCATTGCAAAAAGCTTTTTGACACATCTTGATATTATCATGGATTTTCTTTGCTAGTTTCTTAATGTGACAAATTATATAGCCTAATTTTCAAATGTTAAGCCAGGCTTTGTGGTAAAACTTCCCTAATTTGGTATGATGCAGTATTCTTTTAACATATTTTAATCTAATTTGATAGTCTTTAGTTAAGAGTTTTGTGTCTTTTTTGTGGGACATTGTGTTCTGTGGGGTTTTTGATTTTCTGGTTTTGGTATTAGTATAATAGTGGCATCATAAAATGAGTTGTGAAGTTTTTTCTTCCCTCCTATTCTCTGGAACGGCTTATGCAGAACTGACATTGTGTTTTCTTTATCCTTTTGGTCAGTTTGGAGATTGCTTCATAGGAAGATTTTTAACTATGAAAATAATTTTTTAGCTACCTATTGTGTTACAAATGTTATGAAGTTCTTCATGATTAAGATTTAGTATATCATGTGTTTAAAGAATATAATTTAACTTATAAAAATAATTGCTATAATATTTCCTTACTATTCTGTTTCATTAGTGATATTTTTCCTGTACCTTGAGTCTCTTTTCTGTTTTTCTGATCATTTTAGTAAAATACTTTGAAATGTCAAAAGTAGACATCTTTTAAAAAAAATTAGCTCTTACTTACTTATTATAGCTTTAAAATATTTATTTATTTTAATTGAAGTATATTGTTTTCCCTGTTGTGTTAGTTTCTGCCGTAGAACAACACGAAACAACTAGAGGTATACATATATCCCCTTCCTCTTGAGTTTCCCTCTCACACCACCCCTTACATCATCACAGAGCACCAAGCTGAGTGGTGCTATAGAGCAGCTTCCCAGTAGCCATCTATTTTACACACGGTAGTATGTATATGTCAGTGCTACTCTCTTAACCTGTCCCACCTTCTCCTTCCCATACAGTGTCCACAAGTCCATTCTCTACATCTGTGTTTCTATTCCTGCCCTGAAAATAGATTCATAAGTACCATTTTTCTAGATTCCATATACATGTGTTAATATATATTTGTTTTTTCTCTTTTTGAATTTTTATGACCTACTCTAAGTTCATTTAAATCATAACAATGACCCAGTTTCATTCGTTTCTATAGCTAAGTAATATATATGTACTAACACTTTTTTATCCAGTCATTTGTTGATAGACATTTAGGTTGCTGCCATTGTAAATATTGCTGCAATGAACATTAGGGTACATGTGTATTTTTTAATTATATTTTTCTTGGGGTATATGCCTGGTAGCAGGACTGCTGGGTCATATATTGGTTTTATTTTTATTTTCTTAAGGAATCTCCATACTGTTCTCCATAGTGGCTATATCAATTTACATTCCCAACAGAGTAAGAGAGTTCCCTTTGCTACACACCCTCTCCAGCATTTATTGTTTTTAGCTTTTTTTTGATGATGGCCATTCTAATCAGTGTGAAGTGATACCTCATTGTAGTTTTGATTTACATATCTCTGATAATAAGCAAAATTGAACATCTTTTCATGTGTTTGTTGGCAATCTGTATATCTTCTTTGGGGAAATGTCTGTGTAGTTCTGCCAATTTTTTGATTGGGTTGTTTTTGTGATATTGAAGTGCCTGAGCCACTTATATATTTTGAAGATTAGTCCTTTGTCACTTTCTTTGTTTGCAATTATTTTTTGTCATTCTGGTGGTTGTCTTTTCATCTTGTTTATAGTTTCCTTTGCTATGCAAAGGATTTTATGTTTAATTAGGTCCCGTTTCTTTATTTTTCCTATTTCCATTACTTTAGGAAGTGGGTCAGAGGATCTTGCTGAGATTTATATAACAGAGTGTTCTGCCAATGTTTTCCCCTAAGAGTTTTATAGGATCTGGCCTTACATTTAGCTATTTAATCCATACTGAGTTTATTATTGTATATGGTATTAGGAAGTATTCTAATTTCATTCTGGACGGCATGTAGCCATCCAGTTTTCCCAGCACCACTTATTGAAAATGCTATCTTTTCTCCATCGTGTATTTTTGCCTCCTTTGTCAAAGATAGGTCTTCCCTGATAGCTCAGTTGGTAGAGAATTCATCTGCAATGCAGGAGACCCTAATTTGATTCCTGGGATGGGAAGATATGCTGGAGAAGGGATAGGCCACCCACTCCAGTATTCTTGGGTTTCACTTGTGGCTCAGCTGGTAAAGAATCTGTCTGCAATGTGGGAGACCTGGGTTTGATCCCTAGGTTGGGAAGATACCCTGGAAAAGGAAAAGGCTACTCACTCTGGTATTCTGCCCTAGAGAATACTAGGGGCTGTATAGTCTTTGACGTTGCAAAGAGTCGGACATGACTGAGTGACTTTCAGATAAGGTGACCATAGGTGTGTGGGTTTATCTCTGAGCTTTCTAGCTTGTTCCACTGATCTGTATTTCTGTTCTTCTGCCAGTACCATACCATCTTGATTGCTATAGCTTTGTAGTGTAGTCTGAAGTCCAAGAGCCTATTTCCTCCAGCTCTGTTTTTTCTATTTCAAGATTGCTTGGGCTATTTGTATTTATTAATCACTATTTATCACTATTATCACTCTTTTCTATTTCATTAACTGCTACTTTTATTCTTATTTCCTATATACTACTTGGGGCTTCCCTGGTGGCTTAGACAGTAAAGAATTGACCTGCAATGCAGGAGACGAAGGTTTGATCCCTGGGTCAGGAAGATCCCCTGGAGAAGGGAATGGCTACCCTCTCCAATACTTTGGCCACCTCATGCGAAGAGTTGACTCATTGGAAAAGACCCTGATGCTGGGAGGGTTTGGGAGCAGGAGGAGAAGGGGACGACAGAGGATGAGATGGCTGGATGGCATCACCGACTCGACGGACATGAGTTTGAGTAAACTCCGGGAGTTGGTGATGGACAGGGAGGCCTGGCGTGCTGCGATTCATGGGGTCGCAGAGTCGGACATGACTGAGCGACTGAACTGAACTGAACTCTCTCCAATATTCTTGTCTGGAAAATCCCATGAACTGAGGAGCCTGGTGGGATACAGTCCATGGGGTTGGATATGACTGAGCGACTAAGTATACATACTGCTTACTTTAGGTTTAATTTGTTTCTTAAGAATTTTGGATCGTTAAATCATTGAAATACACAAATACCTAAGTATTTCAATAAAAATCATACACCTACTAATGAAATACATTCTTAACTGAAAAAAGCCCATGAATAAAACTCCAGGCCCTCATAGATAGATGTCAAATAAGCACATGGAAAGAGGATCAGTGCCATTAATTATTAGATAAATGCAAATGAAAACCACAATAAGAATCTGCTGAACACTTAATGGTATAGATAAAAGGTTGACCATTCAAAATTCTGGAGAACATGAGGAGCCAGTGAAACTTTCATGTACTATTGGTTGGTATGTGAAAAAGTGGTACAACCACCTTGAAAAATATTTTGACAGTTCTTTTTTTTTTTTTTTGACAGTTCTTACAAAGTTAAGAATTTAGTTACTGTATGACACAGACATTCTCCTCCCAGATATTTACTCAAGATAAAAATATTATGTGCAAAGACATACACAAAGACAAATGTAATAGCCATAAGGTGGGGAAAATCCAAATGTTTATTATCAGGTGAATGGGTAAATAAACTGTAGTATATTTATAGTACCCAAACAATGGAATACCATTCAACATTTAAAAGTAATAGATAATTGACACACAGTAGCATGAATCTGGGCTTTGCTGGTGACTCAGATGGTAAAGAATCCTTCTGTAATGTGGGAGACCTGGGTTCTATCCCTGGGTTTAGAAGATCCCCTAGAAAAGGGAACAGCTACTCACTTCAGTATTCTGGCCTGGAGAATTAGATGGATGGGGAGTCTGGCCTGTCCCAGTCCATGCGGTCGCAAAGAGCTGGACACGACTGAGCAACTTTGACTAACTAAACTAACATGAATCTGAAAACTCTTTTTTTTTGAGTGAGTGAATGCAGATGAGAGAATGTTATTATCAATATTATATGATCCCATGTATAGAAAACTCTTAAAAAAAAAAAAGCAAACTATGATGAGAGAGAGCTCATCAGTTGTTGCCTGGATATGAAAAGAACTGAGATTTGGGAAGGGATTACCAAGGAGTATAAAGAAACTCTTGTGGGTCATGTAGAAGTCCATTATTTTGTTTTCATTATGGTGGTTTTTTTTTTTTTTTTTGGTATACACATGGCAAAAGTTATCAATTTGTATGATTTAAGTAAATATGGTTTTAATTTTGTGCCAATTTTACCTCAAGAAAACTTTAGAGGAAAAAAGCACTAGATTCAGTACAAAAAAATGAATTTATACACAGGTAAGTTTGTCTTGATTATGCATTGGCATTTCTTTCTCCATCTTTAAAACAGGGAAAAAATAGTGGTTCTGACTTGCTTATGTAGTTGCTTAAGATCAGACAGAATTATATTTATATGCTCTTTTAAAAAGTGTTACGTGTAAATCTATGGCTGATTCATATCAATGTATGACAAAACCCACTGAAATGTTGTGAAGTAATTAGCCTCCAACTAATAAAAAAATAAATAAATAAATAAAATAAAATAAAAAAAGGAAAAACACACACACACACACACAAAAAGTATTATGTAGCCATGAATCATTATTATAAAGGATCTGGCTAGATCTGAGCAGTACAGTTATGATGCACTGCATTTACCTTTGTCTGTGCATGCATGTGTGTCCCACTGGCAGAATTCTGGCTATGTTTCCCCTAAGGTTCTGATTCCTTCTTTGCAGGTGCTTTGCTTTAGTTAGAAATGGAAAAAGGATAAATGGAAGGATACTAGCAGCTAGCATTTTCTTTGGTACACAGGATAAGCAAATGAGAGAAACATGATTGGATTGGCATGTGGGGGTTTTCCAGGTGGTGCAGCTGATAAAGAATCTGCCTCCCAATGCAGGAGATGTAAGAGACGAGGGTTTGATCCCTGGAGCAGGAAGATCCCCTGGAGAAGGAAATGGCAACCTACTTCAGAATTCTTGCCTGGGAAATCCCATAGACAGAAGACCCTGGCTGGCTTTGGTCTGTGGGATCACAAAGAGTCAAACACAGCTGAGCACAACATAACACCACCAATAAATGGTTTAAAAGGGTGGCTGCCTGAACAAGGTGGATGGCTATGTGGTAGAGGTAGCAGAGCAGCAAAGTACCCCAAACTTGACTTTTCTGACCAACTCCGTCATTTCTCAAGCCCCAGTTTCCTTCAGCTTGCGTGTGGAGGGAAGATGAGTGTCTCCAAATTTCTAACTTGTTGTGTGTAGGGACTCCAAATCAGCATTTACTTTCCTGGAGCTGCAGAAGATGGCTGCAAGAAAAATGAAAGAATATGTTTCCAGCTGTTACTATGATTTGCATACAATGAGTATCTTTGATTTTATTTGGAAGTTGAATTCCAATACTGATTGGAAAAAAAATGTTTATTTCCCTCAGGAACTCTGCTTCTTAGCTTCTCCAAAGGGAAAATATTTATTTAAGCTTTACAAATGCACACACATACACATTTACACAAACATGCATTAATGTCACCAATGTTTGTGGGTCTAAATGTCATCAGAGGCATATTGGAAATAGGTAATTAAAAAATAGACAGGAATGGAGCAATAGCCATTATCAGAAGCATGTCCCTTCAGAATCAGCTGAGTAATATTTAACAGAGTTGGAGTTGATAGAACTCCTTATCTACATATCTATAGCAGTCTTATTTTTAGAAATTTTAGTAAGAACTAGTAATCTTCCTAATATCCAGGCTTACTAAACTTTGTAAGGTTTACATGGAGATAGTTCATACTTGACAGTGACTGTCTGTGTATTTTATATTCTGAGGTCAAAGAAATATCCTCTTCTTTGAGGTAGATAAATCACCTCCAGATTTAGGAAGAGGTGGCATTCCTGCCAAACTTGTATAGCAGACTCCTTGCCTTCTACTTTCTACTAATAGAATGAGGGTTGAAAGGTGAGGGTAGGCATCATAAAGGAGAAATGAGTTCACAAAGTCATAGACAATTTCTTCCTCCTTCCCTCATCCTTCAACTTGTAGCCACAGAATGGAATACACTTACTGTGCTCACTTCACATTTGTGAGTGCTTCAAGATAAGACAGTGTGAAACTGGACACATCTGCATCTATTCCTGGCCGGTTGTTTACTGAGTCACCTCAGTCCTATCAGAACATGGAGAAAGAACTGAGGAAGAGGGCAGAACAACACTTTGGGAAAGGGCAAATATTGCTTACCAGAGTTAGCCAAGGAGCCAGATCCATGTGTATTCTGTGGGTTTGAGTAAGGTGAGAAAAGGAGCTGAAGGCAGTGTTGGCTGTCTACCACCCCACCTGCATTAGGGACTGTCCAGGAGAACAAAGACAGATCAACATTGTATGGAATGCAATTGTCTGGCATTGGTTAAGAGAAGGACTCATATTTCTCCTGTATTATTTGTTGGTTTGTATGGTTAACGTCTGCTAGGTCTTCAGTGATCAGAAAATGGAGCTCTAAAATAGACCAGAGAAATAGCCAGTGTAAAAAGTAGGAGGTCAGACTCACTTATGTCCCCAGTGACCAGAGTCAGCAGGGCCATAACCACAAACAGTAATATAGCTCTCCACAACTACCCGTGGCTCTTCGTCCATTGAAGAAAATCTCCCCACAGCTGCAGCCTCTGTGACAATAAGAATGAAGGTAGAAATAAAAGAAATAACTTGATTTTTTGCAAGTAACCTCATATATATAGACTGAGCTGAGTCAGGAGTTGTTGTTTGTTGTTTAGTCACTAAGTCATGTCTGACTCTCTGCAACCCCATGGACTGTAACCTGTAAGGCTCCTATGTCCATGGAATTCTCCAGGCAAGAATACTGGAGTGAACTGCCATTTCTTCTCTAGGGGATCTTCCTGATCCAGGGATTGAACCCACATCTCCTGCATTGACAAGTGGAGTCTTTACCACTAAGCCACCAGGGAAGCCCTGGGTCAGTGGAGCTTTGATTATTCAGAGTGGACTAAGACTTGAACCAGGAAGTAAGTTTAAAAAATATTGAAGCTGACATGGAAAAATCAGGCATACCTGGGAAACTATTAATCAGAAAATTTAGATTCCCTATCTTCCTTGTTCTTTAATGTAAGGGAATGAGTGGAGGTTGGGGTGCTTGGAGAGTAAAGTTATTATTCATGTTTACCAGATATATTATCTCAATGAATGCCACTAAATCTAAATTATAAAATAAACCCAATTAAATGAGTTTCATATAAACAAAACACTCAACATATCCTCAATTAAATGTATTCATTACCTTTCGCTAGTCTTCCTTCCATGTTCCATATTTCAGTAAGTTGTGATGCTGTCCTTTTGGTGAATAGGGAAGAAATATGTTTCTCTTTGATTACTCTCTTAGTTAATTCTGGCTGCTGTAACAAAGTACCATTGATTGAGTGACTTATAAACAACATAAATCAATTTCTCTGAAGTTCTGGAGGCTAGAAGTGTGAGATCTAGTGGGAACCTACTTACCAGTTGGCAGATGGCTGTCTTCTCACGGTTACCTCACAGAACAGAGAAAACTCCTTGGGGGGTCTCTTTGATAAGGGCACTAATCCCATTCTTGGGGGTTCCCCCTCACAACCTAATCATATCCCAAAAGCCCCACCCTTTAACACCATCATATTGGGGATTAGGACTTCAACATCATAATTTTGGGGGAGACAAAACCCTTCAGCTGATAAGCTACTGTCAGACAATTATCAATTCATTTGACAGTTTTCCTCCTCAACAACTTTCATGTCTACTTACTTCTTTTCACTCATTCTCCTCATCATTACTTTGGTTCAGGCCTGTCATTTCTCAGCTGTCATTATCTCAGGGCCTCATATCTTATAGCTCCCTGCCTTGATGGTGAGAGTAATTTTTTAAAGCATAATGGGATCGCCCACCCTTGCCCCCTGAAAGTTATCTCACCACTGCCCTCAATATGAGTTTTAAACGCACATGTAACTTCAAAGGTCTACTCACATGTGAACTTCAAAAATAATTTACAAAGTCCTTCACAGTCCATTTATCACTTTGTTTCCCTTTCTTCCTGTCATTTCCATCATGCTTGAGCTTAGGGGCTTAAAAACCATGTCCCAAAGAATGTTAGGCTTTTACAAAGTACTTTCAGAGACTATTGGGTGTGTGTGTGTGTGTGTGTGTGTGTGTGTATGTGTGTGTGTGTGTGTGTGTGTATCTGTCTGTCTGTCTGTCTGTCTGTCTCTGTTGTGAGTTTGTCTTGAAGAATGCAGGAGCAATGGGGGCAGAACCTCACTCCAAGACTGCTTGGAAACCTCATGTTCAATCAGAGTAGCTATATAGGTGGGGAATGGGGAGAGGGTATATATTGGGTCTCCATATGCATGGTTCTTTAAGGAAAGCGTTCCATGGCTTCAAGACTGATCAAATAAAACAAAAACAACTTTCAGGACCACTACTCTGCCTTACTGATCAATGAACAGTTTCTTGGAAATACCATGAATTTTCTTTTTGCAGGTTCTTTTACTTTCTGATAATCTTGTTCTGAAGTTTCCTATACTTTCTTTCATTCTTGTCACCTAGTCATCTAGGTAACTCCCACTCATGTTTCAACTGTCCAGAAGCCATGTATTTCAGGAAGACTTTACTGAGTTTTCAAGATTAAATTCACTGTTTAAATTTTTTCTATATTTTCAGACTCATCATGGTTGATTATAATTGTTATTTTATCTGTGAAAGTTAAAGTGTTAAGTCAAGTTCGACTCTTTATGACCCCCATGGGCTGTAGCTTGCCAGGCTCCTCTGTCCATGGAATGGAATTCTCCAGGCAAGAATACTGGAGTGGTTTGCCATTTCCTTCTCCAGGGGACTTCCCGACCCAGGATCAAATCCAGGTCTCCTGCATTGCAGACAGATTCTTTACTGTCTGAACCACCAGGAAAGCCCAATTTATCTGTGTTCCTCCCCAAATGGCAAACTCATGAAGCCATGCAATATACTGGTTTCATCATAGCACTCAAAAGGTCCTAAAGGAAACTCCCAACATCTATTTATCTTAAGATAGATAAACTCTTAAAAGTTTAGATAGTCAAAGGGAGGTTCTGATAAAGGGAGAAGATTCTATTCCATCAACTTTCCTCCAAATCTAAACTCAAATTTGATACTCTTTTTGAAGAAATAAGCAGGTAAAAACTCTGTTTCCTACAAAAGTAGCCCTTATTTTTCCCAGGATTTTTTTTGCCTTTATGTTTCACTGCCTACTTCAGTAGACTTTTCTCTATTTCTGCATTTGAGTCTTTAGGATTGCTGGCTGCTATTTGTAAATATTCTTTGCAAAAGAAAATCTTTAATGAATAAATCATGACATTCATTTGCTTGATGGAAAACACCTCAAAGCCCTATAAATAAAAGATGCTTATTTGTTTACTTAATTTATCTTATTCATATCTCTTTGAGAAAAATATACTTTTCAATATTTTTAATAAGGTATCATATGTTTCACCTTAATTTAAAACCTTTTAAAATATTTTTCTTGTAGATTTCTGACATATGTAAGGAAGACGAATGAACAGACTAGGATAATGTGATTTCAGTGACAACAGAGTAAAACTAAACCAAGATCACTGCAGAAGGGTTTGTTTCTGAATAGAAATCCATTACACTGAGACATGAAATTATGAACAATTAAAATGCATGCTTACTTGAAATGAACGTTTATAAAACAGCCAAAATGGAGTACCAGGTGACCTTTTATATGTTCTTGGAAAAAAAGCGGAACAGAAGTGGTAGAATCATTATGGAAAGCTATATGCAGTGAAATGATTTTGAATTCTTTCAAGTAAACAGGAGATTTACATTTCTGGGTATCTCATTAGAATGTTTCAATTCATTAAAATAAGCCATTTGCATTTAAAGAAAAAGAGTGTGAATCAACAGAGGTCTTGCTATTAGCTTTTCATGTCCTGTATTAGGGTTTTTCAATTTGCAGAGCCTGATAGATCAAAATATCTTCAGTAAAACAATCACCAGGCATAATCTCACTCACACACCTAGAGGTATATGACCTTGTACAGATTGTATTACTTCGCTGACATCTGTTTCTCTTTACTGACAAATGTAGGTGAAAATCTCTACCTCGTATGTTCCTAAGAGTTTTGAAAGCAGTGATGCTTGCAGTATACCACACGCATGTGTGTATGCTCAGTTGCTCAGTTGTATCTGACTCTTTGCGACCCCAGGGACCAAAGCCCAGTTAACCTCCTCTCTCCATGGGATTCTCCAGGCAAGAATGCTGGAGTGGTTTTCCATTTCCTACTCCAGGGGATCTTCCTGACCTACAGGTTGAACCTGAATGTCTCTGGCATCTCCTGTGTTGGCAAGCAGTTTCTTTACCACTGAGCCCCCTGGGTAGCCCCATACCAAGTATAGACCCTGACTTATAACATGTGCTTAGGGATTGAAATTTTTCAAACTGATGTCACAAGTCAAGGAAATAGATACCCTGGTGTTGTTTTCATGTTAAGACACTTTATGAGTAATAACTGTGATGGAAAAATCTCGAATGAGTGAGAAGAGGGGTAAGAACTGTGCAAATGGTTATTTGTATATATGAGATATTCTTATTTCCTAACCAGGAGTGACTGAGGACTGCAAATGAGCAAGAGCACCCATAAACAGAGATTTCTAGTTGACAGGCTGCTGATAAAACAGTTTTTATTCTATTATGATGAAGCAAGTTAAGCAAACATATGATTGAAACTGCAGTGTAAAAAAGAATGCAGAGTATGCTTTTGAAGTAGAAAATGATAGAAGTTTGATTACAATAACTTTGATCGACATATATCATATATATGTAGATATGTGTATGCATATATCATGTGCATATGTATGTACATATATGTATACATATGTATTTTTATCTATCTGAAATGCTTAGTATAGTACAAGGCCCGTAGTTGAGTTAGATGAAGACATTTAATGATTATGTGGCAAAACAAAAAGTTGAGAGAGACTTGAAGAATAATCATCCCAATAGAAAACTGTAGGAATAGATAGGGGAAACATCTTGGGACCTAAGTTTTAAAAATTTTAACATGCACATAACACACACCACACGCACACCCAACAATGTTTGATACAAATACTTGGAAGACAGGTATCATAAAAGAAAGGAATAAGAGAAAGACTTGCGTGTCATTTTGTCATTGTTGATTTCTCTGTTGAAATCGACAGAGCTGATTTATACAGCTGTTTAAACACGTCTGTTTAAAATTTTCCCCTTGTCTTTAAGCTTCCTAGGACTCAAAAATAGTGCTCCTTTTCATTTGCAAAATTTTAGCTTTCTCTTCTAAATCCCATTTTATTTTTCCTTCACATCTTTAATATCTCTCCTAGAATGTAGTCTTGCCTTCCTGATAAATATGACTAGCTCTCTACTTGCTACATTTGAATTAAGTGTCATCTCTCATTATTTCTCTTCTGAAGGTACCTGGGTTATCCTCTCCTCAACTTTTTAAATTTGTTGTTTCTCTTTCTTCACTTGTCTGTTTCTAATTGTGTAAACTGTGTAACTGTTTCTAAATGTGCATATGTGGATTCAAATCCACTTCCAAATCTCCCGTCAGTCTGGTTTTCTAGTTCATTTCCCCAGAAACAGCTTGGCAGACCAAGAAGATGGAGTCAAGTTCTTATTCCTGAAGTCACTTGATACGATTAATGTATTTTCTTTAGCTTTCAAGTACACAGGGGCTTCACGGCATTGTAAACAGAAAACTGATGTAAGATAGAACTAATTTCAAATACTCACACAGTTCTACCCATTATTTTTCTGCAGAAGTTGTTTAAAGCCTCTGGAACCTTAATTTTTCTCACTGTAAATTCATAATAATGTCTCATTTTCATAGGACATTTTAGTATTCCATAATATACATAGAGGTATGTGATTTAAGTTGCTATATGAATAATCAACACACCAACTTGTAGGTAAGGCACTTATACATACATGTTTATACATACAGTATTATAATTACTGTATTGACATAATTACATAAAGCAGTCAATTCAGTTCCTGGCCTGAGAAATAGTACATAGATATTATTTTCCTGATGTTTATCATATATGAAGAAGTTCATATCGAAGTGCCTATCTAAGTATCCACGTGTTATGTCGAATCCTTCTATCCATGTTGGCTGTTACCTTTCTTCACAAGGCCTTTTTTAAAAAATATGAACCGCTTCTCTGACTTCCTGTTACCTCACTTCCGGCTTTTGCGTTGCGTGTTAGCGATTGTGTCGGAAGGTGAGGTGACAAAAGGAGAGAAGGCTAGCCCAGAATTAGCCAGAGTCAGTAATTATTAACAACTGAAAATGTTTAAAGAGGAATGGTATGTGGTCAAACAAGGAAAAGGCGTTAGGTCTAGAAAAAGGGGAAAAATTTGTTTCCTCTCTCAAATTTCTTTTCACAGAAGGTAAAGTTGAGAATCAGCTTAGAGTATTTGCAATTATTTTTTTTTCTAGCAAAATCATGATATTGAATCCCAATTTCTAGCAAGATACTGGAAAATTCCGTCTTATTCGTCTTATTTCAGGTGTGGTGTAAGTTGAGTATTTCAGTCTCACAGAAACTAGCTTAAGGCAAGGCTTACCTTAAATGTGTGCGACAAACCCCGCATACTAGAAAACAAGTTAATCACATGCTTGGTGTTTACATTTCAAGAAGAGTGAATAGTAGGATGGCTTTTTAGGGAAAGACATTATAGTTTGCTTTGCTGTGCTCATTCAGTCTCTTTAGGGAATGCAGAAATTAGGTTTTTTTCTGCCTTATAACTTTTAGATGGCAGAAAGCCTGCCAACCTGTCTTTATTCTGCTGCATTGTCTCCCAAATACTCTCTTGCCCCTGATGATATTAAGTATCAAGGACGTTTCGAGTCCTTTAACATGTTCTTAGCATCTACCCAGCTTCTGGGAAGCTCTAAGATATTGTTTACAGTCTCTGTTATAAGAGCCATGCAGGACGAAGAAATGATGAATATTATAATTTAGATGGTATAGAAGTGACACCCACAGACCTAATGACTTACATGATATTATCAGACCTTTTCTTCATTAATTGGGCAATGAATATTAATTTTCAACAGCATGCAAAATTACTGTGATTTATTTTATCCTCCTTTGTTAAAATCCAGGGAGGGCAGGGATGCCTGATTGCTATGTTTCATCATTTTGAAGCTATAAAAGTAGAGTGAAACTAGGACACACAGAAATGCTGAGTGTATAAATGCAAGGATGGATAGGAGAGTCGGGGGATCCTCATCACTGTAAAGCGACATTGAGATTATAGAGGACGATTCTGCCTTCTGGCTTTGCCTAAAGTTACTGGATTTGAACTAGGTTAGAGTCACAGTACAAGTGAAATATATAATATGCCTTGGATTTTGTGAATGCATTTGCTTTTTTCTCTGTGTGCAAGAAGCTGTTGCTTACCACAATATGGGAAGCAGATTCCTTTACTGCATCATTTCTACCCTCCGGATAGTGGTAATTTTTTATGACCTCAGAGAAAAGCCTCTTTATGATAGAACATTCAGAAAATACAAAAAAATCGCAAGTGAAATAAAAATCTGTTAAAAAAGTCAGGGATAGCCATTATTAAAATTTTGTATGAATAGTCATATTTGTCTCTTTTTACATATATTCAGGATTATATTTGTATAATGTGCATCTTTTAAATTTAGGGATTTATTTCTATTTGAGTATACATCCTTCTATAATATTTCTAAATACCTATATATTTCTCAGTAGGTGTATAGACCATGATTAAATCAATTCTTGTTTTTCATATGTATATTTGGTTTCTCACTTGAAGCAACTACAAAGAATTATCTGACCAATTTCCATATACACAAGCAACCTTAGATACATTTGTGGCATTATTGCATAAACCTCCCTGTAATAAGTGATTAGGGACATCAAAAGTAGAATCTGTGAATTAAAGGCCTAGAGGTGGTTCTTAGACTTTAATATCCATTCTCAAATTTCCATCCAGAAAACTTGTGCAGTTACACCTTCTGCCTGTAATGTGTGGATGTCCCCATTAACATATGGAAAGTGCACAGTGGAAAAAATAGTAAATAAAAATAATTAGTGAATAACAAATGTAAGACAGGAGTTGATTTTAAAAGATTTTTAAAATGAAAAATAAAATTTCCTAAAATTTAAGGGGTACAGAATTCAAGCTTGAAATTGAGGAGGGATAAAAATGATTAGGGGATATTTCTGGAAAATACTAAGCTATTTCTCTAATTAGGGGTAGTCCCTATGCTCTTGAAGACAAATCATTCAGCCTCACTTTTCTCTTTGTATGCTAAGAGCAGTTACTCAATGAGAAACTATAAAAGGATTCCAATACAGTACAGGCCATATGTATCTGCAATTGCAGTGAGAGCCCAGTAAAATCTTGAGGGGAATTATACCAAAGATGGAAGTTTTTAATGAACTGGGGAACTGAAAAGAGCACATAATTCTATGCAAGGTGTTTCCTATAAGTTATACTTACAAATGGGAATTTGTATAAACAAGAGAACTTATACTCCATTTCTAAATCACATATTTTTATGGGCAAACATGTATAGATGACCTGCAAGCCTGTCATATATAAACTTTAAAGTCCAAGGTCCTTACTGTCTGAATTGTTCATAGATATGTATTAATTAAATTTTCATACAGGAGTAATTTATCATTTGGAAGGGTCAGAAAAGCTAATTTTGCTAATAGTTACAATCCCTGGTGGCTCAGATGGTTAAGAATCTACCTGCATTGCAGGTAGACCCGGGTTCAATCCCTGGGTTAGGAAGATTCCCTGGAGAAGGAAATGGAAATCCACTCCTGTATGCTTGCCTGGAGAATCCCAGGGACAGAGGAGCCTGGCACTCTACAGTCTGTGGGCTGGCAAAAAGTCAGACATGACTGAGCAACTAACACTTTCACTTCACAATGTAAACTTAGGACAATTACTACATATGTTTCTATTTTCCTTTAGGTGTTAAATCATAAAGGAATTTGACAATCCACATGTGTAAATTCAGTTGAATCAATAGTGCTTTATGAAGTGTCTCTAACTTGATAGCACAACTGATTTGGTAGTTAGATTATAGAAGAAGGGAATGGTGTAGGATAGAATTTTATGTAGCATAACAGAGAAGGACTTTAAGAATAATTACCTTGACAGTATGGCACGGTCTTTTACAGTGGTCACTTACTGATAGGACTGTATTTGTTCAAATTGCCAATCCATTTCTGCATTCCACTTCAGAGCTCCCATTAGCTACTACTCATTGAGATTTTTCTTTATGTGCTCATTTCCAAAAGGGGTAATGGCTGCAACATCAGCAGAATAGGCAGAGATGGCAATCCAGACCTCTTAGAAACAGATGAGCTTATCTCTCTTAAAGAGACTTCTTTTATATGCTCTTCTCTGGCAATGATCTTCTAGTATTTAATATAATGTGCTAAATACAAGTTTAAGATTTTAAAAAAATATGTACATATATTAAATAACATCTTATTAGATAACTATTATATGCCAGGCCTTCTGCTGTGTTCTACACAAGTGTCAAGATTTGACAGGAGAAATATCAGTAACCTCAGATGTGCAGATGACACCACCCTTGTGGCAGAAGGTGAAGAAGAACTAAAGAATCTCTTGATGAAAGTGAAAGAGGAGAGTGAAAAAGTTGACTTAAAGCTCAACATTCAGAAAACAAAGATCATGGCCTCCAATCCCATCACTTCATGGCAAATAGATGGGAAACTGAAAACAGTGGCAGACTTTTTTTTTGGGGGGGGGGGCGCGGCTCCAAAATCACTGCAGATGGTGACTACAGCCATGAAATTAAAAGACACTTGCTCCTTGGAAGAAAAGTTATGACCAACCTAGAGAGCATATTAAAAAGCAGAGCCATTACTTTGCCAACAAATGTCCGTCTAGTCAAGGCTATAGTTTTTCCAGTAGTCATGTATGGATGTGAGAGTCAGACTAAAAAGAAAGTTGAGCGCAGAAGAATTGATGCTTTTGAACTGTGGTGTTGGAGAAGACTCTTGAGAGTCCCTTGGACTGCAAGGAGATGAGACCAGTCCATCCTAAAGGAAATCAGTCTGAATATTCATTTGAAGGACTGATGCTGAAGCTGAAACTCCAATACTTTGGCCACCTGATGTGAAGAGCTGACTCATTTGAAAAGACGCTGATGCTGGGAAAGATTGAAGGTGGAAGGAGAATGGGACAACAGGGGTTGATATGGTTGAATGGCATCACCAACTCAATGCATGAGTTTGAGTAAACTCGGGGAGTTGGTGATGGACAGGGAGGCCTGGCGTGCTGCAGCCCATAGGGTCACAAAGTGTCGGACACGACTGAGCAACTTAGCTGAACTGAACACATGTGTCATCTCTGTATTTTTAATTTCATTGGTAAGAAAATAATTGCACCGAACATTTATATCACACAATATCACAGGCAAACATCCAAGAACTTTATATATCATGTCTCATTTAATTGTTATGGGGTAAATATTTTAAGGTAAATACTACTGTATGATTCTTCTTCATGAAGAACCTGAGGGACAGGTAGGCCCAGTATTACAAACGTACAATGTGGTGTGCCTAGAATTCCTTCTCAAACAGCCTGAACTGAGTCACAGCTACAAGCCCTACATATAGAGCTTTGTTAATCAAAGTATGATTTTGTTTTCACTGCTCTGACTGGTTAAAAAAAAACAAAACTACATTTGGGGGGCAAAATTCACATAATGATAACTGTATGGTAGCCCACTGAGCTCTGATTCCAGTCTTGCTATCATTTTCATTTTCCTATCTTAATTTTTGTTTGCCACTTTTTTTAATTTAAAAAATCTCTACTTTTATTGTTTGATTGCTATAAATGTCTTCAAGTTTTTCACTGATTAATTCATTTTGGGAGAAGGTGGCATAAATAAGGAAATTTAGAAAATCATCCCATTGATTCCACCAACAGCTTTACTGCCTTGTTAGGTAGGTTTATGTGAATTCTGAGGTTAGAAGACACAAAATGTTTTGGTCAAGATCACACAGCTTTTAACTGCCTAACTAGGCTATGGTTCCTTAAACCCATTCCCTTTCATTCAACGTTCATTCAGCAGATATTTACTGATCACAAATGTTAATTCTTTTTCCGGGACTCCATGCTGCCTTCTGTTCACCAAAGCAAGTTTGTAATGTTGGTGTCACTCAGATCTTTGTACTAAGTGTGCATTAATAAGAACATAGCAGATGGTTTGGGTGCTAATCTTTAGTGGTAACTGTGGTGGCTGTAACGGAGGATTCTGTGTTATAGGCATGCTCCACAGGCCTGTGTGCAGAGCTCTAAGCTTAAGGAAGCACTGGTGAATATCATGTCTGACCAAATTCAGTGTAGGTATCTACTGTCCAATATAGTAGACACAGGTCACATGTGTGGTTACTGAGAACTTGAAGCATGGCTGGTACTAATTGGAATGTGCTGTATTTGTAAATTCCAGGTCAGATTTTGAAGACGCAGTAAGAAAAACAATGTAAATATTTAATTAGTGATTTTTATGTTGACTAAAAGTTGAAATGATAATATTTTTGTTAAATGAAACATTAAAGTTAATTTAATTATAAGTTCATTAAAATTAAAGCAAAATTTACCTGTTTATTTTTACCTTTTTAAATGTATGTACTAAAGTTTTATGTGGCTCTCATATTGGGCAGCACTGATTTAGAGCATAAAAATAACTTATTGTAACTTTCACTTTCTATTTCTCTCTTGTATTTGACTCAAACAAAAGAAACCATAGAATAGATAATTACAGTTTGAAAATGCAACCATTTTGCAATACTCTGATGAATTTCTTAGCTTCTCTTAGGTTTACATTTCTTATTATTTATTAGTTGGAGCTGTTTATATATTTTGGATATTAATCCATTACATATTATGCCATTTGCAAACATTTCCACCAATTATAGCATAAATTCTTAACTCTTTAATACATCAGAAGTTTCATAATTTATAGTTAAAGAACATTTTCATTTTTTCTGCAGTTAAATTTGTCATTCTTTTTCTTTATGACATCTTGCATATATGTGGTTTAGAGAATAGTGTCCTCATACCAAAATTACAATTTTCTTCTATATTTCTTTTAATATTTTTTATTCATTTGACATTTAGCTTTTTAACCACCTAAAATTTAATTTTGCATATTTTAATGTAAACCTCTAACCTACTTTTAAAATTCTTACTTTCGTGGGTAAAAAATTATTCTAATGTTATAAATTGAAAAGCCTATCTTTCCCATTTTTATTTTTATTTTTTTTCCATTTTTATTTTTAATGCAGTCTTTATCATATAATGCATTCCTATATAGTCATGGGTTTGTCTTTGGATTATTAATTATTTTGAATCAGTTCTTGCAACGGACTGATTGGATCTCCATCCAGTCCTCTCCATTTATATGTTGAAACTTTAATACTACTCTGATATTATTTGGAGGAAGGGCCTGTGGGAAGTAATTAGGTTATGAGGGTGGAGTCCCCATGAATGACATTATTGGCCTTAGAAGAGGCTAGAGATCTAGCTACCCTTCTTTCTGCCATGTCAGGGTATAAGTAGAGGTAGAAGGTGTGGTGTTGGAGAAGACTCTTGAGAGTCCCTTGGACTGCAAGGAGATCCAACCAATCCATCCTAAATGAGATCAGTCCTGGGTGTTCATTCAATGAACTGATGTTGAAGCTGAAACTCCAATACTTTGGCCACCTGATGTGAAAAGCTGACTCATTTGAAAAAATCCTGATGCTGGGAAAGATTGAAGGCAGGAGGAGAAGGGGACGACAGAGGATGAAATGGTTGGATGGCATCACCGACTCAATGGACATGAGTTTCGATAAACTCCGGGAGTTGGTGAGGGACAGGGAGGCCTGGTGTGCTGCAGTTCATGGGGTCGCAAAGAGTTGGACATGACTGAATGACTGAACTGAGGCAAGGTGCAGACCTGAAAAGAATCCTCAGCAGAACCTAACCATGCAGTCTCTGATCTTAGAGTTTCAGTTTCCAGAACTGTGAGAAATGAATGTTTGTTGTTTAAACCACCCCAGTCTATGGTAAATTGCTATAGCGCCTCAGAGTGACTAAGATAGTTATTGTTTTTTTCATTCCTATGCCATATTTATTCTTTCAATTTCTCTTGACTTTTACTTTTTATCCTGGTGTGACCAATCTTTCCTCATTATTCTTTTAAAATGTATGATTTCCTACCCACTAGTTTCTCCTTTCCAGAAGAACTTTGTAATCTGGAAGTCAAGATGCATAAACCATATTATTTATTATTTCAATTACTTTTGATTTATTAAAAGAACTGTCATTGTAAAAATATTGAGTCTTTCCATGTAGAATGTAGGGTTCCCTTATAGAATCCCTTTTCTCATGAGAATTTCATTTTATTAAATGTCCCTACTGATTGTATGTTAATTCCTATATATTTTAAAGTTTAAATTGATATTATAATTTTCCATTACCTTTAACTGGGCGTTACTGTTATTTAGGGAGCTGTTGATTTTTTAATTTTGCATTTATCCTCCTGAGTATGTTTGTAGCTTTTTGCTTCTGTATTGTATTAACTAGGACATTTAGCATACTGCTATAAAGTTGTATATTTATGGTCATCTTTGAGTTGTTCTTGACATTTGGATATTTTTACCATTAGGGATCATTCTTTTGGAGTTTTAGTCCCTGTGCCTTATTAGAGAAGTCTCATTCTTTTTCTATACTTTTACATTCTGGTAGTGGGCAGCAACAAAGAAGATTTAAAAAAAAAAGTTTATTTCATTGGTCAAAAAAGACAAGAGTTTTATTTTGCTTTAAGTAAATTTATTTATTTACTTTTAGAGAACATATCTAACACCCTACATCTTCTATCATTAAACTCAAACTCTTCCTTCAAAATGTATCACAAATAAGCCATTTCAACCCTTCCAGAGTGAAAACAATTCCATTCTACTGTGCTCCTGTAGAAGTTTGTATATAATTCTTATAGATGTATCTTATATATAATTCTTACATATATTTACTGTAAAAGTTCCAAATCTATTAGGAGTTATTGTTCAAGTAGTTAAATATGCAGTAGCTACATGAAAGTGAAAGTGTTAGTCTCAGTCCTGTCTGACTCTTTGGAATCCCATGGACTTGTAGCTGGCCAGGCTCCTCTGTCCATGGAATTCTCCAGGCAAGAATACTGGAGTGGATTGCCATTCCCTTCTCCAGGGAATCTTCCTGACCCAGGGATTGAACCCGAGTCTCCGGCATTGCAGGCAGATTCTTTACCATGTTAAAGCTGAATATGCAGCTATTTATATTTAATCATTTGGGCTTCCCTGGTGGCTCAGCTGTAAAGAATCCACCTGCAATGTGGGAGACGTGGGTTCGGTCCCAGGGTCAGAAAATTCCCTTGCCTGGGAAATCCCATTGACAGAAGAGCCTGGTGGGCTACAGACCATGGGGTTCCAAAAGAGTCAGACACAACTTAGTGACCAAACAGCATCAAATATTTAATTATGTATCACCACTTATTGCTTCATATGGGACTTTCCAGGTGGCTCAGTGGCAGAGAATCAACCTGCCAAGCAGGAGACACAGGTTCAATCCCTAGGCCAGGAAGACATGCTGGAGGAGGAAATGGCAACCCACTCTGATAGTTTTGCCTTTAAAATTCCATGGATAGAAGAGCTTGGCTACAGTCCATGGGGTCACAAAGAGTCAGACATGACTGAGCATAGAAGCAGCAACATTGCCTCATAGAGTTAAAGACTTGTATAAGTTGTACTATGTAAAGCCAAAAAGTTTCTTGGAAGCCTCAGGGTTCTTAAACATTCTATAGCTTTTGTTTTTTCTGGCACGCTCCTCCAGTGCTATCATTCTCTATGTTTATACCTGTTTCCTTAAATGTAAAAAAGATTTAGACAAACATATTTTTTATCTCCATCATTAATATGAATACAGTGATTTTGAAGTTTCCCCCTACTCCACACAATGTAGAGAGTTCTCGTTTTTGTGACACCCATTCCCAAAGCCTATGCAATTTCATGCCTTCTGCATCTAAGTCACATACTAAGTGGTAATGAAAAAGTTTTTAATTCTTGCTTTGGGCTTTTAAATTTTGACCTCTTAGTACACGGTCAGACTTATCATAGCTTAGTAGTAGAAAACATAATATTACTTCCCAAAATTTAAATGCTAACAACTACTTAATGCAAGACAATGCACTGGAACTTTATTTATGTATCTGATGATGTTTTTAATAACATCCAAAACTGTAGAGAAAGAGTTGATATACTAAATAAATGTTTTCCTAAGGACAGGTATAAAACACATTAAAATATATTTTTTAAAAAAGGTAATTTTTAAAAATAAAATCCAGAACATTGTGGACTCATTAAGCATAAAAATAGTTTACTTATGCATCATTCTTCCTTTAGTTGATTAGTAGGAGAACATTTTAGTAGACTTCATTTCTAAATAGAATCTTGTTTATTTTAGAGACACAGACTTTTCTCTTTCTTCCCACATGTTCTTTGTTAATTATATCATTTAAAAACTATTTAGAGTCTGTGACTCTTTCTCATAGAATTATAAAAAGTTTACAATGTAGAAAATTATAGTTGTAACAGATTTTAGAAATTGCCCAGTGTGCCTCAAGTAACATATTTTCATATTTTGCATTTGTTGATAATATTTTATCACAATGTGATGAGTATTATATTGCCATTTCATTTATTATAGGTGATATTTATATATTTAATATTTTTTATTATAAAAATCATAAATATGAAAAATAGGTAAATATATATCAATATGTTTCACTTATCATTATTGTGTCATTTTATATGTCTGTGTATCATATATATTCAACATTTATTTGTCTTAATCCATTATTCAAGGCTCATCATTTTCTTGACCAGCTAATTTAAAAAAATCAATATTCCTTTTTTTTGCTTCTCATGACAAGACCCTGTAATGTGTTTCTATGTTGTTGTCAATTCAATCCATTAGTTACTGGCTTAAAATATTCCATGATGCCAAATCATCTTAAATATATAAGATCCTTCCTGACTTGTCCTTTCTTCCATGTCTGGTTTTACCTCTTGCCATTCTAAAACATATAATATAGATCTGCTGTCAGGAACTAAATTGTAATTTCACCAGCTACCACCTGTTCTCCCCCTGCTGAAACTTTTCACGTGCTATTTTCTCTGTCTGTAATGCCTTTTAATCTCTATTCTCTTCCTAATTGACCTTCAAAATTTTTCTCAAGTATATTACTCTGGGGGATGTTTTTAAAAATGCACCCCAAACCTAAGACTGCATTAATTGCTCTTTTTTGTTTGTGCTTTTATAAGGTTCTACATAAAACTTGATCAAATTCCTCATTTCTGTGCATTATAATTTGATACTAGCTTATGTTCATCTTCCATGAGACTGACATTAGGGATCCCTCAGCTGATTAACTCCAACTCCTCTGGTATTATATTTAATTTTTTAAAATATAACTGTGTTTATTTTAATTGAAGGCTAATTACTTTACAATATTGTATTGGTTTTGCTATACATTGACATGAATCCACCACTGGTGTACATGTGTTCCCCATCCTGAACCCCCCTCCCTCCTCCCTCCCCATCCCATCCCTCTGGGTCATCCCAGTGCACCAGCCCTGAGCACCCTGTATCATGCATCAAACCTGAACTGGCAATTCATGTCACATATGATAATATACATATTTCAAGGCCATTCTCCCAAATCGTCCCACCCTCGCCCTCTGCCACAGAGTCCAAAAGACTGTTCTGTACATCTGTGTCTCTTTTGCTATCTTGCATATAGGGTCATCGTTACCATCTTTCTAAATCCACATACATATGCATTAGTGTACTGTATTGGTGTTTATCTTTCTGGCTTACTTCACTCTGTGTAATAGGCTCCAGTTTCATCCACCTCATTAGAACTGATTCAAATGTATTCTTTTTAATGGCTGAGTAATATTCCATTGTGTATGTGTACCACAGCTTATCCATTCATCTGCTGATGAACATCTAGTTTGCTTCCATGTCCTGGCTATTATAAACAGTGCTGCAGTGAACATTGGGGTAACGTATCTCTTTCAATTCTGGATTCCTCAGTGTGTATGCCCAGCAGTGGGATTGCTGGGTCATATGGCAGTTCTATTTCCAGTTTTTTAAGGAATCTCCACACTGTTCTCCATAGTGGCTGTACTAGTTTGCATTCCCACCAACAGTGTAAGAGGGTTCCTTTTTCTCCACACTCTCCAGCATTTTTTTTTTCCATTTATTTTTATTAGTTGGAGGCTAATTACTTTACAATATTGTAGTGGTTTTTGTCATACATTGACATGAATCATATCCAGCATTTATTGCTTGTAGACTTTTGGATAGCAGCCCTCCTGACTGGTGTGTAATGGTACCTCATGGTGGTTTTGATTTGCATTTCTCTGATAATGAGTGATGTTGAGCATCTTTTCATGTGTTTGTTAGCCATCTGTATGTCTTCTTTGGAGAAATGTCTGTTTAGTTCTTTGGCCTATTTTTTGATTGGGTCGTTTATATTTCTGAAATTGAGCTGCAGGAGTTTCTTGTATATTTTTGAAATTAATTCTTTGGCAGTTGCTTCATTTGCTATTATTTTCTCCCATTCTGAAGGCTGTCTTTTCACCTTGCTTATAGGTTCCTTTGTTGTGCAAAAGCTTTTAAGTTTAATTAGGTCCCATTTGTTTATTTTTGCTTTTATTTCCAATATTCTGGGAGGTGGGTCATAGAGGATCCTGCTGTGATTTATGTCAGAGAGTGTTTTGCCTATGTTCTCCTCTAGGAGTTTTATAGTTTCTGGCCTTATGTTTAGATCTTTAATCCATTTTGAGTTTATTTTTGTGTATGGTGTTAGAAAGTGTTCTAGTTTCATTCTTTTACTAGTGGTTGACCAGTTTTCCCAGCACCACTTGTTAAAGAGGTTGCCTTTTCTCTATTGTATATTCTTGCCTCCTTTGTTGAAGATAAGGTGTCCATAGGTACATGGATTTATCTCTGGGCTTTCTATTTTGTTCCATTGACCTATATTTCTGTATTTGTGCTAGTTATGATACTGTCTTGATGACTGTGGCTTTGTAGTAGAGCCTGAAGTCAGGCAGGTTGATTCCTCCAGTTCCATTTTTCTTTCTTAAGATTGCTTTGGCTATTCGAGGTTTTTGCATTTCCATGCAAATTGTGAAATTATTTGTTCTAGTTCTGTGAAAAATACCATTGGTGGCTTGATAGGGATTGCATTGAATCTATAGATTGCTTTGAATAGTATACTCATTTTCACTATATTGGTTCTTCTGATCCATGAACACGGTATATTTCTCCATCTATTTGGGTCCTCTTTGATTTCTTTCACCAGTGTTTTATAGTTTTCTATATATAGGTCTTTTGTTTCTTTAGGTAGATATATTCCTAAGTATTTTACTCTTTTCATTGCAATGGTGAATGGAATTGTTTCCTTGATTTCTCTTTCTGTTTTCTCATTGCTAGTCTATAGGAATGTAAGGGATTTCTGTGTGTTAATTTTATATCCTGCAACTTTACTATATTCATTGATTAACTCTAGTAATTTTCTGGTGAAGTCTTTAGGGTTCTCTATGTAGAGGATCATGTCATCTGCAAACAGTGAGAGTTTTACTTCTTCTTTTCCAATCTGGATTCCTTTTATTTCTTTTTCTACTCTGATTGCTGTGGCCAAAACTTCCAAAACTATGTTGAATAGTAATGGTGAGAGTGGCCACCCTTGTCTTGTTTCTGACTTTAGGGGAAATGCTTTCAAGTTTTCACCATTGAGGATAATGTTTGCTGTGGGTTTGTCATATATAGTTTTATTATGTTGAGGTATGTTCCTTCTATGCCTGCTTTCTGGAAGGTTTTTATCATAAATGGATGTTGAATTTTGTCAAAGGCTTTCTCTGCATCTATTGAGATAATCATATGGTTTTATTTTTCTATTTGTTATTGTGGTGTATTACATTGATTGATTTGTGAATATTGAAGAATCTTTGCATCCCTGGGATAAAGCCCACTTGGTCATGATGTATGATCTTTTTAATACATTGTTGGATTCTGTTTGCTAGAATTTTGTTAAGGATTTTTGCATCTATGTTCATCAGTGATATTAGCCTGTAGTTTTCTTTTTTTGTGGCATCTTTGGCAGGTATTGGTATTGGGGTGATGGTGGCCTCATAGAATGAGTTTGGAAGTTTACCTTCCTCTGCAATTTTCTGGAAGAGTTTGAGTAGGATATGTGTTAGCTCTTCTTTAAATTTTTGGTAGAATTCAGCTGTGAAGCCATCTGGTCCTGGGTTTTTGTTTGCTGGAAGATTTCTGATTAGTTTCAATTTCTGTGGTTTGTCAATTTTATCTATCTTCTCAAAGAACCAGCTTTTGGCTTTGTTGATTTTTGCTCTGATCTCTTTTGTTTCTTTTGCATTTATTTCTGCCCTAATTTTTAAGATTTCTTTCCTTCTACTAATCCTGGGGTTCTTAATTTCTTCCTTCTGTAGTTGCTTTAGGTGTAGAGTTAGGTTACTTATTTGACTTTTCTCTTATTTCTTGAGGTAAGCCTGTATTGCTATGAACCTTCCCCTTAGCACTGCTTTTACAGTGTCCCATAGGTTTTGGGTTGTTGTGTTTTCATTTTCATTCATTTCTATGCATATTTTGATTTCTTTTTTGATTTCTTCTATGATTTGTTGGTTATTCAGCAGCGTGTTGTTCAGCCTCCATATGTTGGAATTTTTAATAGTTTTTCCTCCTGTAATTGACATCTAATCTTACTGCATTGTGGTCAGAAAAGATGCTTGGGATGATTTCAAATTTTTTTTTTTTTTTAAATTTACCTAGGTTAGATTTATGGTCCAGGATGTGATCTATGCTGGAGAAGGTTCCATGTGCACTTGAGAAAAAGGTAAAATTCATTGTTTTGAGTGAAATGTCCTATAGATATCAATTAGGTCTAACTGGTCCTTTGTATCATTTAAAGTTTGTGTTCCCTTGTTAATTTTCTGTTTAGTTGATCTATCCATAGGTGTGAGTGGGGTATTAAAGTCTCCCATTATTATTGTTATTGTTAATTTCTCCTTTCATACTTGTTAACATTTGTCTTACATATTGTGGTGCTCCTATGTTGGGTGCATATATATTTATAATTGTTATATTCTTCTTGGATTGATCCTGTGATCATTATGTAGTGTCCCTCTTTGTCTCTCTTCAGTCTTTGTTTTAAAGTCTATTTTATCTGATATGAGTATTGCTATTCCTGCTTTCTTTTGGTCTCTATTTGCGTGGAATATCTTTTTCCAGCCCTTCACTTTCACTCTGTTTGTGTCCCTTGTTTCAAGGTGGGTCTCTTGTAGACAGCATATATAAGGGTCTTGTTTTGTATCCATTCATCCAGTCTTTGTCTTTTGGTTGGGGCATTCAACCCATTTACATTTAAGGTAATTATGGATAAGTATGATCCCATGACCATTTACTTTATATTTTGGGTTTGAGTTTATACACCCTTTCTGCATCCTGTCTAGAGAAGATCCTTTAGCATTTGTTGGAGAGCTGGTTTTGTGGTGCTGAATTCTCTCAGCTTTTGCTTGTCTGTAAAGCTTTTGATTTCTCTTTCATATTTGAATGGGATCCTTGCTGGGTACAGTAATCTGTGTTGTAGAATTTTTTTCTTTCATCACTTTATGTATGTCCTGCTATTCCCTTCTGGCCTGAAGAGTTTCTATTGAAAAATCAGCTGTTTTCCTTATGGGAATCCCCTTGTGTGTTATTTTTTGTTTTTCCCTTGCTGCTTTTAATGTTTGTTCTTTGTGTTTGATCTTTGTTAATTTGATTAATATGTGTCTTGGGGTGTTTCGCCTTGGGTTTATCCTGTTTGGGACTCTCTGGGTTTCTTGGACTTGGGTGATTATTTCCTTCCCCATTTTAGGGAAGTTTTCAATTGTTATCTCCTCAAGTATTTTCTCATGGTCTTTCTTTTTGTCTTCTTCTGGGACTCCTATGATTTGAATGTTGGGGCATTTAACATTGTCTCAGAGGTCTCTGAGGTTGTCCTCATTTCTTTTAATTCTTTTTTCTTTTTTCCTCTCTGTTTCATTTATTTCTACCATTCTATCTTCTACCTCACTTATCCTATTTTCTGCCTCCATTGTTCTATTGTTGTTTCCCTCCAGAGTGTTTTTGACCTCATTTATTGAATTATTCATTATATGCTGACTCTTTTTTATTTCTTCTAGGTCCTTGTTAAACCTTTCTTGTATCTTCTCGATCCTTGTCTCCAGGCTATTTATCTATAACTCCATTTTGTTTTCAAGAGTTTGGGTCATTTTTACTATCATTATTTGGAATTCTTTATCAGGTAGATTCCCCATCTCCTCCTCTTTTGTTTGGTTTGGTGGGCATTTATCCTCTTCCTTTACCTGCTGGGTATTTCTCTGCCTTTGCATCTTGTTTATGTTGCTGTGTTTGGGGTGGCCTTTCTGTATTCTGGCAGTTTGTGGTTCCTCTTTATTGTAGAGGTTCCTCGCTGTGGGTGGGGTTGGACGGGTGACTTGTCAAGGTTTCTTGTTTAGGGAAGTTTGTGTCAGTGTTCTGGTGGGTGGAGCTGGATTTCTTCTCTCTGGAGTGCAATGAAGTATCTAGTAATGAGTTTTGAGATGTCAGTGGGTTTGGTGTGACTTTGGGCAGCTTGCATATTGAAGCTCAGGGCTATGTTCCTGTGTTGCTGGAAAATTTGTGTGATAAGTCTTGCTCTGGAACTTGTTGGCCCTTTATGGTGCTTGGTTTCAGTGTAGGTATGGAGTTGTTTGATGAGCTCGTATCAATTAATGTTCCCTGGAATCAGGAGGTCTCTGGTTGTCTCAGGATTTGGACTTAAGCCTCCTGCCTCTGGTTTTCAATCTTATTCTTACAGTACCCTCAAGACTTCTCCATCTATACAACACTGATGATAAAACATCTAGATTAATGATGAAAAGTTTATCCACAATGAGGGACACCTGGAGAGGTACACAGAGTTACATGGAGAAGAGAAGAGAAGAGGGAGGAGGGAGATAAAGGTGACCAGGAGGAGAAGAGGGAGAATCAAAAGGGGAGAGAGCAAGCTAGCCAGTATTCACTTCCCTATGTGCTCTCCACAGTTTGGATCCCTCAGAGATGTTCACGGAGTTACACAGAGAAGAGAAGAGGGAGGAAGGAGACAGAGGTTGCCAGGAGGGTAAAAGGGAGAATCAAAAGGAGAGAGACAGATCTAGCCAGTAATCAGTTCCCTAAGTGTTCTCCATAGCCTGGAACACACAAAGAGATTCACAGAATTGGGTAGAGAAGAGAAGGGGGAGGGAGGAGGTAGAGGAGGCCTGATGGAGAAAAATGACAGTCCAAAGGTGGAGAGAGCAATCCAGCCAGTAATCTCGCTCCCAAGTAAAAATGGGTACTGAAGATTCAGTTCTTAAAGGTACAAAATTGATAACAAATACCAAAAAGCAAAGAGTAAAAATCTAGAGTAGAGGTTAGATGCTCAAAGTTACAATATTAAAGAAAAAAAATAAAGTCACAAAAATTATGAAATATATAAATATAAAGTTTGCTTTAAAAATAGGGTCTTTTTTTTCAAAGTAATAGTAGGTTATAAAAATGAAAATTAAAGGAGTAATAGAGGACTTAAAAATTTAAAAAAATAAGTTAAAAAAATGATAATAGTAAAAATATATCTAGGACTTTCTCTGGTGTTGTGGGCAGTGTGGGGTCAGTTCATTTTCAGATAGTTCCTTGATCTGGCTTATATTTTTCAAGATCTATAGGCCCCTTCCTATGTAGTTGGCGCTAACTACAGGGTTTTAATCTGTTGCACCTGTCACTTCCAAAGCGGTTCCCTCTGTTTATTTTGGCTTCTTCTGTTTGCAGGTCTCTTCAGTGTCTAATTTCTGCCCTGGCACAAGGGGGCAAAGGTGGTCACTTATTTTGGCTACTTGTTCAGTCGTGCTGTGGGGAGGCAGGAACACTGGAAACAAATATCCCTGGCGTGTGTGGGGAGTGCTTGCAGTGTCTCGGCCACACTGGGTTTGCCCCGCTCACGGCGTGTGTGCTTTCCCAGTCTACACTGCTCAGGCTCCAGGTTGCTATGCCTGGAACTGTCTGAGGTGGGCCCTGGGTTGCGAGCACTTCCCAGGTCTAAGCCTCTCAGGTTCAGGTTCTCGGGTACTCCACCAAGGCGCAGACTGGGTTGGGTCTGAGTTTTGTGCCCTTCCCAGGTCCGAGCAGCTCAGGCGACCAGGTGCTTGGCAAGCACAGTCGCCCCAGTTGGGGCTGTGTCTTCTCGCCTCCCGCGTCCCAGCCGCTGGGTTTTCTGAGTGTACAACTGGCGCGTCTTCTCAGGTGTGCCCTGTGTCTCTTCTGGGGAGCTGATCTCTGGCTAAGACCCTCCCAGCAGATGTCGACCTTCCAGATTCCCAAGAAGTCTTGGTTTGCAACGAAGCCTGCTTGCAGTTTGGTAGGTGATGCCTCTCTGGCCCGTGATTGCCCCCTACCCCTCCAGCTGCCCTCTGCCTGCCTGTCTCCGGCGGGCGATAGGCCGGTCCACAGCCGGCTAGCTCTGCTCAGTCCTTTGTTCTGTGAGCGGGCCTGGTGGTGTCTTAGGTTAGGGCTTTTCGCATGATAGCTATCCCACACTCTGGGTCGTATCTCAAGTTAGTTCTCTCAGATTGCCCTAAGTGCATTCAGGCCTGGTCCTTACCCTAAGCAGTGCAGCCCCACCTCCCTGTCCAGCCCCCGCTTGCTAATGGCGGATGCGAGAGTCCATGCTTCTTCTTCACTGGGAGTTGCCGTTAGGCACGTAATCTGTGGATTTTAGTTATTTATTTATTTTTCCTCCCGGTTAGGGTTACATTGTCCTCTGAGGTTCCAAGGCTCTCCACAGACTCGCTGGTGAGAGTGTTTCCTGGTGTTTGGAAACTTCTCTCTTTTTTAAGACTCCCTTCTCAGGAGGTATCTCCATCCCTACCTCTTTGTCTCTCTTTTTATCTTTTATCCTACCTCCTTTTGAAGACAATGGACTGTCTTTCTGGGTGCCTGATGTCCTCTGCCAGCATTCAAAAGTTGTTTTGTGGAATTTACTCAGTGTTCAAATGTTCTTTCGATGAATTTGTGGGAGAGAAAGTGGTCTCCCAGTCCTATTCCTCTACCATCTTAGGACCGCCCCCTCTGTATTATAATACTAACAGTCAACTCTACACACCAACTTACTAAAGCTGTATATTATCATGTGTGTGTGTGTGTGTGTGTGTAAGTGTAATCTCTCAAAGATTATAAGCTTCCTGAAGAATTTCTCTGAGTTTATTTCTCCTAAATCTTTGGAAACATATAGCTCAGTGTTGAACTATACCAGGAGTAAGAACCAAATTTTAAAACAGTGTTCAGCAGTGGAATGAGCAAAGAGAAGTAGGTTTAAATCACAGATTCGTCAGTAATTAACTGTTTCAACCTGCATATCTCATTTAAACTCTGAGATTTAGTTTCCACATCCATCAATAGACATAATGTCATTTGCTTCATGAGAGCCTTTGTCACTATAACTGAATTAATGTTTATAAAACGTTGAGTGCTGTGTGAATGGTGGTTTAGTTGCTAAGTCGTGTCCGACTCTTGTGATCCCATGGACTATAGCCCACAAGGTTCCTATGTCCCTAGTATTTTCCAGGCAAGAACACTGGAGTAGGTTGCCCATTTCCTTCTCCAGGGGATCTTCCAACCCAGGGATTGAACTGGGTCTCCTGCACTCCAGGCAGATTCTTTACTGACTGAGCTACCGAGCTCAGGAAGTTGTATTTATCTAACCTTGGATTTTGTAAATGTCAAACTGTTGAGATATAGATACATTAACAGTCCCACTTTGTGCATAAAATTTGAAGGGTTGAGAATCTTTTTTATGGGTGCTGTATTGTTGGTGGTTGCTTTTGTTATATGATAACATAATCTTAATTGGTAGAAAGTAATATCTACTATTCTGTGTTAGTATCCTGTAACCTTACTATTGAGATGTACAATAGTAGTTTCTGAAAATATTTTTGTAAATATTACCCTTATAATGTAAAAACTTATTTATATTATGTAATAATTCTGCCCAGATATTCATAATTAATGCCATATCATCAATGCTGACAAAAACATTAAAATAAATAAATTTGAAATTAACAAAAATTTGATCAGAATTTAGAGAAAAAAAAAAATAAGAAAAGGCCAAACCACAATTAAGAAAAAAAATGTTAACTTAGGACATATATTCCTAAATGTTAAAGATAATGCTAGAAAACTTTTTGAAAAGTCAAGTTATTTTGTACTTTTAAGTTTGCAAAAATCAACCTATATTCAAATATAAATCATGGGAAAATGGAATAAAATAAAATGTTTACAATATGCAAAATTGATGCTGCCATAATGTACTACTCAGCAATCTTATTTTTTGTGTTAGGGCACAAAGCTCTTGATAATTGAAAAAAAATGAAAAGGAAAAATTTACTCATCAATTTCTTGCAAATTTGTGTATTCTAGGAACATATTTCCCCTGCTTATATATTAATTACTATGAGGGAATAAGTCTTGAATTGAGTTTTGATTTTACGTAAACAGAACTTTTTTCATGCCTTTTTAATTTCCAGAACATAGTAGACATTTAGAGTAATATGGCTAATCTAATTAGTATTAAATTCCAGGAAAAAAAATTTAGTACTGAAGTTTTGATCTTGATTTTAGTAAAAAATACAGTTTTCTATGAGCACCTTCTGAAATTTGTAACCTGGTATGAATATTATCATTTCTCAGGAAACATTTTGGATGTTGTCGTTCAGTTGCCAAGTTGTCTCCAACTCTGCGAGCCCATGGGCTGCAGAAAGACAGGCCTCCCTGTCCCTCACCATATCTCGGACTGTGCACAATTTCATGTCCATTGAATTGGTAATGCCATTCAACAATCTCATCCTCTGTTGTCCCTCTCTCTCAGGTTTCATAGTAGGCAGGTAAGGTGGTCTTGTAATCCCATCTCTTTAAGAATTTTCCATAGTTTGTTGTGATCCATGTAGTCAAAGGCTTTAGCATAGTCAGTGAAATGGAGGTAGATATTTTTCTGAAATTCCCTTGCTTTCTCTATGTCCAGTGAGTGTTGCCAATTTGATCTCTGGTTCCTCTACCTTGTCAAAACCCAGATTGAACATCTGGAAGTTCTCAGTTCATGTACTGCTGAAACATCACTTGAAGGATTTTGAGCATAACCTTAATAGCATGGGAGATGAGTACAGTTGTCAGTTGTCTGGTAATTTGAACATTCTTTCATACTGCCCTTCTTGGGAACTAGGATGAGGATCGGCCTTTGCCAGTCCTTTGGCCACTGCTGGAT
Source organism: Cervus canadensis (assembly GCF_019320065.1). Classification (NCBI taxonomy): domain Eukaryota; kingdom Metazoa; phylum Chordata; class Mammalia; order Artiodactyla; family Cervidae; genus Cervus; species Cervus canadensis. The sequence goes on along the minus strand of NC_057399.1, from coordinate 39,626,254 downwards.
TTCCCAAATTTGCTGACATACTGAGTGCAGCACTTTAATAGCATCATCTCATAGGCTTTTAAATAGCTCTGCTGGAATTCCATGACCTCCACTAGCTTTATTGACAGCAACGCTTCCTAAGGCCCACTTGACTTCACACTCCAGAATGTCTGGCTCTGGGTGAGTGACCACACCATCATGATTATCCGTGTCATTAAGATCTTTTTTTGTACAGTTCTTCTGTGCCTTCTTGTCGTCTTTTCTTCATCTCTTCTGCTTCTATTAAGTCCTTTATTGTGCCCATATTTGAATGAAATGTTCCTTTGATATCTCCAATTTTCTTGAAGAGATCTCTAGTCTTTCCCCTTCTGTTTGCCTCTATTTCTTTGCATCATTCATTGAAGAAGGCCTTCTTGTCTCTCCTTGCTATTCTCAGAACTCTGCATTCAGTTGGGTATACCTTTCCTTTTTCCCTTGCTTTTCATTTCTTTTCTTTTCTCACTGTTTGTAAAGCCTCCTCAGACAACCATTTTGCCTTCTCGCATTTCTTTTTCTTTGGGATGATTTTGTTCATTGCCCTCTGTACAATATTATGAACCTATGTCCATAGTTATTCAGGCACACTGTTTATTAGACCTAATCCCTTGAATCTATTCATCACATCCACTGTATATTCATGGGGGATTTAATTTAGGTTATACCTGGCTTGCCTAGAGGTTTTCCCCACTTTCTTTAGTTTAAGCCTGAATTTTGCTATAAGGAGCTGATGATCTGAGCCACAGTCAGCTCCAGGTCTTGTTTTAGCTGACTGTATACAGCTTCTCCATCTTCGGCCACAAAGAATATAATCAGTCTGATTTTGATATTGACCATTTGGTGATGTCCATGTGTAAAGTTGTCTCTTGTATTGTTTAAAAAGAGTGTTTGCTATGACCAGTATGTTCACTGGCAGAATTCTGTTAGCCTTTGCCTTGCTTCATTTTGTACTCCAAGGCCAAACTTGCCTATTACTCCAGGTATCTCTTGAATTCTTGTTTTTGCATTTCAATCCCCTGTGATGAATAGGACTTGCTTTTTTGGTGTTAGTTCTAGGAGGTCTTGTACGTCTTCATAGAATTGATCAGCTTTTTCGGCATCGGTTATTGGAACATCGGTTGTTGAATCACAATTACTGTGATTTGAATGGCTTGCCTTGGAAATGACCCAAGATCATTCTGTTTTTGAGGGTGTGCCCAAATACTGCATTTCATACTCTTTTGTTGACAATGAGGGTTACTCCATTTCTTCTGTGGGATTCTATCGCACAGTAGTATAATGGTCATCTGAATTAAATTCACCCATTCGTTTCCATTTTAGTTTACTGATTCCTAAGATGTCAGCGTTCACTATTGTCATCTCCTGCTTGACCATGTCCAGTTTTCCTTGATTCATGCAATACTGTTCTTTACAGCACTGGATTTTACTTTCACCGCCAGACACATCCACAACTGAGCGCCATTTCTGCTTTGGCCAGACACTTCATTCTTTCTGGAGCTATTAGTAGTAGTCCTTCACTCTTCCCCGGTAGCATATTGGATACCTTCTGACATGGGAGGCTCATCTCTTAGTGTCATATCTTTTATACAGTTCATGGGGTTTTCATGGCAAGAATACTGGAGTGGTTTGCCATTCGCTCCTCCAGTGGATCCAACATTTTGGATGCTTTTATCTTATTCAAGCTGCGTCCTGCTCCTTGCCAAGCCACCCACAGCCCTGAAGTCAGAGCAGGTCTCAAGGTGCTAAGACTTCCCAGTTGCAGCAGTTTATCTTCTCCTTTGCCACATTCGTCATTTGTCATGGGACATGAGGAAGATATGTGTGGCCAGCCCACCTCGTGCTTCTTGGTCTGGGCCTTTCTGGAAGGCAATTATCTCTTGGAAAACATACAAAACCTCTCTCAGTTGCTTCAAAATTAGATGCCAACATCTAGTTTTTGTCTTTTAATAGAAGTCAAGCTTTTATAACAAAAGAAACATAGATTATAACTACTCAAATCTCTTATTCTGTGTGACAAGAGATATTAACTTCTACTTTCATGCTTTTTTATGGCTGTATTTTGTGCTGCCTGTTACTTAGATATCTGTAGGAAAAGAGCATAGCTAAAATCTTACCTAATGCATTATTCATAGAAAGGATCATTCATATATTTCACTCATTAATACAACCAAACTACAGAGAACATGTCTAAAGACTGCTTGATATCAGAGGGCTGACCGTTCTTGAGTAGTAAGTATTCTCATTTGTGAAATATTCTGTAGGTCTTTGAAATTGTCAGAAAACCTCTGTAGCTCAGAGTATACTAGGAACATAAGAGAATAGGGTGAGTTATTGCATTTTAAATGTACAGATGTAGTAAAAATCAGTGGCAGGGTGAGATGGAGTGCAGTATAGTTTTCAGGTTCTATTAATAGATAAATGCATAAATTTTCAAGACAGTCAAATACCAGTACTTATATTTCCTTTTTAAAAAAATATATTGCTAAATTTATCTTAACACATTAGCATGATAAGCCTTAAAATCTCTTCCTTAAAAATATGCTACCCATCTGTTTTTCCTGTATCTCCAAAGATGCATTGCTTCTGAAAGTATAGATACACTTTTCACATATCAGGGAACATTTAAGTATGTTAGAGTATAAAACTGTGGCAAATATATAAAATCTTGAGCTACTGCATTTTTCCCTGGAATATTGGAAGATATGAGTACTGGCAAACTCACTGCTTCTACCAACCTCACTTCCCTAGGTTCATTGAGTTTTAAACCAAATGATAACTAGTTGCATTTGAGTATCAGACACAAGGTGAATTCCAGTTCAAGAATTACCATTTGAGTACCCCATAACCACATTGTACTGAGAGGAACCCACGAAGGGGAGTTCATTTCCCTGCCAAAGGCTGTGATTGTTTTTATTTCTAACACCAGATGGCACTCGTACATTTGTAATCAGCTTTGATTTTTTTTTTCTTTTAAAAATTTTTCCCACATCTCTCTTTTTCAGGAAGATTTTGCTTGAAAGATTAAAGTCCTTATATGTTTTCTCTCATGTAAAACTTAGTTGAAGGCTTTCATGTATTGATTAAAACTCATAGCCCATTTTCACTTTTTTTTTCTTTCTTTTCCTTCATTGAGCAATATTGTTAAAGAATATTGACTATCACAGGAGTAACTGGTAAAGAGGATCTGCATTAGTGACCTGAGGGAGCTGTCCAAAAAGTCACTGTCTAGTTATTTAGAAATCCAATTCATTTAGAAATTGCTCTAATTTTCAAAGTGATTTTAGCCTGGGTTTCATTCTTCTGTCTTATTATTAGTATAAGAAGAAATATACTAGTAACTGGGAATTACATTTATCCATCATCCATAAGAGAGCCCTGTCTATGTGCAAATTAGTTTTATGTGAAGCCCCACGGGTGTCTGAAATTATTCCTCTTATAAACAGTCTCTTGTTCTGCCTCATTCTCATGTTTCAAGATCGCTGTCACTTTATTTTGTTTAAACTATCAAACAGATAATAGCATAAAATTAGGCTACATATTATAAGAGCATTAGCCATTGCCGCTTCATTTTTTTGTTTTTTTCTCTTTCTCTCTCCTCTCTTTCCCTCTGTATTGATTAGAACTAATTTTTACTTGGGAGAGATGTGCATGCTATAAAGAACATTCTCTATACCCTGTCTCTTCATTTTAACAAAAGCTTTGCAAGTGGTCCTTAAGTCCTCACAGCAGTTGCTACCTGCCCCCACCCACCCCCAGGAATTTATCAACCATATCTGAGACACTAAGTTTAAACAGGGGTTCCCCACCATCAACCATGATGAGAGAAACACATATCCCTGCAATGTATATTGTAGAAAACTGACAAAATTTTAAATTGAAGGAAACTTTTACAATTTTTATTCTTTATTTTTGCCTTTTAGTGAAAAGTGGTAGGAAAATACAAAACATATTAAATGAAATTCACAGGACAAAGGCAATAATCACATCCTTTACAAAAAAATCAGTCTGAATGTGAGATAAAGAGAGGTGTTTCTCAAAAAAAAAAAAACAAAACAAAACAACAACCCTCTATTTCCCCTAGCTAAAATGCAAATTGTTCTTCTCATTATAATGAGACCCTTATCTAGCTCAAGAAATTCATTTAGAAACTTGAATTTTCCCCTGTTATTAGTTGAGAGGATTATTGACCAAAGTGCTTTGGTTGACTTTGTTATGCTAATAGTAGCACCTCGACTCCTGGAGAGTTTTGATCCTGTTTTTTCAGGAGGAGTCTATATTACTTTTTGGAAATATTCCCACATAAGCCACCAAAAAGTGTGTTCTTTTAGAACAGACAGTTTTTCTCTTGGCAGCCCTTTCCCGATGCATTGAAACTTTAATCAGAATCAAAGTTAAAAAATTTAGATTTAAAAGCTTGTTGAAAATCGAGGAAGATTAAGGAAACAGAAGAGAAGGCACCGGACCTTTTTCTTTTTACTCAACTGCTATAACATTAAGATTTTTACATTAGTCAATCTTCCACTTATTTGAGGAACTGGATCTCCTGCAACTCAATATGTATTTTCCACATGGCAGAGGTTTTTTTTTTTTTTTTTTTTTTACTGATAATGAAACAGAACAGAACCCTGTGTGGGTACAAATCCTTTCCGTGTCCACATTACTTGTTTGTAGAAAATGGACTTCATTCCGCTTTCTTGACCTTTCCTGAATTCTATAGGGTAGATTCAAGCAGTTGCTTATTAGGAAAGGAAGGGAATGCAGGGAAAAAAAAGAGTCAAGAAACAAGAGTGAAGCCCTGGTCCTTCTACCTCATCAAGGAATACTCATAACAATACCTGTGAATTATCCTCTAGGATCTAAGGGCTTCCCCAGTGGCCATAGAATCCACCTGTTAATTCAGGAGACGGCTTCAATCCGTGGGTCGGGAAGATCCTCTGGAGTAGGAAATGGCACACCACACCAGTATTCTTGTCTGCAAAATTCCATGGACAGAGTAGCCTGGTGGGCTGCAGACACTTCTGAGCACACTAGGAAATAAATCCCCCACCAAGGTGGAGGATGGTGACTTCAGACTGAACACAGGAGTCCCAGAACACTGCCTTGTTACCTCACCACCAACCAATCAAAAGAAAAAGGGCATAAAGTGCAAGGTAATCTGAACCAAGAACTGCCAGGTGTACAAGCTGGATTTAGAAATGGCAGAGAAGACAAAGATCAAATTGTTAACATCTGTTGGATTATACAAAAAGCAAGAAAATTCTAGAAGAGATTCTACCTCTGCTTCATTGACTATGCTAAAGCCATTGACTATGTGGATCACAACAAACTGGAAAATTCTTAAAGAGATGGGGATAATAGACCACCTTACCTGCCTCCTGAGAAACCTGTATGCAGGTCAAGAAGCAGCAATTAGAACCAGACATGGAATAAGAGACTGGTACAAAATTCGGAAAGGAGTATGACAAGGCTATATATATATATGTGTGTGTGTGTGTGTGTGCATGTATACATGCAGAATATATGAGTATATATATATATATACACACATATATATATACATGCAGACTATATTTTGTGAAATGACAGGCTGGATGAAGCACAACTGGAATCAAGACTGCCAGGAGAAATATCAATAACCTCAGACATGCAGGTGACACCACCCTAACCAGAAAGCAAAGAGGAACTAAAGAGCCTCTTGATGAAAGTGAAAGAGGAGAGAAAAAGCTAACTTAAAAACTCAACATAAAAAAAAACTAAGATCATGGCACCTGGTCCCATCACTTCATGGCAAATAGCTGGGGTAAAAGTGGAAACTGATAGATTTCATTTTCTTGGGCTCCAAAATCACTGCAGATGGTGACTGTGAAAGGTTGTTGCTGAGCCGTGAACAATTCCGGGGTTCTTGGCCACCAGAGGAGAGGAATTCAATCCGGGGCCAGTGATGAGGCTTGATCACTCAGAGCTTTTGTGTGATAAAGTTTTATTAAAGTATGAAAGAGGTAGAGAAATATTCTGACATAGACATCAGAAGAGGGCAGAAAGAATGTCCCCCTGCTAGTCTTTACCAGGAAGTTATGTACCTACTAACAGATTGCTAATTAGAGAAAAGAAAGGTCTCAGACCTCAGGGAATGGCACCAGGCCCCTCACCCACAACATGTGTTTTAGGATCATGTTGGCATAAGGTGAGTCATCGCGGGCCATAGAATGATTGAGGTGGATCTTGAAGAAAGGCAGGTTTCCAAGCAAATGCATAGTCTCATTAACATAGATTAGGGGAACAATTTTATAAGTAAAACATACTGGTTTGTGGAGCCATTATCATTTCTGAGTCTTAGGTGTAACTGACTTGAAGGAAGACAGAGTCTTGGGAAGACATAGTTCATTAACATAGCTTAAGAAAAATATTTCCATAAGAAAAACCCACTGGTTAGCTCAAGGTTTGAGAAAAGTTCAGGTGGAACCAGGTGCCATCATGGCAACACAGAATTTTAAAAGAAACCTTCTTTTAATTTTGTATAGAGAAGGGGAAAAAAACCTGACTCTTGTAGTTTGTTTCCTCCTACCACTTAAGAGAGAGAGGAAAAAAACGTCTTACACTTACAGCCTATTTCCTCTGTTTGGGGACCCCTAGCCTTTCTGCCTGTTACCCTCTCAACTGCAGCCACAAAATTAAAAGACACTTGCTCCTAGGAAGAAAAGCTATGACAAACCTAGATAGCATATTAAAAAGCAGAGACATCACTTTGCTGACCAAGTTCCATATAGTTAAAGCTATGGTTTTTCCAGTAGTCATTTATGGATGTGAGAGCTGGTCCATAAAGAAGGCTGAGCACTGAAGAATTGATGCTTTTGTACTGTGCTGCTGGGGAAGACTCTTGAGTCCCTTGGACAGCAAGGAAATCCAACCAGTCCATCCTAAAGGAAATCAGTCCTGAATATTCCTTGGAAGGATTGATGCTGAAGCTGAAACTCCAATACTTTGGCCACCTGATGCAAAGAGCCAATTCATTGGAAAAACCCTGATTCTGGGAAAGATTGAGGGCAGGAGGAAAAGGGGGTGACAGAGGATGAGATGGTTGGATGGCATCATTGACTCAATGGACATGAGTCTGAGCAAACGCAAGGAGAAAATGAAGGGCATGAAAGCTTGGCGTGCTGCCATGGGGTCATAAAGAGTTGCACACGGCTGAAAGACTGAACAACAAATGTTTCTGACTCCCTTTCCATATAATTCTCTCTTTAAAAACTTTCACAGTCAAGCAGAATCTTCAGAGTTGGTTTTTGGACATGAATTTATCTTCTCCCCAGGTAGTGAACCTCATGAATAAAGCACTGTTTTCTTTTAAACCAACACTTATCTCTAGAGTATTGGCTTTCAAGTAGGGAGCAGCCAAACCATAACAGCAAACAGCTGGTAAGATTGCCTAGCCCAACCTTGACCAGTAAAGAAACTATAGTAGTGTCCAATGAAAGGACTTCTTCCATGTTTGTGGCAGAACTGGCATTCAAGAGAGGTTCAGTACTGATTTCTACTGCAAAGTAGTAATCCTATTATGTGAAGTTGTTAGAATGCTCATTTTGCCCCAAATTCTCCATTTCAGAGGGGAAATGGCTTCAGAGGGGAAGCCAGTGTTTCTATTTGCCTTAATGGATCTTATGATCCTATGCCATCTGGCATCTCCTCATTCCCTCTCATCTTATCCCTGTCCCTCCACCCCCACCAAAAGCATTGAAAGCACCCTGTTCCAACCATGCTGGACTCTTTTCAGTACTCCCCAAACACAAACTGCAATCGCAAGGTTGGGATAATATTGCCCCAGGTAGCTGAAAGACTACATTTCTTTAAGTCTTTGTTTACCTTTTACCTTCTCAATGAAACCTACTCTGCCTATCCTATTTAAAATTGCACTCTCAACCCTTGTGTCCCTCTGGATTGTTCTCCTGCTGTCTGTAATTTTGTATTTATTCACTCATAGCATATATTAACTCATACCCTTTATATTTTGCAAGACATTTTTGGTATGCCACGATGGAGATAAGGGTAAGCACTCACAGCCTATTGAAATAGATATAAATAATACTCCTAAGTTTATATCAGTAGAATGCTTTCTTTTTTAAGTTTAAATATCAAAATATATCCTTTTTTTAGACCTAACTTATTTGTAAAGTTCAACAGTCACTCTATAGGAAAAATGTTTGGATATATCTAAAGATTGCCAGCTGGGAAAAAAGAAAAGAAAAGAAAACACACACACACACTCACACACACACAACCTAAAAGTTGTGAGTTAAATTTTGTTTGGGGACCTTCCTTACTGGGGAATATAGCCTGGGAGGCAGCCTCTCAGATAGATCCAAGGAAATACTCCAAAGAGGTAAGGGAGAAGGCAGGATGCATAGACATATTTTACATAGGAGTACAAATAAGTACATAGGAATATAAATAAATAATGTAGTCATATATCAAAGAGTGTTGCTAATCACACAAAGCTGACCTCTCAAGGTAATGATTTTGGTGTTTTTCTATGTATGAGAAGACACAAGAACCAGGGTTTGTTGAAATTATTCCTTAGATGTGCATCTTTACCATCTAGGGTTAGTATCCAGGGCATGGGATGCCTCCTGTTTTTTCCATCCTGAATGCCCCTCAGGATGCACCATGCGTGGAGGCGGGGGGCTGTAGTAGCTGAAGGCTTGATGGCACACAACATGTATTGTTTACTGGAATGGCAGAAAATATTTTTTGTCTGCAGGATCAAGATCTCCTTTATAGGTGAATCTTACATTTTCAAGAGTGGAAATAAGAGAACCCAAGTGAGAACAAACACAGGCTCTTATTTGGAGCTTGCTATAGTAAGGAAGCCAGTAACTATTATTTGTGTTTGGCAGAGACTGAGAGGCAGACAGGGCAGTGAGAAAGCTTTGTTAATGGAAAACTAGGGAAGGTTTTAGGTTTGCTTTGATTGGAGGTTGTTGGCATTGATTGTGGTGTCTATAATGTCCCCCACAGCTTGTGTAAACTCCCTTTTTCCTGACTACAAGCTCCTAACCTTCCTTTGCTTTCTCATGAAAACTTGGAATTATAAATTCTCTTCTCCTTTGAGATGTAAATCTTCCACATCACAGGACTGTTTTTCTCAAGGACCTGGGGGGTCATCCTTTTGAAAAGTGAAAGTGAAAGCTGCTCAGTCAAGTCTGACTGTTTGTGACCCCCGTGGACTATACAATCCTTGGAATTCTCCAAGCCAAAATATTGGAGTGTGTAGTCTTTCCCTTCTCCAGGGGATCTTCCTAACCCAGGGATTGAACCCAGATCTCCCTCATTGCAGGCAGATTCTTTACCAGCTGAGCCACAAGGGAAGCCAGGGGCATTCATCAAAAAGAAAGAGCCCCTCTCTCCCAGTCTCTGGCGGTGTAGGAGTTTAACTTTGATAAGAACAACTAATAAACACAGGGGGCTAAATCACATTGACATACCTCCCAGTCAACATCCACCAAAGTTTTTATATTAATTCTTCCCAGCATTTAAAAATCCTTCTGCCTTTGCTTTCAGAGAGTTTAGTTCAGTTTCTCTGTCTTCTTTCAATGGTCTTGACCTCTATAGAAATAGTTTTGAATAATTTTTACATCAGAAAAGTCTGCTGTAATTTTCTCTGACAGAATGAGGAAGCTGGAAGCAGTCTAACTAGAAGTTAGGTATTCTATGTGACTGATTGGAGAGTATCTTTGGCTTTTTCTGTAATAGTTGGTCTTGAGTTGGAAGCAGGAGCAAAAATTAGAGAAGATGGCAGTCATTGACCAAACTCTTACCTTTTGCCTATTGCTGCAGAAGTGTCAACTGGCTTTCTGGACTATTTGCTACAGATTCTGTGGGTCAGCCTTCTCTAGTAATTTATGGCCTGCCCATTGTCTGTATATTCAGTGTTACATTACACAAGAACACTGATATTACTGAATGTAGGAGATTCCAGCATTGAATCTGGAAAAGAGAAAGTGTGTATTATATAGGTGTATTCCTTTTCTTCAACTTGTCTTATAGAAAATGCTAGAGTATCCCAGGTGAGATGAAGCAATGATGTAACACTGAGGATCTACTTGGATAAAATTAAGGAGAATCTGGACTTTTGCAATGATGAATAAGAGTATGACAGGTCAAGGTTAGTTCTTCACTGTTCAAGCAAGAATTGAAATAGGAAGACTTTTAGGGAATGTCATAACTTTCAAACAAGTACAGGAATACAGTTTCAGTGGGATGGTAAAGACAGATGATGACTTGCAAGGCATATGTGAGCGGGATTCTTCCCAGTCCAGTGGGAAACCTGGCAGAGAGGGTTTTCAACAGGGCTGCCAGAAACCACTGGATAATCATTCTCAGCACTCACTCCCAGACATAAGCACAAAGCATCTGCAACATAATGAAGATAGACTAAACAACAACAAGCAACCCAGACTGAACAATATAAAAACTAAAAGATGGTCACTTGGAACTAAGGTGTTTACAATGACTGATTTTTTACTTGCTGCTTTACCTTGACCAAACTTCAGTCATGCTTCTATTTCCCACAGTCCCCTGAACCCTGCTTATCTGCAGGCTTGAGCAGGCACCAAAAAAAAAAAAAAAAAAAGAGGGAGGCGCCTGTTATGGACTGAATGTTTGTATCTCTTCCCTCTCCCACCCACTCATATACTGAAATCCTAGGCTCACATGTGGTGATCTCAGGAGGGCAGGCCTTTGGGAAGTAATTAGTGCACAAGGAAGAAGTCCTGTTGAATGGGATTCATGCCCTTATAAGAAGACACAGGACTCTCAGTCTCTGCTTTCCACTCTGTAAAGAAACAATATGAAGACAGCCATCTACAAGCAAGGAGGTAGGCCCTCACCAGGCAGTGGATCTCTTAGAAGCTTGATCTGGGACTTCTCGATCTCCAGAATGAAGAAATAAATGTGAATTGTTTAACCACCTAGTCTATGATGATTTATTATAGCAGCCAAAATTGACTAAGTGCCTTCTTCTGAGCTTTTCTTGGGAATCAGCTAAGCATCCAGTGAAAACTTTGCTTGTCAAAACTTTCCAGTCATTTCTCCTTGCTGGTTCAGCTTCCTCTCCAAAGATTCTGTTTACCCTCCCCTTATGCTTTTTTTTTTTTTTAATTATGATTTTACATTGGAGTATAGTTGGTTTACATTGTGTTAGTTTCAGATGTAGAGCAAAGCAATTTAGTTATATATATAATCTATTTCAGATTCTTTTCCCATATCAGTCAGTTCAGTTCAGTCACTCAGTCATGTCCAACTCTTTGTGACCCCATGACTGCAGCATGCCCGGCCTCCCTGTCCATAAACAAGTCCCGGAGTTTACCCAAACCCATGTCCATTGAGTTGGTGATGCCATCCAACCATCTCATCCTCTGTCGTCCCCTTCTCCTCTTACCCTCAATATTTCCCAGCATCAGGGTCTTTTCCAGTGAGTCAGCTCTTCGCATGAGGTGGCCAAAGTATTGGAGTTTCAGCTTCAGCATCAGTCCTTCCAAGGAACACCCAGGACTGATCTCCTTTAGGATGGACTGGTTGGACCTCCTTGCAGTCCAAGGGACTCTCAAGAGTCGTCTCCAACACCACAGTTCAAAAGCATCAATTCTTCAGCACTCAGCTTTCTTCACAGTCCAACTCTCACATCTGTACATGACCACTGGAAAAACCATAGCCTTGATTAGATGGACCTTTGTTGGCAAAGTAATGTCTCTGCTTTTTAATATGCTATCTAGGTTGGTCATAACTTACCTTCCACAGAGTAAACATCTTTTAATTTCATGGCTGCAATCACCCTCTTGCAGTGATTTTGGAGCCCAGAAAAATAAAATCTGACACTGTTTCCACTGTTTTCCCATCTATCTGCCATGAAGTGATGGGACTGGATGCCATGATCTTAGTTTTCTGAATGTTGAGCTTTGAGCCAACTTTTTCACTCTCTTCTTTCGGTTTCATCAAGAGGCTCTTTAGTGCCTCTTCACTTCTTCCTTAAGGGTGGTGTCATCTGCATATCTGAGGTTCTTGATATTGCTCCCACAATCTTGATTCCAGCTTGTGCTTTCTCCAGCCCAGCATTTCTTATGATGTACTCTGCATATAAGTTAAATAAGCAGGGTGACAATATACAGCCTTGCCGCACTCCTTTTCCTATTTGGAACCAGTCTGTTGTTCCATGTCCAGTTCTAACTGTTGCTTCCTGGCCTGCATACAGGTTTCTCAAGAGGCAGGTCAGGTGGTCTGGTATGCCCATCTCTTTCAGAATTTTCCACAGTTTATTGTGATGCACACAGTCAAAGGCTTTGGCATTGTCAATAAAGCAGAAATAGATGTTTTTCTGGAACTCTCTTGCTTTTTCGATGATCCAACAGATGTTGGCAATTTGAACTCTGGTTCCTCTGCCTTTTCTAAAACCAGCTTGAACATCTGGAAGTTCACGGTTCACGTATTGCTGAAGCCTGGCTTGGAGAATTTTGAGCATTACCTTACTAGCGTGTGAGGTGAGTGCAATTGTGCAGTAGTTTGAGCACTCTTTGGGATTGCCTTTCTTAGGGACTGGAATGAAAACTGACATTTTCCAGTCCTGTGGCCACTGCTGAGTTTTCCAAATTTGCTGGCATATTGAGTGAAGCACTTTCACAGCAGCATCTTTCAGGATTTGAAATAGCTCAACTGGAATTTCATCACCTCCACTAGCTTTGTTCATAGTGATGCTTCCTAAGGCCCACTTGACTTCACTTTCCAGGATGTCTGGCTCTAGGTGAGTGATCACACCATCGTGATTATTTGGGTCGTGAAGATCTTTTTTGTACAGTTCTTCTGTGCTTTCTTGCCACCCCTTCTTAATATCTTCTGCTTCTGTTAGGTCCCTACCATTTCTGTCCTTTATTGTGCCCATCTTTGCATGAAATATTCTCTTGGTGTCTCACATTTTCTTGAAGAGATCTCTAGTCTTTCCCATTCTATTGTTATCCTCTCTTTCTTTGCATTGATCGCTGAGGAAGGTTTTCTTATCTCTCCTTGCTATTCTTTGGAACTCTGAATTCAAATGGGAATATCTTTCCTTTTGTCCTTTGCTTTTTGCTTCCAGTCTTTTCACAGGTATTTAAGGCCTCCTCAGACAGCCATTTTGCTTTTTTGCATTTCTTTTTCTTGTGGATGGTCTTGCTCCCTGTCTCCTGTACAATGTCATGAACCTCCATCCATAGTTCATCAGGCACTCTGTCTACCAGATCTAGTCCCTTAAGTCTATTTCTCACTTCCACTGTATAGTCATAAGGGATTTGATTTAGGTCATACCTGAATGGTCTAGTGGCTTTCTCCACTTTTGTCAATTTCAGACTGAATTTGGCAATAAGGAGTTCATGATCTGAGCCACAGTCAGCTCCTGGTCTTGTTTTTGCTGACTGTATGGAGCTTCTCCATCTTTGCCTGCAAAGAATATAATCAATCTGATTTCAGTGTCAACCATCTGGTGATGTCCACGTGTAGAGTCTTTTCTTGTGTTGTTTATTGAGAAGAGTTTCCTGTGCTATGCAATGGGTCCTTGTTTTTTATTTTATATGTAGCAGTGTGTATATGTTAATCCCAACCTCCCAATTTATACCTCCCACCCCCATTTTTCCCCTTTGATAACCATAACTTTGTTTTATAAATCCATGAGTCTATTTCTGTTTTGTAAACAAGTTCATTTGTATCATTTCTTTGATTCCATTTGTTATCATATGATTTGTCTTTGTCTAACTTACTTTATTATACATGAAAATCTCTAAGTCCATGTTGCTTCAAATATCATTATTTCATTTTTTATGACTAATATTCCAGTGTGTGTGTGTGTGTGTGTGTGTGTTTGTGTGTACACACCATATCTTCTTTACCTATTCATCCATTGATAGATATTTAGGTTGCTTTCATGACTTGGCTATTGTAAATATTGTTGCATATTTACATATTTATATCTTGTTGCCCTGGGATGCATGCATCCTTTGGTCATCCAAAGGATATGACCAGGAGTGAGATTTCAGGGTCATATGATAGCTTATTAAGGAATCTCCATACTGTTCTCTGTAGTGGCTGTACCAATTTACATTATCACCAACAGTGTAGCAAGTTTCCCTTTTCTCTACACTCTCCTCAGCTTTTATTGTTTGTAAACTTTTTAATAATGGCCATTCTGACTGGTGTGACATGATCCCCCATTGTAGTTTTGATATACATTTCTCTAATAATTAGTGATGTTGAGCATCTTTTCATATGCTTTTTGACCATCAATATTTCTTTGGGGAAATGTCTATTTAGCTATTCCATCATTTTTTTGTTTGGGTTGTTTTTTTTTTTTGATTTTGAGCTGCATGAGCTGTTTTTATATTTTGGACTTTAATCTCTTGTCAGTGGCATCATTTACAAATATTTTCTCCCATTCTGTGGGTTGTCGTCTTGTCGTTTTTATGGTTTCCTTTGCTGTGCAAAAGATTTTAAGTTTAATTAGGTCCCATTTGTTTATTTTTGATTTCTTTCCCATTACTCTAGAAGATGGATCTAAAAAGATATTGCTGTGATTTATGTCAAAGAGTGTTCTGCCTATATTTTCCTCTAAAAGTTTTATAGTATCCAGTTCTTTGTTTAGGTATTTAACCCATTGTGAATTAATTTTTGTGTGTGGTGTTAAAGAATATTCTAATTTCATTCTTTTAACATGTAGCTGTCCAGTTTTCTTAGCAGCACTTTTTGAAGAGATTATCTTTTCTCCATTGCATATTCCTGCCTCCTTTGTTGTAGATTAATTGATCATAGCTGCATGGGCTTATTTCTGGGCTTTCTATTCTGTTCCATTTTTCTGTATTTCTGCCTTAACAGTATTCAAAACTATATTGTCTTGATTACTCTAGCTTTATAATATAGTCTGATTCTGCCAACTCCGCTTTTCTTTCTCAATATTGTTTTGGCTACTTGAGGTCTTTCATGTTTCCATTAAAATGCTATTAAATAAAAAGCTTTCTCTTTTATTTGAGACACTTGCAGACATTAATAGTCACAGTGTTTTTCCTCTTGCAATAGTTCCTTTCTCTCTCTCTTGCAATAATCATTGTGAATAAAAGTCTCTACTTATTAAGTCCTGACTTGTTTTTCTTTGATAGAGCCCACAGAAGTAATTACATTAACAAAACAGCTAACATTTCTGGAGAGCTTACTCTGTAATAGATGATGTCCTTTATACCTTACATGAACTACCTCATTTAATGCTCCAACAACCCTATAAGGTAAGTATTGTGATTATGCACTTTTTTGCAAGTTAGAAAACTAAGGATTAGACCAATTTCTTCCTCAATGTGGCACGGCTGAGAACTGACTGACAACACACAGACCTGAGCTGTTCGACTCTGTATCTGGTCTCCTAGCACCACACTCTATTACCTCCAAGGGGAAAAGAGAGAGAAAGGGCATGCTGCTTAGAGAAACTTTTACAAGAAAGATAGAATCTCAGTTTGGGAGGTCACATAATTTTTAAAGAGGAAGGTATTTTTTCTTCCTCCACTACTCAAAGCAAATCTGTTAAAAGAAAGCTTTTTCTCTCTTGTTGATTTATAAGATCTGGGTGCAAGTCAATATTTACTTGTTCTCTGCTCTTTTCCTGATATGTGGAGATGAAAAGAATCAAGAGGTTCCTCTTGGAGGTTTCCTCCATGTTTTATGAAAATGAGTTATGGCTTACTTCTCCTGGACAGGAATCTTCGAGCTTTTTTGCAACTGGTTGTGTTTCCAAAAGTGGAGTCTGACTGTTGCTTAAAAGCCAATAATGAGGCAAGGTTTGTGGAAAGGAAAGTTTGCTTTATTTTGGAGGCCAGCAACTAGTGGGAGAGGGTGGACTTCTGTCCAAAGGTCAACTCCCCCTGACTAGCAACCAGTGGGCAAGAACTTTTACAGATGGAGGGAGGGGGCCTATTTACAAAAACAGTACAGTCAGATCTGACAGTCATCTTAAAATTGGTCATGCAATGGTCTGATCAGTGTCATCTTGATTGTTTAAACTACAGTTCATCTTTAGTTCCAGGATCAATTTTTTCCTGTTTCTTTGAGGCCAGCCTTCTGAATTGTGGCAGCTTAATGTCATTGTTACAGTCCGTTTGGTTCTCATGTAGTTAACTTCTTCCATCTAGATAGGGTTTTAGCCTCTATAAGACAGCACATAGGACATGGGTCAGAATATTACCTCTATCCCTTGAAGAGTAACTAAAGGCCCTTGACCATGCTTAATGATTAAACTATTATTAATTACTCTCGTTGGACTGTTTTCCTTTGTTTTTGCATTTTCTCACTTCTCTGATAAGCTTACTCTTTGGCTAAAGTTTTTTTCACAGAAAAAAAGGCAGCCTGAGGACATGAGGGGCAAGAATCTTAGCTTCATGCTCCTTTTCAGTTTATGGCAATCTGTAATTTGATTACTAAGAAGGACGTTGGCCAGAGGAGGCCCCATCATTATTTTGGTTTTAAGCTGTATTCTTCTGTTGTTTACCATTAATCATGAAGTCATTTTCCTTTCCATGTACTTCCTATGTCGCTTGCTCAGTTGCTTCCGAACACCAAGGGGAGACAGATTGTAATTAATTGATACCTTAAAAAAATGTGCTTTCCATTTCATGTCACTTTACCAGTTTAAAAATTTGACACAAGGTAAACTTCTCATCTGCATTTCTAAGAATCTCTCCTCTCAGTCTCCTGGAGTTTCAGAAGGTTTCCAGGGGCAATGTGGCATTTTCATGTTGTAAGTTCTGAAGAGATGAGGTGGTGCTTACAGCAGAAACTTTTAGTAGACTAATTTGGATGGAACTGGATGACTTAGAACTCATGAGGGTAATAATGTTAATGAAATGAACAGAAGATGCCATTGCAATAAATGTACAGTGTATATATTCTCTTAGCATAGTTGTATTATTTTCCAAAGATGCACCTAGATTTCAATAATGGCCATTTTTTAAGGATTTTAACCCATGTGGAACTCCATTATTATGTTATTAAAGTTCTTGGTTACCAGTAACACATTGCATGCACATTGCATACAGCCAGAAATGGATATGTGTCTGATGATGATCACTGCAATGTTTCTGAATAGTCTGGCAATACATATTTTGGCCACTGTTACTACCCTATAATAATCAAGAATTAATTGTTCAATAGCTTTAGAATATATGTAAGCAGATACTTTGTCTTACAAGTGGTCTTTTTAAAATGGAAAGAGATGAATTGTTGTTGATCTAAGATCACACTAGTTGGCAAAGTAACTTCAATCTTCTAAACCCCTCTATAGGAATATGATCTTGTAGTTGAGGATCTCTCGTAGTGCCCAAACTGGTTTTTATAATGTTTTGTCACTTGTTAGTTATGGTATCTTGATATAAGTATAGCTTAATCTCTCTACATTTCATTTTCTTCGTTTATTAAATGGAGACAATGATACTAATAAATTGATGCTTTTAAGGTTTGTATATCTAGTATTCATTTACCCATCCTGATGAAAGATTTATTTTGAAAGCCTGTTTTCTGTTCTTAGATATCTTATTTGGAAGAAATGGTCTCTGTTTTCAGTTATATGGCTTAGATCAGAATATTTAAAAACACCTAGGCCATCCCATTGATAGAAGGGAACATGATCATACTCAAGCCAATGAGACGTGAGGAGACAATGTCTGGGGCATCTGGGAAAAAACATGTCTTTTCTTTTCCATAGAAGCTGTGAAAAGAGATGTTTGCTTGTCCTCCAGATAATGGAGTTAAAGATGTGTTGCCTAGGGGACAGTCTAGGGAGGCCACAATTGTGGTTTTCTAAACTTAGAATCAGTGCTGAAAGAAAACAACACATGAAAAAGTATAGAAGTAAGAGAACCACAGTTACACTTGGAATCTTGATGACATGAATTTGCAGATCAAAACCTGTCTATATTCACACCTACTTCTGGGCTTTTGTTTATATAAACCAGTTATTCTATTTATTTAAAGACACCTAAATTTTAAGTTGTTGCTAATAAGCAAAGAGCCTAAACTGATAGGATTGCTTTAAGGATTAAAGGTAAATTTATAAAGACTATATAAATGGCTAGTTTACATATGGGGGCTGTAGCTCTTAATGTGGTAGATTCCTTCTTTAATTTTAGTGCCAAGGGAAATAACTAAGACAGAGGTTATATCCCCATTAACACATCAAGTGTTTATGAAATGTAATTTGGGGAGCATGTCCTTTAAATAAGGGTTTGTTTGAAGTCACATAAAAATGAGCTAGAATGTTTGACCTCATTTTAACATTAAATTAGAAAGAACACTCTAGAAAATATGTTGAATGGAATATTTAGAATCAACAAATTTTTGTAACTGAGAAGTAAGTGAAGTGAATCATAGTTTTGCCTTCTACTTTTAAATATCAGGATAAATATTAACCAATAGAATGGGGAGAGGAGAAATGGCCCTGATATTTATTAAAATTTACAGTCTTATTGAATTTCCTAATGCTTCATATCAAATAATACTTAATATACTTGCACTTTTTAACACACAGAATGTGTTATCAGCATTCTAGTGTTATTGCCTAAACTGAAAATCAAAACTTTAACTCATGTGTTACACACTCAGATGCCCACCAGTCAATCCCTGACTTTATTTTTTCTATAATTTACACAAAGCTGTAGTAAATGTAAAGGGATGGCTTTGTTTATTAAACTGAATTTCTAGCAGGTTTTAACTTTAAAAATGTATATGCATGAGATTTGCATGATTTCAAGGCCTCCCAATAATTAGTTGGTTTAATTAAGTCAGTGAGAGAGAAAAGACAAACTAATGGCTCTTCATCACTTGGTCCAAACGATTGGTTAATGAGAGTGAAAATAATAATGAAATATGTCATGTGTTCTCTAGAAAGTATCTATGAGTATTCATTAGGATTTTAGTTGTTAGAGTCAGAAATTCCATTTACTTTGTTGAATCTTTTTCTATCACAGTCATAGGCCTATCTTACCACAGTAAATGAATACTATTTTGTCTATTATGTAGAGAGATAACTTTCAGAAATCAAGTTTTAATTCTACTGCTACAAGCAGTAGAATTAAAAAGAACTTTAGGACTGCCTTGGTGAGTCCTATAATTTGATGAATTGCCCTAGGATTGATCTATTTTACAACTTCAAGTTCACATAAAGGAATATACAATGGTACATATAAAACTGCTCTTCTAGGGATTTTCCAAGGTTGTGAAGCTACACACTGAAAATAATAGAGTTGAGACTTTTTCTCTTTAGATCTCACATTTTAATCTATCATTTTTTTTCCCTCTCATGGATGTGTATTTGAAAAGTTGTAGCAAACTTTAACATGATTTTTAAATATTCAATTGTGTCTTCATAAAATCTATGTGCCGATATCCTAACCACTAGTACCTCAGGACATGACCTTAGTTGGAAGTCATTGTAGATGTGATTTGTTAGGACAGACTGTCATCAGGGTGGAGAAGGATGGGGTCCTAATCCAATATAATATGTCATTTATAATAAGGGGAAATTTGAACACAGAGTCAGGCACACAGAGAGAGGAGATGATGTTAAGGCATATCTACACATCCACAGGGAGGTGACAGCCATCTACAAGTCAGTAGTGGAATAGAGCCTTCCTTCACAACCCTCCAACTATTGTGACAACTTGATATTGGGCTTCTAGCTTGTAAAACCAAGAGACAACAAATTTCTGTCAAGATGCTTAGTTTGAGGTACTTTTCTATGACAACCCTAGCAAACTAATACATTCACCAAAGAGAGATCTTCACAGAGGGAGGTAACTAGAGATTGGTTTCTTGTCCCTGTGAGAAATCTGGCATTAAGATTATTTCTACCATGTACTCTCCGAAAAGGGAATAAAAAGGAAATGGTACAAATAATAAAGTATCTTTGAAAAATATTCATTTCTTAAATATCCAGTGATTTCTTCCTGAAATTGAAAGAATTAGCTGCTCGGTTGCGTCTGACGCTTTGCAATTCCATGGACTGTAGCCTGCTAGGCTCCTCTGTCTGTGGGATTCTCCAGGCAAGAATGGGTGGATTGCCATGCCCTCCTCCAGAGGATCTTCCCAACCTAGGGATTGAACCTGGGTCTGCTGCATTGCAGGCATATTCTTTTCTGTCTGAGCCACCAGGGAAGCCCCAGTTTCTTTTTAGAGGTTCTTTTTCAAGATATTGTGTCAGTGTTTTGAGTTCTTTAGAGGAGTAAAGCCAGATGAATATAATTACAACCTACTTAATCATAGTTAATAGGATGAAAATAGTTAAAACAATTCTGAGTGATTCATATCCAGCTACTACATTCCCCCCCCATATAAATATATATATATATATATATTTTCTTTTTAAACCATTGCTCTACAGTTAAATAGCTCAGTCGGTAAAGGATCCATCTGCAATGTGGGAGACCTGGGTTTAATCCCTGGGTTGGGAAGATCCCCTGGAGAAGGGAAAGGCTACCCACTCCGGTATTCTGGCCTGGAGAATTCCATGGACTGTACAGTCTTATGGGGTTGCAAAGAGTCGGACACGACTGAGCGACTTTCACTCCACCACTTCACTACCTTCTACAGTCAAATGGTTTTTTTTTTGCAACTAGATTGACTTTGAAGGAAACAGTTAACAGCATATAACTTAGAGAGGAAAACAAGTTGGAGAATAACTGTGCAGTCCGGTGAGATAGGGAAGAGCAGGCGCAGGGTGACCTGAGGTGTAACGTCTTGGATGCCTGGACCAGGAAACTTGAGGAGAGGCCTGGGGGCAAGGCTCTCTGGTGAGGTGAAGACTGTTTGACCGGGCAGGAGTAAACAGATGAGTGTCATGGGGACTCATTGCCCAGATCAACGGACAGGGTCGGAGCATCGCTTCGGGGCCTGCTTCTAGGGGTTGGCAGCTAGTGATTATTTGGAGCTTACATTTCTCTGCATGTTTTCCTTCTTTTATAGCAGAGTAGGAAGGCAGCACAAACAAGTTTCTTAAACATGAACGCATCCTCTGAGTGAGCAGGGGGCAAAGGTTAACACTGATGGTCTTCAGAGTATTCCTATTTTCAGTTTTCTGTAACCTTGGCTTGCTTTTGTTTTAACAGTCTCCAAAACTTGTCTCAGATACTGAGCTTTTTCTCTGACACATGCCCCCAGTTGCTGTGAGTGAACATTTGAGAAATAGTTGCTTTGTTTCTACACTAAGACTATAACTTTAATACTAAATAAATGGTTTTCTGAACCTCTGTAGAATATTCATAATGAAAATAATATTATTCCGATTCATTGACAAGGTTGCCGAAACCCAGAAAAATACAGTTATTTGGCAATGGTGACATTTTGGGCTGATTTTCGAACTCAGTGTTAGATGCTGCTCAGCCTTCAGTTGTCAGTAACGGCTGGCAAAATTGGGAAGAAGATTGACATAGTTTGTCTTCAGTGTAACACCATTTTCCTCCTTCTGAAATTTCTGCTCCATTTTCCGTCTTGATAATATTGTCTTGTTTTCAGGGGTGACATGCCAATCACTCCTAAGCTTTTAGTATTTGATGCTTGCTGACTAGGACTTAAGATGGCACACCACTCAGGGAACACTGCACTTGGAAAAGCAACTTGTTACCGATAGTTTTAAAGACTCACTGTTGGAATGGCCAGCCATGGGATTGCTGCTCTGTCGGTGGCGCTGCTCAGAAATCCCTTGAACTACACCCATGCTTTGAACATCTCTTGCTTAAACAGTCATCACTTATATATTCTTTAACACAGATATTCCTATCCCATGTTTAAGGGTGCAGTTATTGCCCACCAGGGCCCTATATTTGGCATAACAAGCATGTCTAGGTTGAGAATTTGATCATCTTTGGAGCTCTGTTACTGCTCTAAGTTCCTCAGTTTTCTTTGCCATCCAACTGCAAGAAATATGATTTATGTGCTGCCAGGCAGGCCCACTGGCTCCCATATTTAGCCTTTAATTGATAGTTAATCATTTTCAGCCCTACATTGTCTCTCTCTAAAGAATCACTTGTATCCAATAACAATCATTCTTTTCCATTATTGTTATTATTAATATGTCCTCCATATTCTTTGGATTTTGTAGATTTCTAGTATAGTTCCTCCTACAAGCATAACTTCTAGTTCATCAGCTATGTAACTTTTATATTTAATCACATAGTGACCTAGTGTCTGCAGCTAACTTTACCTACAAACTCTGATAGAGAGTACACGTTTCCAGCTGTAGTGTGACTTGCAAAGATCTTTCACACTTGTATAACCCTCTTCTCTTGAGTGTTGGATAAACCTACTGATTGTTTCTAGCAAACAGAATATGACAGGATGATGGGATGTCCCGTCCACGGTTTGGTTGCAGAGAACTATGACTTTTCACTTGCTGGCATTCTCTCCTATCTTTTTTCTTGTTTGGTCTGATGCCACTGTGTGTCATGAGTTATTCTATGGAGTGGTTCCCATGACAGAGAACTGATAAAGGATTCCAGCCAACAAGTTATGAGGAAATGAGACCTTACTTCAGTAGTCCATGAGGAACGACTCCTGCCAACAACCATGTGAGTGAACTAGAAAGCAAATGCTTTCCAGTCAAGCTTTGAGGTAACTGCAGACTTGTAAGAGGCTCAGAAACTGAAGATCTGGCTAACCTTTGTCCAACCTCTTGACGCATCTTATCTTGGTGAGGTAATAAATGTTTAAGGCACTAAATTTGGGGGTAATTAGTTGCACTTGTTGTTCATTCGCTAAGTCATGTCTGACTTTTTGCAACCCCATGGACTGCAGCACGCGTCTTCCCTGTTCATCACCAACTCCTGAAGCCTGCTCAAATTCATGTCCATCAAGCTGGTGATCCATCCAACCATCTCTTACTCTGTCATCCCCCTCTCCTCCTGCCTTCAATTGTTCACAGAATCAGGGTCTTTTCCAATGATTAGACTCTTCACATCAGGTGGCCAAAGTATCGGAGCTTCATCTTCAGCAATGGTCTTTCCAACAAATATTCAGGGTTTATTTCCTTTAGGATTGGCTGGCTTGATCTCCTTGCTGTCCAAGGGACTCAAGAGAATCAGTTTCACAGCAACATGTAACTAATACATCAGCCTTTGAATGAGGAATTGTTGTAGGCAGACTACAAGATGGCCCCAGACGATTCCTTCATTCTATTATTCATACTCTGTGTAGCTCTGCCCTACACTATACCAGGATTGCTCTCCAAGACCATAGTATACAGCAGAAATGTTAAGTATGTCATTTTTGAGATGAGGCTCATAAAAAAATGTGACTTTGATCTTGAGCTATCACTGTCTGCCTCGGATATTTGTTCTGTGGGAAGCCAGATGCCATGTAATGAGGCATCCCCTTGGAAAGGCCTATGTGGTAAGGAGCTGAAATCTCCACCCACTGAGTGGCCAATGAGGAACTGAGGTTTGCTGACAGCCATGTGAGAAAGCTTGGAAGCAGACCCTTCAGCCTCAATGGAGCCTGAGATGAATGAAGTCCTGCCTGATAGCTTGATTGCCACCCCCTGGGAGACCCTAATGCAGAACCACATTGCTGAGGTGATTCTGGATGCCTAACACTCAGAATTTGGTTGAAATGATAAATGTTACAAACTGACAAATTCTGAGTAGCTGTTACACAGCAATTGATAACTAATGGGCATCCATCACCATAACACAATGTTAGTGTCTGCTATATTTTGGTCATTCCTAAACCAAATCTTTTATGGAAGTGAGAATGCAGGACGTTTATTTAAGAGAGCTATCAGGATATCAGAGACATCACTTTGCTGACCAAGGTTCATGTATTCACAGCTATGGTTTTTCCAGTAGTCAGGTATGGATGTGAGAGTTGGACCATAAAGAAGGACCATAAAGAAGGCTGAGTGCTGAAGAATTGATGCTTTTGAACTGCAGTGGTAGAGAAGACTCTTGAGAATCCCTCAGACAGCAAAGATATTAACCCACTCAATCCTGAAGGAAATCAGCCCTGAATATTCATTGGAAGGACTGATGCTAAAGCTGTCACTCCAGTACTTTGGCCACCTGATGCAAAGAGCCAACTCATTGGAAAAGACCCTGATGCTGGGAAAGGTTGAGGGCACGAGGAGAAGGGGGTGACAGAGGATGAGATGGTTGGATGGCATCACCGACTCCATGGACATGGGTTTGGGTGGACTCTGGGAGTTGGTGACGGACAGGGAGGCCTGGCGTGCTGTGGTTCATGGGGTCACAAAGAGTCCGACACGACTCAGCAACTGAACTGAACTGAACTTCTCATTATTTTCTCCTGGCTCTGGCATGATCAACTCAATGGACATGAGTTTGAGCAAACCCTGGGAGACAGTGAGGGACAGGGAAGCCTGGCATGCTACAGTCTCTGCGGTCACAGAGTTGGACACAACCTAGTGACTGAATAACAACAGTCAGAATATCTACTTGTGGAGAGAAGGAGGGAAAAAAAAAAAGGGTGACAAAGGGAGAGTTTTTCCTGAGGTACAAGCATAAGAAAACTTCGTAGGAACCAGTAGAGGACGCTGAAACTAGGATGGCCATCGAAGCTATCAACAATCTGAGCCAAAGCTCAAGTTTTATGTACCTGCAAGTGCTAGTAATTGGAGGTAGGCAACACTAGGATGAATCTTAGGTAAAGGAGATCTCTTCAGCTGAGCAAGTTCCCAGAGGCCTGACTGCCGACATTATTCAACCACTGACCCTCCTGAGGGAGAGCACACTACAGCAAACACAAAGTTAAATACAAGCATAATTGATCTCAAGGGAAAAACTCCATAATAGTCGTATCAAGCAAAAAGAAAGTAATGGGATTCAGTGCAACTTTTCTGAACCAGAAGATTTGAAGCTACATTTTTTTCAAGGACATTAAAAAAAAAAAAAATTGATCCAGCATAGGAAAAACTAAGAGATAGGCTCTCAAATTAAGAAAATAATGGGGCTTTTCTTAATCATCTCTAGGTAAATAAACTTGAAAACTCTTTAACAAGGATAGTTCCTAGAACATCCCTGGTCCAGGGATTAAGACTGGGTGCTTGCATTGCGGGGGACACAGTTTCAACAGGATCCTGCATGCTGCACAATGTGGCCATGAAAACAAAACAAATCAAAGAAGCAAACAAAAAGATACTTTCTTAGGAATATACATTAATACATTTTATAAACTGATACTGCTGCTGCTGCTAACTCGCTTCAATCCTGTCTGACTCTGTGTGACCTCATAGACGGCAGCCCACCAGGCTCCCCTGTCCCTGGGATTCTCCAGGCAAGAACACTGGAGTGGGTCGCCATTGCCTTCTCCAAAACTGATACTAGATGAAAAGAAACATTCAAATTGAACAATTTCAAAAAAGAAAGTTTTAGAACATTATCTTTACCTCACAAAAGCAGAAGATAGGGAAAGTGTAAATAGAGACATTTTACCAACATTAAGGAGCAGATACTGCCTATAATTTTGAAACTTTTTTTTTCTTTCAAAAAAGAAGGAAAATTCCTAATTCTATTATGTGAGGATAAAATCAAGGCAAAACATGATATTTTCACAAAAATTAGAACTATATTTTACTTATGAATATTAAAATGAAGATGTTAGATAAAATATCAGTATGCAGAAGGAGATTAAAAGAATGTTATAGTTTTAAACAAATGGATATTATTTTAGAAATGCAAGGGTAATGCAAAATTTAAAAATATTTTAGTATAGTTTATTATTTAATATATTTAAAGAGAAAAGTCATGTTTAACTATCAGATAAAATATTAAGAAAATCATGTTGTCAATACAGTAGATTTGCAACTCTCATTTTGAAATTTGAATACAAATGCTTTTTTAATTTCATTAAACCAAAAGTTAAACTAACTTTTAGTTTAATTAGTCATCTGTAAACACTTTGTACTATATCACACAATTTTTCCATATATAGTACTTAATATTTACAGCACAACAAAAATGCTAATTACTTTTTCTGTATCTTCAGCAGTTAAAGGTGTTATCCATGTTCTTACAAGTGGTAGAGCAAAAAAATAATAAGGAATGCAGAAATTGTATCAAAAATTGAGAGCTGCTTTTTTTTTTTTTTTAATAAGGCATTTGATCAGGCTTCCCTGGTGGCTCAGAGGGTGAAGAATATGCCTGCAATGAGGGAGATCTGGGCTCGATCCCTGGGTTGGAAAGATCCCCTGGAGAAGGAATTTGCAACCCAATCCAATATCCTTGCCTGAATAATTCCATGGACAGAGGAGCCTGGCGGGCTACAGTCCATGGAGTCGCAGAGTCAGACACAACTGAGCTACTGACACTTTCACTTTCTATGACCAACATATTTATAGGAAAAGATAATTTGAAAAGTTCTATAACAATTCTGTGTCATTCTTTTCTCTAGTGGGTTTTGGGCGTGTCTCCAGTCATAGAGTGAGGATGAACCAGTGGGGTGTTGGTATGAGGTGTGACAGGATACTCCTGGGGTATTTATTTCTGCAAAAGCTGCTCCATTTAACTGAGTCTCACTTGACAGGTGGCTCTGACAGCCAGATACTCATACACAGAATAATGACTTGGTAATAATAATGACCATATTATGTTATGGTATTAGGTTGTTGTTATAAGAGCCCCTAAGAGTATTTCATGTGCACTGACCCTTCAAATAAGCATAGATGCCATCATCTTTTTTATTCCTCATTTCATGTCCTTCCAGTGATGCACATGGATAAACTGATTTCCTATTGGTGATAAGAAGTAATGGCAAAGGTAGAAGAAGAAAACATGTCATTTCCCAAAGCTTTAGACAGTAATACAACCTATTATATTTCACTCAGTAGCATCTGATTTCTTTGGATGTGTGAATATTTACAAAGATAAGGCATTTTGCTATCTGTAACACTTTTTCACCTTCATAATAGTAAATTAACTATAATATTCCTAAATTTAGCTTGAAAATTATTTGTAACTTAGAGTAAAAATGTTAAATATATTGTGCCTCCTTTTATTAAAATAGCAATAAAACAATACAGTATCAAAGGAGGGAAAAACCTGAAATTGTGGTTGTTTATAGCTTACCATTCCACTAGAGTTTTATTAAACAGATAAAATTAAATGGATAAAATAAAAACTAAAATTAAAAAAAATACAGGCTTTTTTTTTGTTTGTTTAAATAATGACTGGAAGTTATAAATTATAACCATGACTGAATTCAATGATTCTAGTTCCATTTTTGTCTTTTCCCCTTTCTTACTGTTTTAGAGTTTCAATATAGTATAGATGTGTTATGAGATTTTGTCTAAGAATAACATGGTTAAGTCTATTGCATAGGAAAGAGAAGAAGATTTCTGCTTTGTATTTCTAAGGATCCATGAGTGGGAAGCATTGCATGAAATCACAAAAATGGCTGTAGCTTCTTAGAAATAAGTAATTCAGGACAAACTGAATAGTTAATCTCGTTTAATTTTGTGAAACCTGACTTGTATCAAAGAATGCTTCCCAGTATTTTTGCTGACTTTTTGTGCAGTTACTGTAGTCTAGGGTGGTATGCCATACAAGGAGACACAAGAGTGCAGTGCTTCCTTTCAATCAGGTTACAGAATTTGTCCTTAAGTAACACTTTAAAAGTCACTCAGAACTTCCATAATTATTTTTATAAGCCAATATTTATACTTGTATTATGTGTGTGATTTAAGTTTGAGGAGGATTAGTAGTTCTTTGTATTTTTTATTTACTTTGTATTTTATTTATATAAATACTCTTTCATTCCTAGCACTCACAGTTCCATCTGTATCAGTACCAGATTAATTTTTAAGCAAATATTCTAGTTATTTTCTTACTATGGACACGTACTAGGAATCTTTTGGGGGGAAAGAGGGACCCATAATTGTGGGAAGAGGAATTTGCTTTCTTTAAATTTATAGACTTGATACACATATACTTTATTTTTCAGAATGTTGCTTCTACCCACATTATTCTACATGGACATCTTATAATAGGATACTATTAATCCAAATGCCTAAGCCTACACATTAATGTCCATGTAAAATACTCTGGAAGAATTGTAGAGAGAAATTATAGGTATAAATACATTCTGACATCTTAAAATGATTTTCAAAACTAAAAAAGATCCTGTAAAATACGTGATTATTTACTCCCCCCCCAAAAAACATAACTTTTTGCAGTTTTAAAAGTTATATTTAATAAAGCCACAGAGATTTAAAAATCTACCATTTTAAAAATGAAAAACATGTTGCCTAGACAAGTTCAGCGACTGTCTCAATCTTATGGAAAGTTAGATTCCATTTGGGAGACTGAGAGTGTTATTGGGTGATACAGCTTGCTTCCAATCATTCATTGGTGTGAGTTGATATATGTAAGGGTTCTGATAATTTGTTTTAAATGGGAAAGGATCCGGGAAAACAATTTTGTGGAGGAAGGAGAACATATGTATGCAGATGCTCAAAATGAGGAAAGGATACATTAGAATAGAAACGAGTATGACATTTGTCCCTGCCTCTAAAGAGATTGGGCTTCCTAGGTGGAGCTAGTGGTAAGAACCTGCCTGCCAATGCAGGAGATGTAAGAGATACAGGTTTGATCCCTGGGTTGGGAAGATCCCCTGGAGGAGGACACAAAGCCCACTCCAGTGTTCTTGCCTGGAGAATCCCATGGACAGTGGAGCCTGATGGGCTATGGTTCATAGGATTGCAAAGAGTCAGACAAATATCAGTGAATGAAGCAACACAGCACACTGAAAGATATTGGTATTGAACTCCTGTGAGTTTCTCTCTACATAGTGAAGAGAGTTGTTTTAACTGGAAAATACAAATACTTGTATGTATATGAGAAAACCTTTCTGAAATCCCAGAAATTACTCAGGATACAGTGTGAAATGGAGGTTGAGTTTAGATATTATATAGGACCATGTTAACAAACTAATGAGGTTTGAATGTTTGTATTGTTTGTACCCCAAAATGGGTGAAGCTAGAGACATTCATGTTACTTTTT
The DNA here is from genome assembly GCF_019320065.1 of Cervus canadensis. Taxonomy (NCBI): domain Eukaryota; kingdom Metazoa; phylum Chordata; class Mammalia; order Artiodactyla; family Cervidae; genus Cervus; species Cervus canadensis. The sequence continues at coordinate 39,597,188 of NC_057399.1, read as the reverse complement.
ACAAAGCAAAAAAATGAATCTTCAAATTACTGAAACTAAGGAAAATTTGTATTGACCTAAAAAATAAGTAACATGTTTTCCTCTTCCTTTTTCTTGGAGTTCTGTGACTAGAGCTTAGCACCAATCATACAGATGATCACTATATGTGGTGGAATTTATGGTTTGTTGTGCTTCACTTAAACTTTACTGTTTATTTTTCACCCTTTAGACTTCCACTTCTAAAACACTTGTTCGATATTTGTAGGCAATACACAAATATACTTATATTTACATTAAAAAAAAAAAAAAAGGTGAGCTCCATGATGAAAAAGGAGACAAGGGGTAGTGTAGATCACTGGCACACTGTTTCTGTCTGTGGTCATATAAAGATGGGGAAGTCAGTAGGCACATAGCAAGTTCTGTTTTCTTTAAATGACGCCTCAATGCAAGCTTAGCTGTGGCTAGCTAATGCACTCAGGTCACCTTTTCTTAAGGTGCTATCTTAGAGAACATTAGTTACCATCCTCAACCATTGCTTAGTTGGAATATGGAAGTGTGTGTGTGTGTTAATCATTCAGTCATGTCTGACTCTTTGTGACTCCATGGACTGTAGTCTGCCAGGCTCCTATGTCCATGGAATTCTCCAGGCAAGAATACTGGAGTGGGTAGCCATTCCCTTCGCCAAGGAATCTTCCCGACCCAGGGATTGAACCTGGGTCTCCTGCACTGCAGGCAGATTCTTTACCATTTGAGCCACAGAGTATGGAAAGTGTAACTATTACAAATGCAACTGGTTAGGATATAACTACCAGTTCTGGAACCTGAATTATGTATAAATCATACACTGGATCATAAGACTGTAAGACTTCCATGCTTAATCCTTTATGTGGTTCCTGTGAGCAATATGGCTCTTACTGAGTGGCTAATCTTTCTAAATCATGATAATCCGTTCATCCTCATGAAAGCAAATTTTAGCATGTAAGCTCTTTCCTTGGGGGGGGGGGGGAGAATCTTTTACTGTATGAAAAGGACACCAGCATGGTTTCTTATACTTCTTTCTCACTTGATTCATTGACTGGAGTGGAATATGCAATTGGATTTGTTTTTGGAATTTTACTCACATAAAGGAGTCTGGCTCTTTATTGATTAGGAGTTACACTTTGATGACTAAAAAAACCAACAACAACAGCAAACATCTTTGGAAATCAGTTCTTGTGGTCTTAATTCATTTCTTCCATTAACAAAGGACACTGCCTCTATCCATTGTAAAATCTGGTTAAATTACCTAGCAATACAGCTTTTACCTCTTTCTTTGTAGAGCAAGAGGGTGGTAAAGTCTATCAGTGGCTTCTGCCTTGGATCTGGTCAGAGACAGACAAGAATGGATTCTTGAGTTAATTTTCCAACTTAGTGTGCTTTACAACAAGACAGTGAGATATATGTGAAAGATGGGAGATAGAATGCAAAATAGGTTCTCTCTCATGTAAGGCAGGACAAGATGAGGAGAAACAACAGATAAGGATGTGCTTCTGTGTCAGGAGGGGTGATTCTGTGTCGAGAAGGCATAGGAAAGTTCTGGTATGCTCACCATTGGCTTTTGCTTCATTTTATCTTTCTCACTCTCTTTCCCCCTACTCTCCTCCTTCCTTTCCCACAATTATTTGAGTGTCTACTTTGATTAGGTGATTAATATGCAAAAAACATTTTAATAAAGGCCCTTGTTTTAATTGAGAAAAACTCCATGCTTGATATAGTGTATCTTTATATTTATAGATGCTCAAATTTTATTCTATTTTTTAAATTACTTGTTCTTACTCCCAGATATCATTATTTTATTTCCTGATATATGTAATCCCCAATATAGGGTTTACTTCTCTTCTGAAAGCTTTCAATCAGCTCCCACGTTATTCGCTTACTTTCAGTTACTTGGTTGAATTTTTTTTCGATTATTCATTTCTTAAAGAGACTAACTCTCTAGCTTTCATATATATTCTTTAAAGTTCATCATTGTGAGCAATTCTTACATTTAATATGGGTGCCAATACAGGAAAAGCTAGTTGGATTCATTTAGCTGAAGATATATCTAATGTAACAAATAAAGCACTTTAACCATTAAAGATAAGAAAACTCACACATGCTATATTTAGAATAAGGGAAATTCCTTTATATGATTATATCCAAGCATTCATTCTTCTAAAGTATATAGCTATGACATCTATAATGTTTAGGAGAAGAAATAGTGATTCCTATATCGGAAAGAGTATTTAGGAAGAAGTCAAAGATGAGACCTAAAGAGGAAAAGTGGAGTATTTATATTTACTCATTTTTTTTTTTCCTTCCAGTAATGCAACACAGAGTTCCCACTGAGCTTTGGAAGTAGTTTGGAGTGTTAAAGGGAGCTTAAATCATTCATATTGCACCCTCTGGAGAGGTCATTTCTCTTGTGTGACTGCACAATAAATGAAGGTGCATATTCTGGACATCTGGGGCCAGCTTGATTTCTTTTTTTTTCCTTCTTTGCTTGCCTGAGAAGTCTCTAGACAGTATTAGCTATTGTGGATAAATAGGAATTCTTCACTTCTGTAATATAGAGATATTTTCTCTTATGATTTTTGACCTCTCAGATCTCTCCTTTATTGTTCTAAACCATAGCCATAGATTTAGTCCTAAGGAGGTCTCCCTTTCCTGGCATTAGTATCTATGGGATGGATGATGGTATGCTGTGACCTTTTTATGCCAACAGGCCACGCTATCTTTTCTGTACTGTTGCAGATTTTTCTCTTAAGAAGTAGTGCTGCTCTGAAGACTACTGGAGATCCTGACAACATTTTCCATCATCTGGATCAACCAAGAAGCATTGCTACCTCAAGGAAGTAAGGTATGAATATAAAAGTGAATTTCCTTATTTCCTGTTTCAAAGTTCATAAAGGAAATTTTCTTGATAGAGTTAAAACATCAAGGGTATCTGTATATTTCAATATGAGGTGCTGTCTGGATGTTTGGTTTTGCATTTTGTATGAAGATAATCTTAAAATCTAAAAATGCTCCAAGTGTATATGTACCACAGCTTCCTTATCCATTCGTCTACGGATGGGCATCTAGGTTGCTTCCATGTTCTGGCTATTATAAACAGTGCTGCGATGAACATTGGGGTACACGTGTCTCTTTCAGATCTGGTTTCCTCGGTGTGTATGCCCAGAAGTGGGATTGCTGGGTCATGTGGCAGTTCTATTTCCAGTTTTTTAAGAAATCTCCACACTGTTCTCCATAGTGGCTGTACTAGTTTGCATTCCCACCAACAGTGTAAGAGGGTTCCCTTTTCTCCACACCCTCTCCAGCATTTATTGCTTGTAGACTTTTGGATAGCAGCCATCCTGACTGGCATGTAATGGTCCTCATTGTGGTTTTGATTTGCGTTTCTCTGGTAATGAGTGATGTTAAGCATCTTTTCATGTGTTTGTTAGCCATCTGTATGTCTTCTTTGGAGAAATGTCTGTTTAGTTCTTTGGCCCATTTTTTGATTGGGTCATTTATCTTTCTGGAATTGAGCTTCAGGAGTTGCTTGTATATTTTATCTTTTGCTTTGCTTGTATGCCTCTTTTTTTTTTTCTTTCTTTTTTTTTCTCCATTTATTTTTATTAGTTGGAGACTAATTACTTTACAATATTGTATGCCTCTTTGAAGTATTATTTTCTTCATTATCCCTGAACAAACCACAGAAATAGAGCCTCAGATGATCATTCATTGCAGGGTGTGAATCATATTTTTTTTTTCATATAAAATCTAGATGATGATCACATAATATTTTATGTGAAAATTGTTATTCTTGTAACTTTCTATTAACCCTGTAAGATGTACTCAAGTTTTAGTTTTCTCTACTGAGGATATTTCCTCAAGAGAAGGTTCAACTCAGGCTATCAGGCTTGGTTAGTAATTGCTAGTTTTTATGCTGAAACTTGTTCCTCTTTTTCCTTAAAATCAGAGAAACCTTTATTTACAAGTTTATTCTGCTTTAAAAAAAAAAAGATAACTAAATCTGTGGGATAAATGCCACTGGAGAGAATAAGTAAGATTATTTTCTAAATCCCCTGAGGGCTCAAAAGACTAGAATTACTATGAACATTTCTTTCCCTATTGGCAGAGGATGGGGGAGATAGCAAGAACAATGATGACATCACTGATAACATAAACAAAATGATGTCATCATATAGCCATTGAAGACACATCTGAGAAAACCATATGCCAGTTTCTTGGAAGATTTCCATTATTTTTCTTTTTTTTAAATTTATTTTTAATTGGAGTATATTTGTTTTACAGTATTCTGTTGGCTTCTGCAGGTTTCAATTATATACGAACAGTCTATATCAAGTGAAAAAAACTCACTTGTTCCTAGAAAACCTATAAAATTGTCTTGGAAAAGGGGGATAAATCTTTTGAGAGAAGAGAAAGTATAGTGTGTACCTAAGGGGATGAAAAAAGGAAGGAAGAAAACAGACAAGATACTTTTAATACTTGGTAAAAGTTCTTTTTGCTTCCTTTACCATGATAGCAGACTTTGCTTCTCCTTCACAACATTTGATACTTATAATTATCCAGGCATTTATAATTAATTGAAGTAATTTGTCCTTGGGTTTCACCACCAAAGGACAAACTTTTTGAGAGAATGAATTATATTTGTTCATATATTATACCTTTTCTTTGCCACAGTGTGAAATGTACAGCTGGATGATATCCAGTAAATATTTGCTAACTAAATCTGTCTAAGAGGGTTGTTTGGGAGATCAAAAGCAATATGTATAGGGAAATTTTTTAAACAGTAAATAAATGATAGCTTGATAACTTTATTATGTATATGGGTAGGGACAGATGACTAAGGAACTAGTGTTGATGTTTCAAGGAAATATAGTAGAATTTATGTAAAACCCTAATGTAAACATGAAAGGATGTATTTCAAGGTTAAGAAGTATATTATAATTTCAGTTCAGTTCAGTTAGAGTTGGTGATGAGATTCATCCATATCATCCTCTGTCGTCCCCTTCTCCTCCTGCCTTGAAACTATCCCAGCATCAGGGTCTTATCAAATGAGTCAGTTCTTCACAATTCAGTTCAGTTCAGTAGTTCAGTCGTGTCCAGCTCTTTGCAAACCCATGAGCTGCAGCACGCCAGGCCTCCCTGTCCATCACCAAATCCCAGAGTCCACCCAAGCCAAAGTCCTTTGAGTTGGTGATGCCATCCAACCATCTTATCCTCTGTCATCCCCTTCTCCTCTGGCCCTCAATCTTTCCCGGCATCAGGGTCTTTTCAGATGACTCAGCTCTTCACATCAGGTGGCCAAAGTATTGGAGTTTCAGCTTCAACATCAGTCCTTCCAATGAACACCCAGGACTGATCTCCTGTAGGATGGACTGGTTGGATCTCCTTGCAGTCCAAGGGACTCTCAAGAGTCGTCTCCAACACCACAGTTCAAAAGCATCAATTCTTCGGCACTCAGCTTTCTTCACAGTCCAACTCTCACATCCACACATGACCACTGGAAAAACCATAGCCTTGACTAGACGGACCTTTGTTGACAAAGTAATGTCTCTGCTTTTTAATATGCTATCTAGGTTGGTCATAACTTACCTTCCACAGAGTAAACATCTTTTAATTTCATGGCAGCAATCACCATCTGCAGTGATTTTGGAGCCCCAAAAAATAAAGTCAGCCACTGTTTCCACTGTTTCTCCATCTATTTGCCATGAAGTGATGGGACTGGATGCCATGATCTTAGTTTTCTGAATGTTGAGCTTTAAGCCAACTTTTTCACTCTCCTCTTTTGCTTTCATCAAGAGGCTCTTTAGTTTTTCTTCACTTTCTGCCAGAAGGGTGGTGTCATCTGCATATCTGAGGTTATTGATATTTCTCCCAGCAATCTTGATTCCAACTTGTGCTTCCTCCAGCCCATCATTTCTTATGATGTACTCTGCATATAAGATAAACAAGCAGGGTGACAATATACAGCCTTGATGTACTCCTTTTCCTATTTGGAACCAGTCTGTTGTTCCATGTCCAGTTCTAACTGTTGCTTCCTGACCTGCATACAGGCTTCTCAAGAGGCAGGTCAGGTGGTCTGGTATTCCCATCTCTTTCAGAATTTTCCACAGTTTATTGTGATCCACCCAGTCAAAGGCTTTGGCATAGTCAATACAGTAGACATAGATGTTTTTGTGGAACTCTCTTGCTTTTTTGATGATCCAGCAGATGTTGGCAATTTGATCTCTGGCTCCTCTGCCTTTTCTAAAACCAACTTGAACATCTGGATGTTCGTGTATTGCTGAAGCCTGGCTTGGAGAATTTTAAGCATTGCTTTCCTAGCGTGTGAGATGACTGCAATTGTGTGGTAATTTGAGCATTCTTTGGGATTGCCTTTCTTTGGGATTGGAATGAAAACTGACCTTTTTCCAGTGCTGTGGCCACTGCTGAGTTTTCCAAATTTGCTGGCATATTGAGTGCAGCACTTTCACAGCATCATCATTTAGTATTTGAAATATCTCAAATGGAATTCCGTTACCTCCACTAGCTTTGTTCATAGTGATCCTCCTAAGGCCCATTCCACGATGCCTTACTCTAGGTGAGTGATCACACCATCATGATTATTCATCTTAATCACATCATCATTAAGATCTTATTTGTATAGTTCTTCTGTGTATTCTTGCCACCTCTTCTTAATATCTTCTGCTTCTGTTAGGTCCATACCATTTCTATCCTTCATTGTGCCCGTCTTTTTATGAAATGTTCCCTTGGTATCTCTCATTTTCTTGAAGAGCTCTCTAGTCTTTCCCATTCTATTGTTTTCTTCTATTCTTTGCATTGATCACTGAGGAAGGTTTTCTTATCTCTCCTTGCTATTCTTTGGAACTCTGCATTCAAATGGGTATCTCTCCTTTTCTCCTTTGCCTTTCAAGTCTTTTCTCAGCTATTTGTAAGGTCTCCTTGGACAACCATTTTGGCTTTTTGCATTTCTTTTTCTTGGGGATGATCTTGATCACTGCCTCCTGTACAATGTCACAAACCTCTATCCATAGTTCTTCAGGCACTCTGTCTATCAGATCTAACCCCTTGAATCTATTTGTCATTTCCACTGTATATTCGTAAGGGATTTGATTTAGGTCATACCTAAATGGTCTAGTGGTTTTCCCCACTTTCTTCAATTTCAATCTGAATTTGGCAATAAGGAGTTCATGATCTGAGCCACAGTCAGCTCCTGGTTTTGTTTTTGTTGACTCTACAGAGCTTCTCCATCTTTGGCTGCAAAGAATATAATCAATCTGTTTTCAGTATTGACCATCTGTGATGTCCATGTGTAGAGTCTTCTCTTGTGTTGTTGGAAGAGGGTGTTTGCTATGACCAGCACATTCTCTTGGCGAAACTCTGTTATTCTTTGACCTGCTTCATTTGTACTCCAAGGTCAAATTTGCCTATTACTCCAGATATCTCTCAACTTCCTACTTTTGCAATCCAGTCCCCTATAATGTAAAGGACATCTTTTTTGGGTGTTAGTTCTAGAAGGTCTTGTAAGTATTCATAGAACCATTCAACTTCAGCTTCTGGTCAGTCATAGACTTGGGTTACTGTGATTTTGAGTGGTGTTCCTTGGAAACCAACAGAGATTGTTCTGTCATTTTTGAGATTGCATTCAAGTACTGAATTTTGGACTCTTTTGTTGCGTATGATGGCTACTCCATTTCTTCAAGGGCTTCTTGCCCACAGTAGTATATATGATGGTCATCTGAGTTAAATTCCCCTATTCCAGTCCACTTTAGTTCACTGATTCCTAAAATGTTGATGTTCATTCTTGCCATCTCCTGTTTGACCACTTCTAATTTACCTCGATTCATGGACCTAATATTCCAGCTTCCTATGCAATATTGCTCTTTATATCATTGGACTTTACTTCCATCACCAGTCACATCCACAGCTGGGTGTTTCTTTTGCTTTGGCTCTGTCTCTTTATTCTTTCTGGAGTTATTTCTCCACTGATCTCCAGTAGCATATTGGGTACCTACCGACCTGGGGAGTTCATCTTTCATATCTTTTTGCCTTTTCATACTGTTCACGGGGTTCTCAAGCCAAGAATACTGAAGTGGTTTGCCATTCCCTTCTCCAGTGGACCACGTTTTGTCAGAAATCTCCACCATGACCCACCTGTCTTGGGTGGCCCTAAAAGGCATTACTCATAGTTTCATTGAGTTAGACCAGGCTGTGGTCGATGTGATCTGATTGGTTAGTTTTCTGTGATTGTGGTTTTCTTTCTGTCTGCCCTCTGATGGAGAAGGATAAGAGGCTTATGGAAGCTTCTTGATGGGAGAGACTGACTGAGGGGGAAACTGGCTCTTTTTCTGATCGTCTGGGCCATACTCAGTAAATCTTGAATCCAATTTTCTGTTGATGGGTGGGACTGTGTTTCCTCCTTGTTGTTTGACCAGAGGCCAAACTATGGTGGAGGTAATGAAGGTCATGGTGACCTGCTTCAAAAGGTTCCATGCACACACTCTTGCACTCAGTACCCCCAACCTTGCAGCAGGCCTCCACTGACCCACACCTCTGTCAGAGACTCCTGAACACTCACGGGCAAGTCTGAGTTAGTCTCTCGTGGGGTCACTGCTCCTTTCTCCTTGTCCTGGTGCACACAAGGTTTTGTTTGTGCCCTCCAAAAGTCTGTTTCCCCAGTCCTTTGTAAGCCACCATGGTGGCTCCATGGTGGGGTTAATGGCAACCTCCTCCAAGAGGGCTTATGCCATACCCAAGTCTATTGCACCCACAGCCCCTGCTGCAGTCCACTGCTGACCCATGCCTCTGCAGGAGATAGTCAAACACAATCTGGCTCAAGCTTTGTGGCGTGTCTGGGTCCTGGTATGCACAAGGCTTGGTTGAGCCCTCTGAGTGTCTCTGGCAGGTGTGGAGTTTGATTTTAAAGGTGATTTTGCCCCTCCTACTGTCTTGCTGGGCCTTCTCCTTTGCCCTTGGATGTGTGGTATCTGTTTTTCGTGGGATCCAACATTCTCCTGTTGATGGCTATTTAGCAGCAAGTTGTAATTTTGGAGTGCTTGCAGGAGAAGATCAGTGCATGTTTTCTACTTTGCCATCTTGACCTAAAATCATCTTGACCTAAATTATAATTTCAAGGTTAATAATATGTTTCTCTTAAGACTGCAGATTCAAAATATATATATTTCTCAGTGATGTTATTTTAATCATTTGCCTGTTTTACTTAATCCCTCAGTAGATTAGCTCTTTTTCCTATTTTATTTAGTCATGGCAAATTAGCCAAAATTAGCCAAAAATTAGCCAAAAATGACAAAAGACTTACTATATGCCTGTGGAGAACAAGATTACTTTTAACAATTGCTCCTTTTGAAATGAGCAATAGAGAGACAGAAAAGAAAACAATTTAGAAGTCAGAAAAGCAATAACTTAGGGCAAATGGAAGATTGGCTTATCTCCCTAATTTTTATACCTTCTGACACACACCTAATGTACATATTCATTTGCAAAGTAAATCAAGTTGACTATCTCAGAATAGTGAGATTGTCTCACTATAGTGAGATAATCTCACAATATATCTTAAATCAAGTTGACTATCTCACAATGTATCTTGTATCTCATCTTATATCTCACAATATATCTTATGTGTGTGATACTAGTCCAGAAATATTAATAGTATAAGTTTCTTAATAGTGTAAAACATTTTGCTTTACTGAACTCAAAGACCGTTTGCTTATTTTATCAACACTTCAATGAAAACCCCTAGAGTCTTATTATGAGGAAGAAAATATGAAACCTGCTTTTATTTTTTACATCAGCTTTTTACAAATGTTAAAGTAGTTTTATACTGATAATGTTTATTGCAACATTTCTTATTTTCTCTCAGACCAAGTCAGAAGATATTCGACATCAAGTAGAATAGAAACTCACATTTATGTGGGAACTTTAGTGAAATATTGTATTTTGGTGGTTGCTTACCAAACCAGCTTTGATATTTGCCCTTCTGATAAGGAGACCTTCTTTAATGTCTATTTCTAGGCTATGTTCCCTGGTGTTCACTCTTGCCAGAGAGTTGTACCAAAACCCAGCTGGTAGTATAAGCCCTCGAATATGGTCCTTATTCTCAAAGATAGCAAAAAGGGGAAAAGGACATTTGTGCAAGCCAGCTAATAAGTGGAAGTCGACTATACTGTGGTTTGAAAGATTAATGTAGAATGAAAAAAAGACCAACACAGACATCTTCTCATCCAGTTGCCTGGGGCAACCACAGTCTTTTTTTCTATACTTAGCTTTTATTTACGAAGTTATTCTACCAAGAAATGACATATATTAACTAATTAGTCTTCCTAATTTTTATGCATGTACTAATATGGTTGGATCACAAAACAAAATATGGGAAAAAATACAAAGAGAAAAAACAAAAATAACAAAGACACCAATTTTTATTAGGTTCAAATGAAAAAAAAATGTAATACTTAAAAAATAGAAAGAACAGACTTTTGGACTCTGTGGGAGAAGGCAAGGGCAGGATGATTTGAGAGAATAGCATTCAAACATGTTTATTACCATATGTGAAATGATGACCAGTCCAAGTTTGATGCATGAAACAGGGCACTCAAAGCTGGTGCGCTGGGACAACCCAGAGGGATGGGATGGGGCGGGGGGGCATTTCGGATGCGGGACACATGTACACCCATGGCTGATTCAAGTCAATGTATGGCAAAACCACAATATTGTAAAATAATTAGCCTCCAATTTAAATAAGTTAACAAACAAACAAAAAATGCATACCTAGTTTGTATAACTGCAAAAGAAAGTAGCAGTTAACTCTCTTTGGGAGAGAGAAATTGGATCAGGAAAGGACACCTGGAACCTATAGGATGCTGTCCAGCTTTCACTTTACCTAGATAACTAATTATATAGAGACATATGTGTGGTTGTATTTACAGAGAGCTACAGGGTTTGGGGACTAGAAGAGGAGCACACTCAACCTGATGCTAATGGAGGGATAATTCCCCTGTTCCAAGTATCTTTTTGAATCCATTTTTTGTTTGTTTTCCCCTCACTTTTATTCAGATAGAATCAATATAACATTTTATAGTGTTATGGTGTGTAACATAATAATTTGATCTCTATAAATCCATTGATTTAACCAGTGGCTAGAAAAATCTTAAACAATTGTCATACATAAGTAAATATTTTTCAGATGTTCATTCAGAATGAATCATTCCTGCAACTTTTCTATAAGTTTGAAAGTTTTCAGAATGAAAGGGAAAAAGGGTAAGAAAATTATTAATCACACGTTTAAAGACAAATCAGAATAACACATTGAACTTCAGGGTCCTATTTTAATAAAAGTATCACCTAATATGGTCATTTCTGGTAACAACAACAACAACAAAAAAAACAAAAAGAATTGGACCGTGTGACAGTGGTTGGGTTCAGACATTTACAGACAAGGAGAATGTATTGAGCGATACTGCTGATAGAAAGGGAGAAGAAAAGAGAAAGAGCATCTTTCTGTTAAGTTTACTCTCATCCATCGGACCTTATAGCTTGAGAATCAATCTGCCAACTAACATTGGAAGTGCCTATTGATATTCCAGTGACTATGCTTCATTCACCTATTGACCCAGCCTAACATGCTTGCACATACACACATGCCTATATAGATAATTATGTTTTTTTATAAAACATATAATTGTTATATGTTTTTTAATATAAATTATGTTTATTTATAGGAAACTCACTGGAAAAGGAGAGACAAGTAGTCTGGATGTTAGTAGAGCTTGGAAAAGCTAAAATTTAATTGATTTCCAATGTGGAGGACCTTGCTATAAGTATTCATGGTTTTTAGTTACCAAATCATGTGTGAAGTTTTATGGAGGGTAAACAGTGCTTCATCTATGTCTTTGCAGAGCATGATTTGTATTATCTGTTGACAGTCAAACAATGTGAACCAAAGCAAACAGGTGATTCTTCACACCACCCCGCCCTCCATCCAAGGGCGACTAGGGCATCTCACCACCAGGAATATCATTAAACAAAATTTCAAATGAATCCCACTTAACAATTCACATCTTCCTTGTTTTATTCTGCTCCACCATTATATGCATCCATTAGGTATCCAACACCTTTGTTCTTCTCAGTTGCACATAGTCTCCTTCAAATAATTGCCAATCCAGTTCCAGTTCAGTCACTCAGTAGTGTCTGACTCTTTGCAACCTCATGAACCACAGCACGCCAGCCTTCCCTGTCCATCACCAACTCCCGGAGTCTACTCAAACCCATGTCCATTGAGTCAGTGATGCCATCAAACCATCTCATCCTCTGTCGTCCCCTTCTCCACCTGCCTTCAGTCTTTCCCAGCATCAGGGTCTTTTCAGATGACTTGGCCCTTCGCATCAGGTGGCCAAGTATTGGAGTTTCAGCTTCAACATCAGTCCTTCCAATGAACATCCAGGACTGATCTACTTTAGGATGGACTGGTGGGATCTCCTTGCAGTCCAAGGGACTCTCAAGAGTCTTCTCCAACACGACAGTTCAAAAGCATCAATTATTCAGCGCTCAGCTTTCTTTAGAGTCCACTCTCACACCCATACATGACCACTGGAAAAACCATAGCCTTGACTAAATGGACCTCTGTTGACAAAGTAATGTCTCTGGTTTTTATTTTTATTTATTTTTTTTAATGTCTCTGGTTTTTAATATGTTGTCTAGGTTGGTCATAACTTTCCTTCCAAGGAGTAAGTGTCTTTTAATTTCATGGCTGCAGTCACCATCTGCAGTGATTTTGGAGCCCAGAAAAATAAAATCTGACAGTTTCCACTGTTTCCCCACCTATTTGCCATGAACTGATGGCACCAGATGCCATGGTATTAGTTTTCTGAATGTTGAGCTTTAAGCCAACTTTTTCACTCTCTTCTTTCGGTTTCATCAAGAGGCTCTTTAGTGCCTCTTCACTTCTTCCTTAAGGGTGGTGTCATCTGCATATCTGAGATTCTTGATATTTCTCCCAGCAATCTTGATTCCAGCTTGTGCTTTCTCCAGCCCAGCATTTCTTATGATGTACTCTGCATATAAGTTAAATAAGCAGGGTGACAATATACAGCCTTGACATACTCCTTTCCCGATTTGGAACCAGTCTGTTGTTCCATGTCCAGTTCTAACTGTTGCTTCCTGGCCTGCATACAGGTTTCTCAAGAGGCAGGTCAGGTGGTCTGGTACTCCCATCTCTTTCAGAACTTTCCACAGTTTATGGTGATCCACACAGTCAAAGACTTTGTCATAGTCAATAAAGCAGAAATAGATGTTTTTCTGGAGCTCTCTTGCTTTTTTGATGATCCAGCAGATGTTGGCAATTTGATCTCTGGTTCCTCTGCCTTTTCTAAATCCAGCTTGAACATCTGGAAGTTCACGGTTCACGTATTACTGAAGCCTGGCTTGGAGAATTTTAAGCATTTCTTTCCTAGCGTGTGAGATGAGTGCAATTGTGTGGTAGTTTGAGCATTCTTTGGCATTGCCTTTCTTTGGGATTGGAATGAAAACTGATCTTTTCCAGTCCTGTGGCCACTGCTGAGTTTTCCAAATTTGCTGGCATATTGAGTGCAGCACTTTCACAGCAGCATCTTTCAGGATTTGAAATAGCTCAACTGGAATTCCATCACCTCCACTAGCTTTGTTTATAGTGATGATTCCTAAGGCCCACTTGACTTCACATTCCACGATATCTGGCTCTAGATGAGTGTGAATGGTCACACCATCGTGATTATCTGGGTCATGAATATCTTTTTTGTACAGTTCTTCTGTGTATTCTTGCCACCTCTTCTTAATATCTTCTGCTTCTGTTAGGTCCATATCACTTCTGCCCTTTATTGAGTGCATCTTTGCATGAAATGTTCGCTTGGTATCTCTAGTTTTCTTGAAGAGCTCTTTAGTCTTTCCCATTTTACTGTTTTCCTATATTTCTTTGCCAATTATTCAAAAATCCATTTCACATACTTGAGATTTTTATATTATTTCTGGTTAGAAAAATTGTCAGGTAGCCAGTTCACTTTTTCATTCTCCCGCCTCAGTTTCCTTAGTTTATTATGACTATTGCAGCTACCATTTGCCCTGCACTTATCTTGCCTTTTATCTCACTTACCCATTTTATCTCAGAAAAATTCAGACATGAGAAAAGTATTACAAATGTGTTAACCTGATCTTCATCTAAATCTGGGAGATAGCAACTCTTACGTTTTGTTCCCCAAAATATTAATACCCCATGTTAGTTTAATAGATACTATCCAATTGTAAACAATGATTCTCCAAAGTAAGGTTAGTCATATGCACAGTGACATATTAAAATAGAAATAGATAAATAAGAATCTGCAGATGTACCAATTAAAATCACTTAGTACTCCAGAAGTAATGGACTACAGCTTCAAGATACTGGAACATTTTAATTTATCCTCACTCTTATGTTGATGCTTATGTTGTCCTATTTCTGGCCATTGAGATCATGATGGTGGGTACAACTGTCCTTGGGGCAACCCTGGCTGATTATTCAGTGCTGGTCATGGGGTTCCATGGTGGGCTCTGGATTTTGGCTCAATGGCCTTGTAGGTCGTTTTTTCTTCTGTCTGTGTGTAATCCATGCCTGGTTTATGACTGAATGCACAACAGACCCCTACATTTCCTTGACAGATTCTTTATCTAATTTACAGTGATTTTTAAATCTGATTTTAGTGTCTACATTACACATATACATATTCACAAATATAATGAAGCCCAATGACACTCTGGACACATCTTTTTTTTTTTTTTAACTTTTCATTTTGTACTGGGATATAGCCAGTTAACAAACATTGTTCTGATTGTTTCAGGTAGACAGTGAAAGAATTCAGCCATACATAGACATGTATCCATTATCCCCCAACTCCCCTGCTGTGACTCTGCCTCATATCATTGAGCAGAGTTCCACATGCTCTACAGTAGGTCTGCTCGATGGTTATCCGTTTTAGATATTGTAGTGTGTACATGTCAATTCCAAACTCTCTAACTGTCCGTTTCCCCCATACTTCTCCCTGGCAACCATAAGCTTGTTCTCAAAGTCTGTGAGTCTCTTTCTGTTTTGTAATTTCATTCATATAGTTTCTTTTTAGATTCCACATATAAGGGTGGTCATATGATATTTCTCTTTCTCTGTCTGACTTGCTTCACTCATAATGGTACTAAGTCTATCCATGTTGTGGTAAATGGCTTTATTTCATTCGTTTTAGTGGCTGAGCATATATTCCATTATATATATGCACCACATCTTCTTTATCCATTCCTCCATTGATGGACATTTAGGTTGCTTTCATGTCTTGGCTATCGAAAGTAGTGCTACAATGAACATTGGGGTGCATGAATCCTTTTGGATCACATTTTTCACTGCATATATGCTCAGCAATGGGATTGCAGGGTTATATGTTAGCATATAGCTTTAGTTTTTTAAGGAACCTCCATACTGTTCTCCACAGTGGCTGTACCAATTTACATTCCCACCAACAGTATAGGAGGATTCACTTCTTTCCACACCCTCTCCAGCATTTATTGTTTGTGGATTTTTTGATGATAACCATTCTGACTCGTGTGAGGCAATATCCTATTGTAGTTTTAATTTGCATTTCCCTAGTAATTAGTGATGTTGAACATCTTTTCCTGTGCCTGTTGGACATCTGTATGTCTTGATTGGAGAAATGTCTATTTAGGTCTTTTGCCCATTTGTTGATTGGGTTGGTTGTTTTGATGCTATTAAGCATCATGAGCTGTTTGTAAATTTTGGAAACTAATCTCTTGTCAGTCACATCATTTATAAATATTATCTCCCAATCTGTGTGTTGTTGTTTCATTTTATTTATTATTTCCTTTGCTGGAGGCATATCATTTTTGACTCTTGATTCTTTTCACATTTCCAAAGACGCTTTTAAAGAATTACTTAATTGCTATTGTTGAAAATAGCTTTAAGAGTCAGTTAATTAAGTAATACCTGAGTATAAATGTTACCTAAGAGGTTCATAACATGTCTTCACTTTGATTTTTAGACCTTTTTTTTTTTTTCAGTTAAAAGTCCAATATTCTAAATAATTTGGTTTCTGTATGAGTGAGGTGTATAAACTTTGCCTAACAAACCATATCCAAGACAGGTTTTCAGACAGGGATATAAGAAATTTCCTCTAGACAAATAAAAGTACTAAAAGGCCAAGATTTCCTATTGGCTAAAATTTCCACAACTTTGGGCCAAGACAGATTTTCTAGATGAGTCCCTTGAAAAGCAAGGAAAGATGATGTATAAGACTTTAATAAATCCTGTCTCTTTAATGTTTAACACTGGTAAAATGCTATCCATTTCCATAGTGCTTTTTAATCTTCATAAAAATCTTCATAATCTTTTGCTATCAGTATATAAAGCAGAGGTCTCTGCTTAATAGATGAGGAGTCAGAGACGAGAACAATTAAGTAAATCAGCTAAGATAACTCTCATCAGGGTTTGAAAACAGCTACTCTAATCCAAAATCCTAAGTTTAAAAAAATCTAACCACCAGTGGACCAAGGCTGGGTGCATTATATATGCCTGTGATTTTCAAAATTAAAAGTGAGAAAATCAGTCCTTTTCAAGTGGTTGTTTCTTTCTTTATGAGGCTCATGAGCACACTGGTGTTCATTATTTCTTACTTTGTAGGAAAAATCAGGTTTGTAATGAAATCAAAAAGAGTGGAAAGATGTGGAGGGTCCTTACAACACTGAAGTTGCTCATTCCGTGAGTTTCTAAGGTTGACCTGCATGTCTGCTCTTTACCAAGTGAGCTATTCGTCTTGGTTGAATTAAGAGTCAGTCAATCAAAATTTCCTCTTACATGTCCCTTGGGTAAAATTTTTTGACTAATATAGCTAGCCTGAAAAGTTCAAGAATTTTCATACCATTTTTGTCTACTATTTAAATCAAGAATCTGTATTTTCTTTGGTGAAAATAGAAAATACATTTCCTAATTGTGTGTGTGTGTGTGTGTGTGTGTGTGTGTAGTGACCTAGGTGACTTAATTAGTGATTAGTTCAGCCCCATCCCTGGGGTTGGGCTTCCCAGATGACGCTAGTGGTAAAGAACCTGTCTGCCAGTGAAGGAGATATAAGAGATTGCGGATTCGATTCCTGGGTGGGAAGAGGGCATGGCAACCCATTCCAGTATTCTTGCCTGGAGAGTCTCATGGACAGAGGAGCCTGGCGGGCTACTTCCATAGGGTCACAAAGAGTTGGACATGACTGAAGCATCTTAGCATGCATGCAAAGATCTTTAAAAAGAACAATCATGTGGCTGCCAGAGAGGAAAGCTTGGGGGTATGAACAAAATAGGTGAGAGAGACTGAGGTACACACTTCCAGTTACCAGATAAATGAGTCTTGGGGATGAAAGGTATAATGTGGGAAATTTTCATGGTAATGAATTATCTTTATGTGGTGACAGATGGTAACTAGACTTATCCTGGTGATCATTTTGTAATAAACAGAACTATAGGATTACTGTGTTGTGTTCCAGAAACTAACACAATGTGTAGATCAATTTTGCTTCAACAAACAGACATGGAAATAAAGAAATCATAGAAAAACTAGATCAGATATTTGGCTACTAGAGATAGGAGCTATAAGGAAGAAGAATTGGATGAAAATGGTTACAAGGTACAAACTTCCAGCTATAAGATGTATTTACATGTTGTTATATATGCAAATTAAGAGTAAATCCTGAGTTCTGATCACAAGGTAAACATTTTCTTTTGTATCTTTATGAGATGATGGATGTTCACTAAACATATGGTGATAACCACTTCATGGTGTAGGTTACTCAAATTATTATGCTGTACACTTTAAACTTATACAGTGCTGTGTATCAGTTACATCTCAACAAAATTGGAAGAAAAAATTCTGAATGAAGAGCTAGATTATTAGGGAGGCTGATTTCAACATCCAGCTCCTGTCACATTTGAAGTATGGTTTGGGGTTCAGACTGTTGAAACTGAAAGGGGACTGTAGTAGGAAGGAAGATTTTTATCACAAGCTTATCTCAGTGTTTATCCAGGAACCTACATGACCATCCCCAAAGTCATTTCAGGAGTCTTGGGTTTTAAGGTTTTGTGATTCAAACAGCTTTGTTATCTTTATAATGACCCTGGAATTCAGAGTCAATTTTTAGAAGAGTTGTTAGTTTTGCTAGAAGTTTATTATCTTGTGAGGGTAACTGAGCCTATACTTCCTATGGTGGAGGCTTTCAGAGACTAAGTATCTATTTTCTCTGCCTAAAGAAACTCTGACCTTTTCCCCTGTCTCTTTTAATGGCTAAATCTATAACTTCTGTTACATCTTGAACATTCAGCTCAGATGAGGAATTACATCTTTTGGACCACTTGAATGGCTACCTTGGCTCCTCCATTTTATGAGTTGGATGTCCTGCCTATACTGCCCCAGCATCCGGTACAGAGGTCTGCAGAGTCACTTACCATTACTCTGCATATCTGTTCACTATATGGTGGTGCTCTGAAAGGCAGGGAGCATCGTCCATTTCCTGGTTGCTAGTGTTGAGCACGTTGTTGGATCCTAGTAAATGTTTGCCAGATAATTAAATAAGATGACAATAATTCCCTTAACAACTTATAGCACAAAAGTATCTGTCCAGTCTCTTGTGCTCATGTTTTGTAGGAAGTCTTTCTTTCTGAATATGTGTTACTTAACTAGAGAAGTCTGTGAAATATTACATGCCAAATTTGTCTACTTCTCTCAAAATATAAAAAATTTAAATACATTGTGTTTTTGAATTGCTTATTGTGTTAAAACTTTTGTGCAAATTAGAAGTGATTTTTCCCTCAATTATAAAAAAATAAATCATTAACATTAATCTATAATCACTGTTACCATTTGGGCTTTATTCTTTTATCTGTGTACTCTGTGTGTGTGTGTGTGTGTGTACAATAATTGATTATTACATGAAATATATATTATTTTGATTACATGTTGTGTCAGAGAAGATGCACTTAAGAATTTTTATATGCCATCCTCTTTTTGCTCTGAAAGTGAAAGTGAAGTTTGCTCAGTCGTGTTTGACTCTTTGCAGCCCCATGGACAATCCAGTCCATGGAATTCTCCAGGCCAGAATACTGGAGTTGGTAGCCTTTCCCTTCTCCAGGGGATCTTCCCAACCCAGGGATGGAACTCAAGAGTCCTCCTTTGCAGGCAGATTCTTTACCAGCTGAGCCACAGGGAAGCCCAAGAATACTGAAGTGGGTAGCCTATCCCTTCTCCAGAGGATCTTCCTGCCCCAGGAATCAAACTGGGGTCTCCTGCACTTCAGGCAGATTCTTTACCAACTGAGCTATCAGGGAAGCCCAGGTCTCCAAAATCACTGCAGATGGTGACAGCAGCCATGAAATTAAAAGACACTTGCTCCTTGAAAGAAATCTATGACCAACCTAGACAGCATATTAAAAAGCAGAGACACTACTTTGTCAACAAATGTCCATCTAGTCAAAGCTATGGTTTTTCCAGTTGTCATGTATGGATATGAGAGTTGGACTATAAAGAAAGCTGAGCACTAACGAATTGATGCTTTTGAACTGTAGTGTGGGAGAAAACCCTTGCAAGTCCCTTGGACTGCAAGGAGATCCAACCAGTACATCCTAAAGGAAGTCAGTCCTGATTGTTCATTGGAAGGACTGATGCTGAAGCTGAAACTCCAATACTCTGGCCACCTGATGTGAAGAACTGACATATTGGAAAAGACCCTGATGCTGGGAAAGACTGAAGGCAGGAGGAGAAGGGGACGCAGAGGATAAGATGATTGGATTGCATTACTAACTGATGGATATGAGTTTGAGCAAGCTCCAGGAGCTGGTGATGGACAGGGTAGCCTGTCTTTCTGCTCTGCATTCCATTAAATACAGCTGGCCTAGGAAAAGGAAAACTTGAGATATTTCCTTAACTGTCCACTGGATGGCATCAGAGTTGTCGCCATAAATCCAAATGTTAGTGTTTTTCTCTGACATTTATGCTCTAGAATCTTAAAGCAGAAACTTTCAAATTTGAAGATTTGAGTATTCATAACATCTTTTTTTATGGTTGGTCCTCATATCCCCATTTTGATGCTAATTCCCAGAGTAGTTACATGGGTGAATAATCAGTACAGCACTAAGAGGAAATATAAAACTCGGCCTGAGCAAGCTTGAATAAATGTCAGGATTTAAAGCACTTACTAAATGCAAGGAGAGGGAAATATAGTTTTCTGATGGTAGGGGTACCAGTAGCTGACTTGATGACTGGATGTTGAACAGAGCATATAAATTCAGCTACAGATAGTTGCCAGGAGCAGTTGCACGATTCACATGAAGCAAGTTTGCATCAGGGTAAGTCAATACTATGCTTTGCATTTTTCAAGCTACACTTATTCTCAGAAACATAATATCTAGTTTCCTCAATATTCGAGGGCTATACAAGCACAGATATGAATAGACGTTTTCTCAGAACAACTAAAAGCAAACTTGATCTCAACTTCCAAGGTATACTCCAGATGTAAGAAATTGGGACAAAGACACTTTTTCCATATTTCAGGTAGGAGCCAAAAATGTCTAAATATCCCAGTTCTCTTGTAGCTGTATTGCAGATCAGATCTGTGACCAGGCATCCAGGTAGCTTTTTTTTTCTCAGAAAGTCTTTGTGATACTGGGTGTTGTCTTAAGTTGGGAATCTGTGAAAGTAGAGCTTTCATTCCGGATACTTTGCTAACTGTGTGTGTGATTTGAGACAAGCATTTTAACTAACCTCTGTCTTAGTTGTTTTTTCCTCATTTTAAAACTTAATAGGTGGAAACATACGATCTTTAGGAAATCTTCAGCATCTCATGTTTTATGAGTGTATTTCTAGTTGCATTGATGTTTCTGATACTCACTGTTTTAATTAAAAAACACATTCTTTTATATTACAAGTCTGTAGTGTTAAGTCACTTGTTCAGAACTCAAAATGATCTTTTTCCAGGAATGTAGCAATACACTTAGAGATTATTTTTCCTAATTAAATGTCTAGCAATGACAAAGGATAAAAGCAGGAGTTCAGTAGTAGGAAATTGCAAGGATCTTTGACAAAAAAAGTTTCAACAAGGGATGCAGAAGAACAGCTGTGAAGCATAAAGATGAGATGAGGTTTGGAGAATTTTACTGGTAAAGATTCTAGTGCATAAGCAACATTTTCTGAGTAAGAACAGCTCTTAGAACTGTGGGTTTTTCAATGAAGAAGGAGAAATGAATACATTTTTACAAATTAGATGTCACCATTTGTATACATAGTTGAATTTCTAATCCACATTGTATAGAAGTGCTATGCACTTTTATATATATCATATATTCATAAAATAGAATATTCCACAGGAAATGAATGATAAAAATCTGCTAAATTAAATCAAGTTAAATTCCAATCAAAATGCACTGCCCATGTCATGAGGAGGATATTTTGCAAGACTTGAGATGCAAAGATGGCTTAGATCACCTCTGTTTTTAAAAAGCATGTTTAAAACATTAAACAACATATAGCACAGTAATAATAGAATGAATAATTTTAGTATAGATGAGAATTAATCAAACTATGTAAGGCATTGCAGAATCACAGGACCTGTTTCAATTGAAGCATAGTTGATTTACAGTGTATTTGTTTCTAGCATACAGCAAAGTTATACATATATGTATATATTCTTTTCCTTTATGGTTTATTACAGACTATTAAATATAGTTTCCTTGGCTACACAGTAGGACCTTGTAGTGTATATCTATTTTGTATATAGTCATTTGTATCTGCTAATCCCAAACTTCTAATTTATACTTCCTCCTCCCTCTCTTCCTTTAGGTAACCACAGTTTGTTCCCCATGTGTTTCTGTTTTGTAAATAAGTTCATTTGTATAATATAGATTCCACATGTAAGTGATATCATATATCTGTCTTTCTCTTAGTATGATGATCTCTAGATCTTTCCATGTTGCTGCAAATGGCATTCTTTTTCTTTTTTTTTTATGGCTAAATAATGCTCCATTATGTATGTGTGTATATATAAAACATCATATCTGTATTCCACATCTTTTTAATCCATTCTTCTGTTGATGGACATTTAAGTTGTGTCTGTGTCTTGGCTATTGTAAGTAGTGCTACAGTGAATACTGGGGTGCATCTATCTTTTCAAATTAGAATTTTCTCTGAACATCTGCCCAGAAGCGGAATTGCAGGGTTATAAGGTAACTCTATCAGGATCTGATTTCTAAGTAGAAAGTTGACCATATGGTGATGGGGAGGAGAGTTTAAGAAGATTTCATGTATAAAAAAAGCAAAGAAATGAGTGAGCATCTTGAGTATTGGGAACTATAGTTACCTTCCAAGCAGGTAATATTAAGAAAGGGAACAGGAAAGATTATTCTGATTAAGAAGGGTCTGGTATATATGGTACATATACTTTTTTAATGCTTACTGGGAAATCATTTCAGGACATTAAATGTGAATATCAAAGTACTGGCATTTCCTCTAACAAAAAAATCTATCTGGAACAGTGTCAAATGAAAAAGAGGATTGTTAGTAATCATCTAGGAGAGAAAGTACTTGGACTAAGTTATTGTTAATATTTGGAAAAGAAGAGATTCTAGAAATATTTAGCCACAGAGTTTAATAAATGAACTCAAGAAAAAGACTTATTTTGGAAAAAAAATTTTCCTGACTGAATTAGGATAGGCTATGCTTATAGTTTACATGCAACTTGGGGTAAGCAGTGGATCGCACAGGTTTAGCTTTGCATTCACTCAGATGCTAAATCAACAGGCAAGTAGTGCAAAGGATACTCTTGAGCTGAAAGATATCAGTGAGTAGATGCAACTTTCCCCTGTTTTTCATGGAAGTTTACGTAAAATACCGTAATTTAATTCCATGAATTTAAAAATTTTAACAATCTCAAATGAATTTAAAAACCTACCATTTAGAAGACACCAGAACCCCAAGCTTGATGACTTTTGTATGAGTGACTGAAAGGAGAGAAGTGAGTACTTACTGACATAACTCCTTAGCATATAAGGAAATTTCTTCTGAGCTAGGGTTACACACTTCTGTTTTTGATTTCTTACTGAGTCATAAGGCTTTGGCAGGCCTAACTTACCTATTATGTGGAAGAAAATGCAATACCATATGGGGACATGTTTTAATAAGCTTAGCTAGAGGCATTTTTCTATTATTAAAGAAAATATAAACATGAAGCTTCTCTATGTAATTTCTCTGTAACCCTACATATTCCACATTAGAGCACATCTAGTACATAATAATATGGTTGTCATATATTAAACTTCCCTTCTTTTCTATGAAATATTTTGTGGCAGCATTGCAGAACATCTGTACATCTCATATCTCACACACCTGAATTGGAATGTTCACGGAGTGCATAAATTACCAGAAGTTGTTGTATAATGAGAAGAGCCAGGAAGGTATCACAGAAAAGAATTCATCACATTCAATGGCAGGTGACGGTAACACAGAATTTCAATTACTTCCACATTCATGGTAATAAGAATTGATAAATGACTTAGGAAGGCCCAACTATCTATAGAGATAATACAGGGCTAATCGTCTACCCAGTTCAATAGAAAATCAACAAAATCAGTCCTGCTGGCAAAGTCAGAGCGAACATGTTAACAACAGAAATGGTAGTAAGAAATGTGTGACTATAATGAGAGAAATTCAGATATGAAATAGTCTTCATTGCAAAAAGAAACAGAACCTATTGACATATACTTTTGAGAAGTGACTTGGAAAAAGGTTGCATTGAAAAAAACCCAGTTTTTAGTTATTCTCCATGGAGTACCTAAAATTTGAATAGCGATTAAAGAAGAGAATACAATATGATAATTTTAATTAAATCCAATTGTCAAAAATGACAACTGTAAAACTTTTATCAGTCAAGTTATGAGCAGCTTCAAGAACATTTGTGTTTGTGTGAATTTTTCAAAGCAGGATAGAGAAGGTAGAAAGAAATTCTTTCAATTTGAAAAGCAATCAAATATCACACAAAAAAGACAGAGGCTAAGTAAGTTGAAAAAATGAGTTTAGCAAAACCTTGTTCTTAGAATTTTTATATTGGAAATTTTCTAACAAATGACAAAATAGCCCCCAAACACCTTATTTTCTTCTTTAAGTAGAAAAGAACATTGACTTTCAAATTCTTCACATTCTAGAGCTTTATGAGAATCTGCTTGTATTACAAATTTTAGATGGAATGCAGAACAGTTTTGTAGTTTTATTTCACAGACAGTTGCCCAAAACACCATTTTTTTTTAAAATCTTACTGGGGTATCTACTGTGAAAGATTTCAAGATAAACTACTTCTCCTGCCATGAAAAAAAAATGTGCAAAGAAATAGAAATCCGGTTTTATTAAAGCATAGAAAAAGGGCTCATACTGATCTGGAAATAGGAGATTGTTTCAGTGGTACATGTTGCTTGAATGGTGAAATTTGGGCAAAATTGTGATAGATAAATTAAAGTTTATGTGAGATTATTTGATTAGAGGAAACTGTATGAATAGAAGAAAAAATCATGTATTAGTAGGAGCATGTTTAAGACATTAAGTTTGATTAAAGGATACATTGAATATAAAAGTAGGACAT
This sequence comes from Cervus canadensis, assembly GCF_019320065.1. Lineage (NCBI taxonomy): Eukaryota > Metazoa > Chordata > Mammalia > Artiodactyla > Cervidae > Cervus > Cervus canadensis. The sequence goes on along the minus strand of NC_057399.1, from coordinate 39,572,499 downwards.
GTAAATTAGTAAGAATCAAATTTGAAAAGGTAATGGCTATACTAGTTAAAGATTGAGCAATGTTGGCTTTTATTCATAATAGGAAATTAAGAGAAAAGGAAGTAGAAATTGACTATTAAACATGTCTCGGGTGCTTTGTGTATTTTTATGATGCCATCTTCACAGCTATAAGGTGGGTTATTGAAAGTGAAACTCATGTAAGTTGCCCAGTGTAGTATACTTTGCAAGGAGAATTTTTTTCCCCACACTCCCAAAGTCTTATCTAATAAAACATTTCCACTACTAAACAGATGGGGCTTCCCCAGTGGCTCAGTGGTCAAGAATCCCCCTGCAGTGAAGGAGATGCAGGTTTAATCCCTTGGTGGCGAAGATTCCCTGAAGAAGGAAATGGCAACCCACTCCAGTATTCTTGCCTGCAAAATCCCATGGACAGAGGAGTCTGGCAGGCTACAGTCCATGGAGTCTCCAAAGAGTCAGACACAACTTTTTGACTAACCAGCAACAACAAACAACAATAAACAAATAAATATAAACTCTAAGGTCATAGGCCTTAGAAAAATATTTCAAAAAATGATAGAATTTTTATAGAATGCAAAAGTGTACATAGCCAACCTAAGACAATGACTGTTAGTAATAGAAAATGAGAGTGCTGAATAGGCAGAGAAGTTTGAATAGCTAACCAAGCTCAAGACACTCTATTGATGTTTTTGGTCTGAAGATATAGGCATCCTGACTTGACCCTCACAGATATTCATTTAAATATGATGAAATGTATTAATAATTAACACCTACAATAATGTGTTAAATGTTAAGTACATTTTTTCCTGGGAATATAATTTTAATTAATTTTTAATGTTCTTGTCTAGCTCAAAAGAAATATTATTCACATTAACATTTAAAAAATGCAATTATAAAGTAAACACACAGACAGGTGTTCTGTAAAGTACAAATTATTTTTATTTCATAATATAATATAGCAAGCCTCTTATTTTTCAATTTACATAGAATTTATTATTTAAAAATATAGTTCAATCTCATCCAGTTTTCTCAGTATGTCATATATGTTATTTTCATATTTATCTCTGTAAAATCTTTATTATGTATCAGATAAAAAATATTCTTTTCACTCATAACACATACTTATTGAGTCATTGTGCAAAGTGATAAGAATATTTTAAACCTGAAAAATCATGTATACTTTGAATTACATTTTATACAGTTCTATAAATTGTAGTTTATATATTAAATCACTTGAAAATTTACAAAGTGCATTTTATATACTATTGTCTCATTAAAAATTAATAGAAAACTATTACAGTGAGCCATGGTAGAATGTCTTGTTCAATCATTCTTGTTAGAACAAGAATGTTTTATTCCAACACAGAGTCTGTTATTCTATTTATAGCTTCACTGAAACCCTATTTCTTATATTCAGGTAACTTACCACAGCATATTGTAACAATGCAGAAATGATGAAATAGTCCATATACATTTTAGGAGGATATGCACACCTAATGAGTAATGAAAATAAGTACCAGTAGATATTAAGTGTTAATATGTGTAGTTATTGACTTTAAATATACTTAGTGATTTATTTCTTTGATCAGTAGATTTGGTCATGATGATTTGTGTTTGTTAAATTAAAACATTCTTCAAAATTGTGGCCTCAGAGTGATATCATAATGAAAACAGTGGAATGAGAGGTCAGAGCGGAGATTAGATACTACATTACATGGTTAGGAAAAGGATAGAAGTTCCAACAGCAAAGACTAGGACATATCCAGCAGGCAATAGGAGCAGTTAGCAGAGAGAGAGAGAGAGAGAGGAGTAGAAATACCAATAGGTAGTGTAGGGGAAAAATTGAACTCTGTTCCTGTATGTTATTCAGATGCTGGAAAATCAGGCAAGATATGAGTCAGCTTTAAATTTACTAGTTAAGTCACATTATATACAAAAAGGGTTACCTTTAAAATATAGAATAGGATTAACCTAGAGTAGATTGCTAAATGTGCCTGGCTCTGACATTTAGGGAAATGCAGGTATTAGAAATAATCAGATAATTTACTCCAGCATTTCTGTTCCTGGAGCCTCCCCAATAGGAATATGTCCTTCTCAAGTGTAGTAACTCAGTGTTATATAAGATTTTGTATCATATAAGAAGATTGAAAAAGATCCTTGGAAAGGAAGTGTGTAATACTGTGTTAATTTCATAATACCTAAAATAGTACCTTTAATATAATGAGCATCAATATATGTCTGCTAATTCATTCACTCATCATTTTTCAAATTGAATTAATGCAATGTGTCAGGCACTTTTCTGCTCTGGAGAAGCTACAGTGAAAAATAAAAAGCCAGTCTTTTCCTTTTCTCTCATAGAATCTATGTTTCAGTAAGATAATCATAAAAATAATAGATACGTAAGTAAATAGAGAGTAGTATAATACATGTTTTGAAAAAACCCGAGAGTAAGGGGTAAACAGTGAAAAGAGTAATGTTGGTGGAGTATTTGTGCTATTTCATAGTGTTTTGATAGAGCAGTCGGGGTGCATCTCAGAGAAGGTCACATTTGAGCTGAGACATATTTAAAAAAGGAGCAAAACTTATGTGTGCAGGTAGAAGAAAAGATAATAAGCACAAGGGCCCTGGGCTGAGTGTTTGCCAGTATTTCAGGAAATAGCAGGTGTCTGTCTGCTGGAATTAGTGCAGTGACATGAGACCAAGTCACACACTTGTGCAGTCAGGTCATGGTGGCCTTGTGAATTATGAAAGAAGCTTTTGTGTGAAATGGGAAACCAATGTAAGTTGACAAAGTGCTGCATGACTTACATTTTATTTGGATCGTTCTAATAGGTGGAAATAAGCCATAGGAGAGAGAGTAGGAGGGGAAGAAGGAAGACCAGTTCAGAAGTGAATGTGTTAAATAAATGCTGTTGTATTCAAGCACTAGATGATTCCTACATGTAGCTGGTAGCTGGGGTTTCAAAAAAAAAAGAAAGAAATAGGGACTTCCCTGGTGGTCTAGTGGTTAAACCTCCACATTCTCAATGCAGGGGGTACAGATTCCATCGCTGGTTGGGGAACTAATATCCTCCATGCCATGTGGCAGGGCCAGAAAAAAAAAAATCTAGGGAAGAAGAAACATATTGACTAGTCTATTGGGTTCCCTGATGATATCACACTTAATATGTTTAAAAATAGGAATGATTTAATTTATACAATGCCACTAAGAGTTGTAGGCATTTCAGGCTCCACATTACAAATAGTGGAAAATGGAGTCTGAGAGAGGTTCTTAAAACTCATGATTGAATTAGAATTGCTATAGAGAAAGGCAGTGGTTAAACATGAATAAGCTTTGGAGTCATACAGACATGGGTTCATGTCTTTTCTGACACAAAGCAGTAGGGTCAAGTCAAATTAAGCCTCTAGTCTTGACATTTTCAGTTTCTTTCCTGTTTTCTGGAAAGTGGACTTAAGAAAATATTTATTCCAATGGGTGGATGCTAGGTTAAATGAGATGATTTATGTAAAATGCTTATTACCCTGTCTGGAATATAGTAACTTCTCAGTCAAATGTAGCAGTTATCATTATTTTTAACCTCAAAAGTCATCTTTAACATAAAATTGAAAGTTTTCAACAGCATGACAGTTGGTTCAAGATAAAGCTACACCATCAAATGTCTGGCTTAGAGCCATTGGCCTTGCTTTGACATAGAGGCATCTCCCTTTTTGAGTGGTCTATATTTTTTTTTCTGGACTCCTGGATCCCTCCTTATATACTGGTGTCCTTCAGATTCTTCCCCACTAGGAAATGTCTTCCTTCTGGATTTCAAAATCCTCTGCTTTCAACACTAGGAATTCAACAGGACACATTACATAAATGTAAAAAATTCTGATTTACAATATCTCTGGAAATATCACTGTGACTGCTATTGTCAAATAAAATTTTGAATGTGTTCTTACATGCATGCACATTTCCATAGACAGGATACTCGCCCCAAAGCAGTATACGTATATAGGGCCTATACATTCAGGCCTAAATCTTTGGATTTAGCAAGACATACACTATAATCCAATTAGAAAGTAAGATAGGCTTAATTGCTTAGCTCAGATCAAAGAACATAAGCTGCAAAGGATCTAATTAAAATTAATAATATAATGGGTAACTTTATCTAATACCTAATCTAGGGCATTTCATTTTAATTTAAACTCTATAGTTCTCAAATTCACAGGAAGGTCACATCACTGTTGCTGATTATTATGAAATCTGATAAACCTGTGGCAAATCCTTTCTGTGTATTTGTTGCCTAATTCTACGTAATAGATTTAACTGTGTTCTACAAAGAGAGGTCAGAAAGTTCACTCTGCTACATGTTTATATTGAATTTCTTTAGTTTCCCATCTCTTATTTTAGCCTGATTAATATTCTTCAGATGTTATTGAGTAGTGCAAATGATGTATGAAATGTACATAGCCACAAGCATATTTATATTGAATGGAAGCAGCACTTAAGTTAATCAGGAAGTCTCATTAGTTCAGTTCAGTTGCTCAGCCATGTCCAACTCTTTGTGACCCCATGGACTAGAGCATGCCAGGCTTCCCTGTTTATCACCAGCTCCTGGAGCTTGCTAAAACATGTCCATCGAGTCAGTGATGACATCCAACTATATCCTCTGTCGTCCTCTTCTCCTCCTGCCTTCAATCTTTCCCCACATCAGGGTCTTTTCCAATGAGTCAGTTCTTTGCATAAGATTGCCAGAGTGTTGGAGTTTCAGTTTCAGCAACAGTCCTTCCAGTGAACATTCAGGACTGATTTCCTTTAGAATGGACTGATTTGATCTCCAAGGGACTCTGAAGAGTCTTCTCCAACACCACGGTTCAAACGCATCAATTCTTCAGTGCTCAGCTTTCCTTATAGTCCAACCCTCACATCCATACATGACTACTGGAAAAACTATAGCTTTGACTAGATGGACATTTGTTGGCAAAGTAATGTCTCTGCTTTTTAATATGATATCTAGATTGGGTCATAGCTTTTCTTCCAAGGAGCAAGCATCTTTTAATTTCAGGGCTACAGTCACCATCTGCAGTGATTTTGGAGCCCAAGAAAATAAAGTCTGCCACTGTTTCCATTGTTTCCCCATCTATTTGCCGTGAAGTGATGGGACCAGATGCCAGGAATTCACATGGATGCCTCTAAACCACACTTAAGGTATATTTTCTAAGTACTGTTTATTTTAATGTTTGTCCTGAATTGATCCCCTGGTAGAGTCCAACATCATTTTGTTGATAATCTCTAAAGAAAGAAATCTAGTTAATTTATGGATGTATAATCTTCACTGTTAACTTCCGTGTGTGTGCACATATGTACACATGTACATCATCGGAATTACACATCCAGACCAAAGTGGTCATCCTTTTACCTGGATTGGTTAATGCAAGCCTGAGTCTGTTTTTTAACTTTCAGGCAAAATGACATATTTCATCAGCTATTATAATTGCCTTAAACATCTTTCCAGGAAGATAAATCAAACATTGTAAGTTGAACTTGCCTATGAGCTTGACTATGAGCTTCATCCTTATTTAAACAAAGATTTTAGAGGTAATTTGATACCAAAACAGCAGCAATTGGGTCTGCAGTCAAAAGAGGTAAGAACTCAGGAGAAGTATGTAGCCCTTTAAAATGTCAAGGACAGCTTTGGGAGAATAAGCACAGTCAGATGCAGTTATCCAGATAAGAACAAAGTTATGGTAAAACAGGATAAGAGCCACAATGGATGGCTTAGATGAGAACCAAAGTGGGAAGAAGCTTTAAAAGGAAAATGGGGTTTTAAGAAAAGGTTACAAGTCTGGAGCCTTGCTGGGAATATTCTGCTCTGTAAAATGTATGTGCTCACTCTCTTTTGGCAGTTATGCAATTATGTTCTGACAGGCTTCACTTCATGCATCTTACAAAGCCAAAGGTATTAAATCTTAGTGTCTCAGTGTACAGAAGTCTGGCTAAAGAGACCAGATTTCCAACACATGCCAGAAAAGAGAAAAATAAATCATTATGTTGGTGAATTATTTTACATAAAAATATTTTCTGTAAAAGTCTGATTAAGCTCCATTAAGAAAACTAAACTTGCTTGAACTGATTGGCTAATACATCAAAGTGATTGAAATGCATGGTTATACACAGCAGGGTAATTCTATTGTAGAGAAAATTCATTTAGTCAATATCCTCCTTGTAGTGGTGCTTAAACTTAAGCACTCCCTGATTGTTCTACCTGGTTTATAAACTCCCTGAGAGTGTACATAATCAAACACTCCCACTCGTAGAGGGTTGAGCCACAATATTATTTAGCCCTTGGGAATGTTTCTCTGGTTGCTTTACAACCAACCACAGCAATTGGTTTCTGTGTTACTCTAGTGGCTTTGTATCAATACAGCAGGAGACGTTTTTGGTACCTTTTAATTAGGCACTTTCTTGCCTACTACATATTAAACAAATTAAAAAAATAGTTTGAGATGGATGAATGTTTATGTTATGGATGAACATTTAAATTGTGAAAGTTCATTGATCTTGAGATAGTGGAAGAGAGAGTATTGAACACAATGGACAGATTAAACAGGGTGATCTGATTAAATTCCCCATACACCAAAAAAGAAAAAAGGAAATGTAAGACTGATGACCACTAAGGGAAATTTTGTACCTCTATAGAATAAATGTTGCTGCTGCTAAGTTACTTCAGTCATGTCCGACTCTGTGCGACCCCAAAGACATCAGCCCACCAGGCTCCCCTGTCCCTGGGATTCTCCAGGCAAGAACACTGGAGTGGGTTACCATTTCCTTCTCCAATGCATTAAAGTGAAAAGTGAAGTCGCTCAGTTGTGTCCGACTCTTGGTGACCCCATGGACCACAACCTACCAGGCTCCTCCATCCATGGGATTTTCTAGGCAAGAGAACTGGAGTGGGGTGCCATTGCCTAAATGTTGTTAGGAGAATTCAAATACGAAGGTAGGAAAATATAATTGTTGTCTTGAAATATTTAACAACAGAGATGAATTATTCTGCAGTGTAGAGTACATAAAATACAAATACATCATGAAGGAGATGAACATTGATTGTGTTATTTTTTTTAAACATATTGTGACATCTCTATTTTGAAAAAAAAATACACTTGCTTGCATGTTGTTAATTATGAAGAATGGAGAAAAATAACTGAATAATCCCAAGATACAAAACACATAATCTTGTTTTGATTGGATTACTATGGCTGAATGTCAAGAGTGCTTTAAATTAATTAAATAAGATAGTAATCTTCAGCTTCTTGAATATGTCAACTTGACCTTTGAGTCATCTTTGATAATATATTTGAATAATTGGAAATGTTTTTGTCATTCATATTTTACCACATAAAAATAACTGTAGAGGCCAGGTATTTCACATATCTTACATCTATACTAGGTGCCAGAACATCAAACCATGTTAACAGAAAAGATTATTCATCAGGTTTTTATGAACAGTGATTCTTCACAATTTCTTAGAATGCTAGCTATGTTGTAGAGTGACATGGAATGATGAACCTAAATCAAATCCAACCAGTTTTTGAAAACTGACTTTATACAAGGCTTTATGCCATTAATTTTGGGGGAACAAAGAAGGTACAAAAGTTTCTACTCTCAGAAAGCTTAGGATATAACATGTTAAATGAATACATGAGAGGTAAAAAGGATATTTCCTGAGGAAAGGGAAAGATACAACTTGTTTCTGTGTCACAAATAAGGTTACCTCAAGTAAGTCTCCATGGAGGAGACTTAACTGAACTGGTGGTAATTGTCAGGAATTTGGCACAGGAAGAAGAAAAGCATACCAAATGTAGGAGTTTTTAAAGAGACAATGGGGTAGAAAAATGCAAAGTATTCTTGAGTAATGGTCACTCTTCTAGTTTAGTTGGAGCTAGTTGGTATACAGATAAGGGGAGGGAGGGACAGGTGGGCATCAAGAACTGGGAACAGATCAGGGAAGATTTTGATGGCTGTGCTGCAGAGATTGGACCACATACTATAGACCTCAGTGGTTCATTAAATTGTGCAGTGATACCAGTAGGGTTCTGGGGGTAGACAGTGGCTGTTCAAATCCCCACCCCAACAAGTACTTACTTAGGTCACTGCCAAGAATTTAGGTAGGCTTAAACCTTCCTGGAGCAATTTATTTATCTTAAAAAATGGAGGTGATAATGGTACCAGTGTGTTGTTATGAAATTCATGGCAGTTAAATCTGCTATATAGCTTAGAACACTTGCTGAAACATAGTGAGTATTATATGTTACCCATCATTAGCCTTGAACCAGAAAGATATGAACAAAACACATTTGACAAGGTGAAGTATGGGAAATGTTAGAAATAATTCTTATTGGATTACTCTTCTGGAAGATTTACTTTGCTATTAATAATCACTTTCAGCATGCCAACCCTGTCATGTCACTGATGGTCGCTAGTATGTTACTTCTGCTAAGAACACTGATTTAAAGGATGCATTTCAAAAAAACATTTACTTTTATTTTTTACTAATTTATTTTTAATTGGAGAATAATTGCTTTACAGTGTCAGTGTTGTGTTGGTTTTAAAACATAATTTCTAATTATGAATGAGAAATGTTTATTTTCAGATAAATATACAAGGTGTTTAGTGGGTAAAACCAGAAGCAAATACCACAATCAATGAGAATTTAAAAACAAGCAGACTTAAAAGTGACTTTTTTAACCATTCCAAATAGAGGTAATTATATTTTGTCTTTATACTGCTCCAAGATAAGCTTTGTTTGAAACAAGATTTTTTTCCTTAAGCAAATAGTTTCATTCTCCCTTACTTCAAGTTTTCTTGGGTTCTAAGATGCTATCTAGCTATAAGGTGACTCATACTTTTTATTTAAAATTCTCAGCAAATCCTGGTTCTTTTTCTTAATTCTATATTAATAATATATATTGAAGAAGGAAAGAATAAATATTGTACCATACTAGACAGTTTTGAAAAATTGTAAAATGCAATTGGTTTTAATGTGCCCTGAAAACCTACTTAAGTCAAAAAAAGTAAAATGTCACTTTGATAATTGAAGCAGTGGGAATAGTTAAGAATTTGGGAAGAACACATCAAATAAGTAGTAGAATTAAGGCTAAAATACTGGGAAACTGCAAAGTTTCAGAGTTGAAGTAAAAATAACACTTTAATAGAGCACTTATTATGTGCCAGGTACTGTAATAAATGCTCTACATGAATTATATTATTTAATCCCTACTATAACATCACATGGGATATTTACCATTGTTTTCCCAATTTTGCAGGTGAGTAAAATGAGGCATAGTAATTTGTACTCTTGCATAGGTAGAAAGTGATAGAGTGATGATTTGGATCGAGGAAGGCTAATTTGGAGAACATGGTTTATTAAACTATTACACTAACGAAAATGACTTAATAAAGAAAAATGAGAAGGAATCAAAATATTTGCTCTGATTACCTATTGTTGTGTGGCAAACTTCTCCAAAGATTGGAAAAATAAAGCAATGACTACATTTCTTTCGCTCATAAATTGGAAATTTGAACAGGGCTCAGCAAGGACAGCTTGTCTTTGTTTCACTCATCAACTAGAGCAACATGAAATCTAAAGGCTGGAATCATCTATAGGCTTGCTCACTCGTATCTGGTGGTTGGTGATGACTGCTTGCTGAAATCTTAGCTTCAGTTTTGGCTGGAATATCTAAATGTGGTTTCTTCATGTGGACTTGGCTTCCTAACAACATAATGGCTGGATGCAAGGTGATCATCTCAAGGGAGAGAACCAGATGGAAATTGTCTGCTTTTTATGAACTAACCTTGGAAGTGAAGTAGTATCCCTTTTCTACATTCTGCATGTTGAGGTAGCCTAACAGCTTACCCCATTTCAAATAAAGAAGAAATAGGCTCACTGCTTGGTATGGTAGTGGCAAGGTTCTAGAACAGCATGGATTGGAATTGTTGTTAAGGCAAGGTCTGGAAATTACAATCCGCCATAATTTTAGAGATGAATGAAGAGAGTGGGGCACTGATGTTTCCAATAGAAGAGGAAGCAGTGTTCGATAATAGAAGGAGTGTTTGGTAATAATGGAAATCAGTGGTGATAACTGATAGGTACAGTGACAAAGTCATTTTTCCAAATATGTGGAAGCCAGGTCACAGTGACTTACAAAGTGAATGGGAAAGAAGAATATGACCAATGAAGTCTTGCATGCTCTGGCTGTCATCGATTTCTCCGGGCTTATCTCAAACCCCATAGCTGGCTATGTGCTCCAGGCACAGCAGCTTTTTACCAAGGCATTGTGCTGTTCCTCCCTCCATCCACATATTCTGTGCACATACTATTTCTACTGTTTGGGATGCAATCTCTGCTTTTGTTTACCTGGTGTAATCCTACTCCTTGTACTGATTTCATTTACTTTATCAAAAATTGTCCTGCTACCACACCAAGCCAGGTGTTTCATATTACTCTTTCCTTCAAAATAGTTATATTTGTAAATATTTTTTCCTGCCATTATTTGATTAATATCAGTCTACTTTACAAGATCTGAATCACAGAATATATCTGTTTTTGTTCATGCTAAAAATCAACTAGAATGCATGAATCTTATTGTGCTCTCAAGTGGTTTTTAAATGTGTTTTTGAAACATTTTCCGAAAGCTTCCATGCAAAAGGAAAGACATTGGTAGCATTTGGAGGAAAATATAGGATCCAAAAAATTCACTAGACAAATAAAACTATTTTCAATCATCCTGAGAAAGAATTAATTTTGTCATATTGTTAGTGTTGGGAAAGTCATTCTTTGTAAAAAAAAAAAAAAATTACACCTAAAATGTACATTGGCCCAAACAAAAGAGAAGTATATTTCTTGCTCAGTTACAATAAAAGGCAAATTCTAAAAGGAAGGCAGGCAGGCAGGGATGCTGTTCCACACAGTTCAGCAACCTGTACTGATGTGTCTCTGTTTTCTATGACACATGATTTTCATGGTCACTCTTGTTTGTTATCTCCATATTATTCAGCCAAAAGAAGGAAAAAAATTGATGATTTTATGGTTTGAGTTTTTCTTAGAGCAGGTTCAAGAATGGCACCCATCATTTTTTTCTCAGAGTGAGCTAGAATCCTGTCAAATTACTGTAACTGAGCACAAGAACCTGAAAAATGTGGGCTAGTGATGCACTCAGAAGAGAAAGCCAGTCGTAGAGAAATGCCACTGCCTCTGCTACAACAGTCACCCAGCAATATCTTGAATTATCATGGCTTAGAAGTCTATCAGAATACCTTTCGAGAAAGCTGAAAACATTTGCTGATATATAATTGCTAAAGCAAATGCTACTGATCTTATAAGTTGTATGATAAAGCAGAACAGAAATATATCTGAAGCTGAAATTTGGGACTGGATAGTAGGGACAATTCATTAGATGATCACTGCAGCATCCAGGGGGAAAAAAAAAAAAAACAACAACTGTCCTCTTTTGCAATTACCCAAGCGAAGGCCAGAATGTCTTCTCTGAAAACCTAACATGACTGCTTGACTGATTATTCAGAATTTCCATGTACTATACACCAGTTGTATAAGAAAAAAAGATGTGCAAATGATCATTTAATGATGCAGCTTCAAAGGGGGATAGAGGGGAAGGGAAAACTAAAATCATTAGACTCCCAAGATCATAATTATAGACCTGATTTTTAAGCAGGGAATTTTCCAGACTTGAAAAAGATTTTTAAAAATCTGAGTATGAAAGAAACTGAATAAGAAAGGATAAATATCACTAATTTCTTTTTTTTTCACCTCAAATATTCCTTTATAGAATTAAACCTTAAATATTATTAAAGTATATAAAATGTTCTATTAAATTTGACTGCTTTATATATCCTTATATATCTATACAGTATGACTGACAAATTGCATTTTAAAATCCTGATGGAAGGGTTGTAAACTATTTCCGCCAGTTCCTTCTTCCTTTTATGTTCAGGAACCAATTATCTCTCAAAAGGGAGAGGAGCACTTGCAGGAGACACAACTCTGTTAAACTTGGTGTGGGGAAACTGTATCAGTCAAGATTCTGTTAAAGGCAGGTGACATACAAAGGGACTAAGAAGGATTTTATGATTATGCTATTTATTAATGTGTGTATGTGTGCGTATAGGTAGGACTAAGGAAGAGGGTAACGGACTGGTAACAGTGAGGAGGAGAAAGAAGACAGAAAGGTTTACATGACCTACTCAGAGCTGCTGTTGTAAGAAAGGGGCTTCCTAACTAGAGAATGCAGCCTCTATCTACCCTCTGTGTTGTGGTTATTGGGGTACAAATAGCTCAGCCTCTCTCTACCATCTCACACTGGTTTCCTGCCAGTATAGCCTTCCATTGGTCAAGCCAAACTGAAAGCCAGAGAGCCAGGTAGCCTGATGATGAATTCAGCCTTCTGGGGCAAGGCATAAGGTGGAGGATTGTGGAAAATATACCTAAGAGGACAAACAGAATATTCAGAACATTTGTGTGAGAGAGATTAATAGTGTAGATATTAAAGCAAACTCATTTATATCTTCCTGAAATCTATATTTTGTTCAATAAGAAGTATGTGATTTTCTTTGAACAGAAATTTGAAAATTTCAAAGAAAAAGGATTGAATCTGTAGATCTCCTTATCAAAAATAGATAAGGGTTCTGAAGTGTGATTTTTGAGCCATTGCCTGATCATGATGTAACAGAACAGCATAGGAGATGCCAAGACTGAGAGCCAAGAGCCCTGATGAAACATGAGTCTGTCTGTACTCCATTCACTGAGGAAATGAGGGAAGAAGAAGAAGAGTCAGAATGAGGACCTAGAAGAGGAATAATGTTCAAATCCGGCAGAAAGAATTGGCAATATAATGGTCAAGGTACCCAGACTGGTGATCAGGGTCTAGATTTTCTATCCCTGCAGCAAGGTCACTTGAAGATTAATTGGCATCAGTCTGGTGGGAATGGCCATAACTCAGGATTATACACATGCACATGTTCAGAGGAGAAAATTGGTGATGGATCAAGCAAAGAAGATGAGAGATCTTGGCAGACAGGCAGAGCTCAGAGGAATCTGGCAAAGGGCAGTGATGAAGAAGGTCTATGACATTGCTAATTGACCATAGAGAAGTCCATCACAGTGGCTTGGTTAATGTCATACAGATGGTAGAGGCATGAGTAGAAAGTCAATTCCAGATCTTTTTGTCTCAAGTAAAAATTCTTTCTGTTGTAACATATGGCCTACAGCAAAGAAGAAATAAAGATATCATCAATTAAAATGAACCATTTTTAACAAGTCTGGAAGTTGTTCCTAGCAACTGAATCTTTATCTTTTGACCAAAGCAACAATGTATTTGTAGTGTACAGTTGTACAGAGAGGGATACAATTATAGTAGATCACATTTCCTTGCAAAGTTAAACACTTTGATGATAGACACAGATGTTTAGTCTTTAAGATGTCAGTAGAGTCCCTTGAAAGAGGGACTGTATAGAATTGTAATACATATATGAACTCTGGAGCCAGCCTGCCTACATTCAAATCTCAGTTGTGCCTTCAGTCACTATAAGTCTTCAATAACTTATTCTTCAATCTTCCTGTGATTTAGTTTCCTAAAATTTAAAATGAAATCATAATAGCACTGATTCAAGAGTTTTACATAAAGATTATTTCATGCAACTGCCTGGCAAATACTATTAGAAAGGATCTATTAAAATGGTGTCCAACAAATAAATAGCTACTGTTGCTATGGTCATCCAGTTTCACATCCACAGTGACAAAATTCAGTTCAGTTCAGTCACTCAGTCGTGTCCGACTCTTTGCGACCCCATGAATCACAGCACGCCAGGCCTCCCTGTCCATCACCAACTCCTGGAGTTTACTCAAACTCATGTCCATTGAGTTGGTGATGCCATCAGCCATCTCATCCTCTGTCGCCCCCTTCTCCTCCTGCCCCCAATCCCTCCCAGCATCAGGGTCTTTTCCAATGAGTCAACTCTTCCCATGATGTGGCCAAAGTACTGGAGTTTCAGCTTCAGCATCAGTGACAAAATTAAAGCTTTGATTAAATATTATAGATATAAAATAGAATTTAAAATAAGTTTTTGTTTTTCAAAATTTTCTGTGAGGCAAAATATTGAGTTGCAAGGTTTAATTCTAAAGGAGGAATAACCTTAGTCATATTTTATATTAACCGACTCTGCGTTAAGAATTGATATTTGAATATGCTGTGCAATCTTTTAAAGTTATTTTTTTTAAGTTTTTTTTTGAAGTATAGTTGATTTACAATGTGTTAATTTTTGCTATGGGCTTCCCTGGTGGCTCAGATGGTAAAGAATCTGCCTGCAATGCAGGAGAGCTGGGTTTGATCCCTGTGTTTTGGGAAAGGTCTTCTGGAGAAGGGAATGGCTACCCACTCTAGTATTCTTGCCTGGAAAATCCCAGGGACAGAGGAGCCTGATGGGCTACAGTCTGTGGGGTCACAGAGGTGGACATGACTGAGTGATTTCTGTTATATAGCCAAGTGATTCAGTTATACATATTTGTATTCACACACACACACACACATACACACACACCCAAAGAATTGATGCTTTTGAACTGTGGTGTTGGAGAGGACTCTTCAGAGTCCCTTGGACTGCAAGGAGATCCAAAAGTCCATCCTAAAGGAGATCAGTCCTGGGTGTTGATTGGTAGGACTGATGTTGAAGCTGAAACTCCAATATTTTGGCCACCTGATGCAAAGAGCTGACTCATTTGAAAAGATCCTGATGCTGGGAGGGATTGGGGGCAGGAGGAGAAGGGGAAGACAGAGGATGAGATGGCTGGATGGCATCATGGACTCAATGGACATGGGTTTGGGTGAACTCCGGGAGTTGATGATGGACAGGGAGGCCTGGCTGCTGCGATTCATGGGGTCACGAAGAGTTGGACACGACTGAGTGACTGAACTGATTGACTGACATATATACTTTTTCATATTATTTTCTTCCCCCTCCCCACTGGAAAATTATTTTATTGAGATTCTACCAGCTGTACAATCTGTTTCATTAGGCCCCTTCTTCCTTTGCAATTCAGTCCTTGTCAGGCGGCCCCGTGAAGGCTTTCTTTTCCTCCACAGTCTGGAAGCCGCCATGGCCAAATTTGGAGGTGGTGTCATTAAACTTGAGTTCGATCTCTAGGACTTGCTCAGAGTGAGCACTTGCTACTTGGTTCCCACCACACAGCCTTTGCGCATGACAAAGTCATTGGTCACTTCACCGTGGTGGACGAAGTCACCTAGAGGGTTGATGCTCTTGTCAGACAGATCATAATCAGTAGAGGCATTTTTCTTGATCAGTTTGCCATCCTTGATGAGGTAGCCCTGGCCAATCTTGTAGATCTTGTTGACCTCAGTGCGGTGATGGTATCCTTCCTGCCCAGCCCAAGCCACAGAGAAGGTCACCCGGGCAGGATGCCATGCCCCAATACAGGCAACCTTGCACAACCCTCAGTGCATCTTATGGGGCAACTTCTTAATGTGCCAACAGCTGGTGACCCCTTTGTAGTCTTTGCCCTTGGTCACCCCAATGACCTCAGTCGTCTCATCCTGGCCAAACACTTGGTTCACAGGGACCTGCTGCTCTAACCTCTCATGGGCCCAGTCCACTTTTTCAGCCACAGTGCCTCCATTCACCTGAATCTCCATGAGGTGGGCCTTTTTCTGGCACAAAGGAAGCAGGAGCATCTGGGTGTGGGTGATAACATGGATGACCTGGCAGTACTTCTTCATGCTACTGAAGTGCCTCCCAAGTTGCTTCTTGCCATCTACGTCCTGCCACTTCTTGCAGTATTTGGTGAAGGCCTTCTTCTTAGATTTATGCCAATTCTTATAGAAGCTCCTTTTGCACTCATCACTGATACGCTCAGCAAAGATGGTCTTAAAGGTCCAGAGGCCTCGGGGTGTTTCCACATAGACCATGATGCCCCAGTCAACATGGTGGAGTTTCCATGATGGTCACAGCCTCCACAACTTCCTTCTTGTTCACTTTGGACCCTGGCCTATTGACTTCCTTCTCAATGTGGGTCATGCCAGCCTGTAGCCGAGGAAGGTGGTGAGGTGCAGGGGCTTGGAAGAGTCATCCTTGGGGAAGCTCCTCACCTTCCCATGGTGCTGGCTGATGTGCTTCTGAGGCAGGAAGCCCAGGGACCTGTGCCTGGGAGCAGAGAACTCCCTGTGAGACATCCTGCCTGTTGGAAGCTACCGGTAGAGCTTGTATTATTTTCCCATTATGGTTTATCACAGAATATTCAGTAGAGTTCCTTGTGCTATATAGTAGGACATCATCATTTATCCATTCTGTATATAATACTTTGCATCTGCTAATCCCAAACTCCCAATATACCCCTCCCCTATCCCCAGCCCCTCATAACCACAAGTCTATTCTCTGTTTTTGTGAGTCTGTTCATAGATAAGTTCATCTGTGTCATATTTTAGATTCCACATGTAAGTGTTATATGGTATTTGTCTCTCTGACTTATTTCACTCTGTATGATAATATCTAGGTCCATCTATGTTGCTTCAAATGGGATTATTTCATTCATTTTTATGACTGAGTTGTATTCCACTGTGTATATGTACCCATCATCTTTATCCATTCATCTGTCAAAGTTCATTTAAGTTTTGTCTGTGTCTTGGCTATTGTGAATAGTGCTGCTGTGACCGTAGGAGGGCATGGATCTTTTGGAATTAGAATTTTGTCCAGGAGTGGGCAAAAAATAATTGTTTTTAAATTATAAAAGTTTGATAACACATTTATAGGAGACTTGGAAAACAGAAACTGGTTACATATAGTTCCATTACATATTACAATTTTTTAAGTAAATTAAGATTTTTAAGTTGGAGTTTCAATATCAAACTCACACAAATTAATAAAATGAATATACAGAGAAGTAGAAGGATATAGTAGACCTAAAAACACTGTTACCCAATTCATATAATTAAGATTTATATAATTTTCACACAACAGTAGAGTACAAATTCTATTCAGCATTCCATGGATTATAAACTTGGAGACACTGGAACATATCCAGGGACATAAAACAAGGTGCAAAAATTTCATGGTCTAAAGGTATTTCTAGTATTTTGAAAAACTTCCATACTGTTGTCTGTAGTGGCTACATCAGTTTACATTCCCACCAACAGTGTAAGAGGGTTCTGTTTTCTCTACACCCTCTCCAGCATTTATTGTTCACAGATTTTTTTTTTTTTTTGGATGGTGGCCATTCTGACTGGTATGATGTGATACCTCATAGTATTTTTCTTTTTCATTTATCTAATAATTAGCAATGTTGACCATCTTTTCATGTGCCTGTTAGCCATCTGTATGTCTTCTTTGAAGAAATATCTACTTACGTCTTCTACCCATTTTTCAACTGGGTTGTTTTTTTATTGTTGCTGTTGAGCTGCATGAGCTGTTAGTATATTTTGGAGATTAATCCCTTGTTGGTCACATCATTGGCAAATATTTTCTCCCATTCTGTGGGTTTTCTTTTTCATTTTATTTATGATTTCTTTTGCTTTGCAAAAGCTTTTGTTTAGTAAGGCCCTATTTGTTTATTTACTTATTTTTCTTTTATTTCTATTGCCTTGGGAGATTGACCTAAGGAAACACTGGTATAATTTATGTCATAATATTTTGCCTGTATCCTCTTCTAGGAGTTTTACAGTATAATTTTCTGTTTAAGTCTTTAAGCTGTTTTGAATTTATTTTTGAGTATGGTGTGAGAGTATGTTCTAACTTTTTTGATTAACATACTGCTTGCTGTCTAACTCTCCCAATATCATTTGCTGAAGAGACTGTCTTTTTTTCCATTATATATTCTTTCCTCTTTTGTCAAAGATTAATTGACTCTAGGTGTGTGGGCTTATTTCTAGACTCTGTATTCTGTTCCATTGATCCATATATCTGTTTTGGGGCCAATACCATGCTGTTTTGATTACTGTCGCTTTGCAGTGTTTTCTGAAGTCTAGTTTTCTGAAGGTAGATTATGCTTTCAGTTTTCTTCTTTCCTCAGGATTGCTTTGGTAATTCTGGTTCTTTTATGGTTGCATATAAATTTGGGGATGATTTGTTCTAGTTCTGTGAAAGAGGTAATTTGACTGAGGGATCTCAATAAACTGTAGATTGTTTTGGGTAATGTGGCTCTTTTAACAATATTATTCCCAGTTTAAGAGCATGGGTTATTGTTCCATTTCTTTGAATAATTTTCAGTTTTCTTTATTAATGATTCATAGTTCTCAGTATATAAGTCTTTCACTTCCTTGGTCAAGTTTATTCATAAGTATTTTATGATGCAATTTAGGTATTTTTTTTTAAATTCTCTCTCTGATATTTGATTGTTAGTGTAAAGAAATGCAGCCAATTTTTATATATTAATCTTGATAATATACAATTTTCTACTGATCATTATTTTTCTTTCTCCCTTTTATCTTTCAAGTCTGAAACCTGCCGATAAAAGTATGTTTGATATGTTTTAAGATTTAATTGAATAAGATTTGAATGTCAGAAAAAAAAAATTAGAAAGCAAAACTTTAAATAGCTTCTTCAGCTAAAAACCATGAGTACTCATGTGAAATTGTACCTTCTGAAATTTTGTCCAGTGGGTAATCTTGCCTTCCCTAAAAACACAAGTGAATTTCCAAGGAGAAAGTACATTTGCTTTTACTGCTGGAATGTTGAGTTTATGAGTCAAATGGACTCACTCAGCAAAAATAAACAGCAGCATAATGATAATTACAAAAAGCCTTATGTTTGTGTACCTCTGCCTTGCTGCAGCTCAAAGCCTTTCACAGACTGTCTTTCCAATCTCCTTCGTATGTCTGCCAAAGACAGAAGCAGATAAGGACTAACTTCAAAGTTTGCATGTGAATAATACCGTGTTCGTGGATTGGAAGAATCAATATTGTCAAAATGGCTATTCTACCCAAAGCAATCTATAGATTCAATGCAATCCCTATCAAGCTACCAACGGTATTTTTCACAGAACTAGACCAAAGAATTTCACAATTTGTATGGAAATACAAAAAACCTCGAATAGCCAAAGTAATCTTGAGAAAGAAGAATGGAACTGGAGGAATCAACCTGCCTGACTTCAGACTCTATTACAAAGCCACAGTCATCAAGACAGTGTGGTACTGGCACAAAGACAGAAATATAGACCAATGGAACAGAATAGAAAGCCCAGAGATAAATCCACGAACCTATGGACACCTTATCTTTGACAAAGGAGGCAAGGATATACAATGGAAAAAAAGACAACCTCTTTAACAAGTGGTGTTGGGAAAGCTGGTCAACCACTTGTAAAAGAATGAAACTAGAACACTTTCTAACACCATACACAAAAATAAACTCAAAATGGATTAAAGATCTAAATGTAAGACCAGAAACTATCAAACTCCTAGAGGAGAACATAGGCAAAACACTCTCTGACATAAATCACAGCAAGATCCTCTATGACCCACCTCCC